>NW_027481961.1:330600-661201 GCF_051107435.1 Chaetodon auriga
AATTGCTTGGATGTCGTCTTGTGTATCAATCTTAGTATAAAGGCTGTCCACATCAATTGTGAATAGAAAAGAGCGGACCTTGTGTGTAAAGTCCGGATCCTGGCATTGGACTCTGTTCTGCGCTGGTGTGTTTGGATTGTTGTTTGACTTACGGATGGGCTGCTGATACCGCCACGGTCGGTAGTTATTCCAGCCTTTATTGCGGATGATGTACGGGCGCTGGTTAGATGATGAGCCGGCGGTCACACGCGGGCGTCCTCCGTCATACCAGCCGGTGCGCATCTGGCCGCGCGGCGCTGCTACAAAAGTCTTCGGGGACTGTTGGATAACCACGGCGGGACTGCTGGTCAGCTCTGGTCAATTGTGAATGTTTGTGAAAGACAACATTGTTTATTTTGACCACCGTATGTAGTTACTGTGAAAAATGTAACAAGTGTTCATCTTGTCTCATTTTGTGCTTGTCTCGCTCATATAGCGTCATTTTGCCAGGAAAATCAAAGGAAAGTCAATATTTAAGATTCATTTCTTTTTCTGTGTCAAACTGTCTTAGAATGACAATCCCACTTTAGAAACATCAATTGTGCATGTTTTTGAAGGACAACGTGATTTATTTTGACTTGGTTACTGTGAAAAATGCAACACGTCTCATTTTGTGCTTGTCTCGCTCGTACAGTTTGAGATTGACAGTGAAATCAGATGAATGTCACTATTTAAAACTCAGCTGTTGTTATGTGTCAAACTGTCTTCGAATGACAATTCCCCTCCCCACCCTCTGCTCTCCTCCTCGACACTTTCATTAAGGCCGTGTGGATATGCTGTTCCTGATTAATTAACCCAATCTCTCTCAGCTCTTCTTCTCTGGGCCGTGGACCATTTTGGTTTACACTCCAGGGTCAGGGCATGTACTGGATCCCAGTCAGGGGAGACAAATGCTGGAAAACATGCCGGTCAGTATTCTTTTGTTCTACAATATTGTATTTATGATATGCAATCTGTACATGTATTGTCAGGCTTGTTTCTCCCACATATCTTTTGCCACATTATTTACAAATCACCATATACACACATTTTTGAAAGAAATATTCCCCTGTCTGGCGCTTTTAAACCCCTCTTATTCGCGCAAGTCGTCCAGCAATCCTTGTCGTTCGAAATGATTCCAAAAATGGCCCTGGAGTGCCCTCTGCTGGATAAAGCTGAGAACAGCACTTTGGTGGCTTGTTTAAAATCCTCTGTCTGTGTGTATATTCTGTGGAACCGTGATAATTGTCATTTGAAATAAACTTTTGTGTCCAATTGGTTGTGTAGAGTGAATATGGGTCCGTTGAATGTGGTTGTGTCCAAGAAATTAACCAAATTGTGATGACCTACGGATTTACATTTTATACAGCGATTATGCTTGTTAAGATGTACAAAAACATTACAAATTCCTCCTCCTCAAATATAAATAGATAAAAAAATAAATCAAGTTTTTAATTGCTTGGATGTCGTCTTGTGTATCAATCTTAGTATAAAGGCTGTCCACATCAATTGTGAATAGAAAAGAGCGGACCTTGTGTGTAAAGTCCGGATCCTGGCATTGGACTCTGTTCTGCGCTGGTGTGTTTGGATTGTTGTTTGACTTACGGATGGGCTGCTGATACCGCCACGGTCGGTAGTTATTCCAGCCATTATTGCGGATGATGTACGGGCGCTGGTTAGATGATGAGCCGGCGGTCACACGCGGGCGTCCTCCGTCATACCAGCCGGTGCGCATCTGGCCGCGCGGCGCTGCTACAAAAGTCTTCGGGGACTGTTGGATGACCACGGCTGGACTGCTGGTCAGCTCTGGTCAATTGTGAATGTTTGTGAAAGACAACATTGTTTATTTTGACCACCGTATGTAGTTACTGTGAAAAATGTAACAAGTGTTCATCTTGTCTCATTTTGTGCTTGTCTCGCTCATATAGCGTCATTTTGCCAGGAAAATCAAAGGAAAGTCAATATTTAAGATTTTTTTTTTTTTCTGTGTCAAACTGTCTTAGAATGACAATCCCACTTTAGAAACATCAATTGTGCCTGTTTTTGAAGGACAACATGATTTATTTTGACTTGGTTACTGTGAAAAATGCAACACGTCTCATTTTGTGCTTGTCTCGCTCGTACAGTTTGAGATTGACAGTGAAATCAGATGAATGTCACTATTTAAAACTCAGCTGTTGTTATGTGTCAAACTGTCTTCGAATGACAATTCCCCTCCCCACCCTCTGCTCTCCTCCTCGACACTTTCATTAAGGCCGTGTGGATATGCTGTTCCTGATTAATTAACCCAATCTCTCTCAGCTCTTCTTCTCTGGGCCGTGGACCATTTTGGTTTACACTCCAGGGTCAGGGCATGTACTGGATCCCAGTCAGGGGAGACAAATGCTGGAAAACATGCCGGTCAGTATTCTTTTGTTCTACAATATTGTATTTATGACATGCAATCTGTACATGTATTGTCAGGCTTGTTTCTCCCACATATCTTTTGCCACATTATTTACAAATCACCATATACACACATTTTTGAAAGAAATATTCCCCTGTCTGGCGCTTTTAAACCCCTCTTATTCGCGCAAGTCGTCCAGCAATCCTTGTCGTTCGAAATAATTCCAAAAATGGCCCTGGAGTGCCCTCTGCTGGATAAAGCCGAGAACAGCACTTTGGTGGCTTGTTTAAAATCCTCTGTCTGTGTGTATATTCTGTGGAACCGTGATAATTGTCATTTGAAATAAACTTTTGTGTCCAATTGGTTGTGTAGAGTGAATATGGGTCCGTTGAATGTGGTTGTGTCCAAGAAATTAACCAAATTGTGATGACCTACGGATTTACATTTTATACAGCGATTATGCTTGTTAAGATGTACAAAAACATTACAAATTCCTCCTCCTCAAATATAAATAGATAAATAAATAAATCAAGTTTTTAATTGCTTGGATGTCGTCTTGTGTATCAGCCTTAGTATAAAGGCTGTCCACATCAATTGTGAATAGAAAAGGGCGGACCTTGTGTGTAAAGTCCGGATCCTGGCATTGGACTCTGTTCTGCGCTGGTGTGTTTGGATTGTTGTTTGACTTACGGATGGGCTGCTGATACCGCCACGGTCGGTAGTTATTCCAGCCTTTATTGCGGATGATGTACGGGCGCTGGTTAGATGATGAGCCGGCGGTCACACGCGGGCGTCCTCCGTCATACCAGCCGGTGCGCATCTGGCCGCGCGGCGCTGCTACAAAAGTCTTCGGGGACTGTTGGATAACCACGGCGGGACTGCTGGTCAGCTCTGGTCAATTGTGAATGTTTGTGAAAGACAACATTGTTTATTTTGACCACCGTATGTAGTTACTGTGAAAAATGTAACAAGTGTTCATCTTGTCTCATTTTGTGCTTGTCTCGCTCATATAGCGTCATTTTGCCAGGAAAATCAAAGGAAAGTCAATATTTAAGATTCATTTCTTTTTCTGTGTCAAACTGTCTTAGAATGACAATCCCACTTTAGAAACATCAATTGTGCATGTTTTTGAAGGACAACGTGATTTATTTTGACTTGGTGTTGAGTTACTGTGAAAAATGCAACACGTCTCATTTTGTGCTTGTCTCGCTCGTACAGTTTGAGATTGACAGTGAAATCAGATGAATGTCACTATTTAAAACTCAGCTGTTGTTATGTGTCAAACTGTCTTCGAATGACAATTCCCCTCCCCACCCTCTGCTCTCCTCCTCGACACTTTCATTAAGGCCGTGTGGATATGCTGTTCCTGATTAATTAACCCAATCTCTCTCAGCTCTTCTTCTCTGGGCCGTGGACCATTTTGGTTTACACTCCAGGGTCAGGGCATGTACTGGATCCCAGTCAGGGGAGACAAATGCTGGAAAACATGCCGGTCAGTATTCTTTTGTTCTACAATATTGTATTTATGACATGCAATCTGTACATGTATTGTCAGGCTTGTTTCTCCCACATATCTTTTGCCACATTATTTACAAATCACCATATACACACATTTTTGAAAGAAATATTCCCCTGTCTGGCGCTTTTAAACCCCTCTTATTCGCGCAAGTCGTCCAGCAATCCTTGTCGTTCGAAATAATTCCAAAAATGGCCCTGGAGTGCCCTCTGCTGGATAAAGCCGAGAACAGCACTTTGGTGGCTTGTTTAAAATCCTCTGTCTGTGTGTATATTCTGTGGAACCGTGATAATTGTCATTTGAAATAAACTTTTGTGTCCAATTGGTTGTGTAGAGTGAATATGGGTCCGTTGAATGTGGTTGTGTCCAAGAAATTAACCAAATTGTGATGACCTACGGATTTACATTTTATACAGCGATTATGCTTGTTAAGATGTACAAAAACATTACAAATTCCTCCTCCTCAAATATAAATAAATAAATGAATCAAGTTTTTAATTGCTTGGATGTCGTCTTGTGTATCAGCCTTAGTATAAAGGCTGTCCACATCAATTGTGAATAGAAAAGGGCGGACCTTGTGTGTAAAGTCCGGATCCTGGCATTGGACTCTGTTCTGCGCTGGTGTGTTTGGATTGTTGTTTGACTTACGGATGGGCTGCTGATACCGCTACGGTCGGTAGTTATTCCAGCCATTATTGCGGATGATGTACGGGCGCTGGTTAGATGATGAGCCGGCGGTCACACGCGGGCGTCCTCCGTCATACCAGCCGGTGCGCATCTGGCCGCGCGGCGCTGCTACAAAAGTCTTCGGGGACTGTTGGATGACCACGGCTGGACTGCTGGTCAGCTCTGGTCAATTGTGAATGTTTGTGAAAGACAACATTGTTTATTTTGACCACCGTATGTAGTTACTGTGAAAAATGTAACAAGTGTTCATCTTGTCTCATGTTGTGCTTGTCTCGCTCATATAGCGTCATTTTGCCAGGAAAATCAAAGGAAAGTCAATATTTAAGATTCATTTCTTTTTCTGTGTCAAACTGTCTTAGAATGACAATCCCACTTTAGAAACATCAATTGTGCATGTTTTTGAAGGACAACATGATTTATTTTGACTTGGTGTTGAGTTACTGTGAAAAATGCAACACGTCTCATTTTGTGCTTGTCTCGCTCGTACAGTTTGAGATTGACAGTGAAATCAGATGAATGTCACTATTTAAAACTCAGCTGTTGTTATGTGTCAAACTGTCTTCGAATGACAATTCCCCTCCCCAGGGCCGTGGACCATTTTGGTTTACACTCCAGGGTCAGGGCATGTACTGGATCCCAGTCAGGGGAGACAAATGCTGGAAAACATGCCGGTCAGTATTCTTTTGTTCTACAATATTGTATTTATGACATGCAATCTGTACATGTATTGTCAGGCTTGTTTCTCCCACATATCTTTTGCCACATTATTTACAAATCACCATATACACACATTTTTGAAAGAAATATTCCCCTGTCTGGCGCTTTTAAACCCCTCTTATTCGCGCAAGTCGTCTAGCAATCCTTGTCGTTCGAAATGATTCCAAAAATGGCCCTGGAGTGCCCTCTGCTGGATAAAGCCGAGAACAGCACTTTGGTGGCTTGTTTAAAATCCTCTGTCTGTGTGTATATTCTGTGGAACCGTGATAATTGTCATTTGAAATAAACTTTTGTGTCCAATTGGTTGTGTAGAGTGAATATGGGTCCGTTGAATGTGGTTGTGTCCAAGAAATTAACCAAATTGTGATGACCTACGGATTTACATTTTATACAGCGATTATGCTTGTTAAGATGTACAAAAACATTACAAATTCCTCCTCCTCAAATATAAATAAATAAATCAAGTTTTTAATTGCTTGGATGTCGTCTTGTGTATCAATCTTAGTATAAAGGCTGTCCACATCAATTGTGAATAGAAAAGAGCGGACCTTGTGTGTAAAGTCCGGATCCTGGCATTGGACTCTGTTCTGCGCTGGTGTGTTTGGATTGTTGTTTGACTTACGGATGGGCTGCTGATACCGCCACGGTCGGTAGTTATTCCAGCCTTTATTGCGGATGATGTACGGGCGCTGGTTAGATGATGAGCCGGCGGTCACACGCGGGCGTCCTCCGTCATACCAGCCGGTGCGCATCTGGCCGCGCGGCGCTGCTACAAAAGTCTTCGGGGACTGTTGGATAACCACGGCGGGACTGCTGGTCAGCTCTGGTCAATTGTGAATGTTTGTGAAAGACAACATTGTTTATTTTGACCACCGTATGTAGTTACTGTGAAAAATGTAACAAGTGTTCATCTTGTCTCATTTTGTGCTTGTCTCGCTCATATAGCGTCATTTTGCCAGGAAAATCAAAGGAAAGTCAATATTTAAGATTCATTTCTTTTTCTGTGTCAAACTGTCTTAGAATGACAATCCCACTTTAGAAACATCAATTGTGCATGTTTTTGAAGGACAACGTGATTTATTTTGACTTGGTTACTGTGAAAAATGCAACACGTCTCATTTTGTGCTTGTCTCGCTCGTACAGTTTGAGATTGACAGTGAAATCAGATGAATGTCACTATTTAAAACTCAGCTGTTGTTATGTGTCAAACTGTCTTCGAATGACAATTCCCCTCCCCACCCTCTGCTCTCCTCCTCGACACTTTCATTAAGGCCGTGTGGATATGCTGTTCCTGATTAATTAACCCAATCTCTCTCAGCTCTTCTTCTCTGGGCCGTGGACCATTTTGGTTTACACTCCAGGGTCAGGGCATGTACTGGATCCCAGTCAGGGGAGACAAATGCTGGAAAACATGCCGGTCAGTATTCTTTTGTTCTACAATATTGTATTTATGATATGCAATCTGTACATGTATTGTCAGGCTTGTTTCTCCCACATATCTTTTGCCACATTATTTACAAATCACCATATACACACATTTTTGAAAGAAATATTCCCCTGTCTGGCGCTTTTAAACCCCTCTTATTCGCGCAAGTCGTCCAGCAATCCTTGTCGTTCGAAATGATTCCAAAAATGGCCCTGGAGTGCCCTCTGCTGGATAAAGCTGAGAACAGCACTTTGGTGGCTTGTTTAAAATCCTCTGTCTGTGTGTATATTCTGTGGAACCGTGATAATTGTCATTTGAAATAAACTTTTGTGTCCAATTGGTTGTGTAGAGTGAATATGGGTCCGTTGAATGTGGTTGTGTCCAAGAAATTAACCAAATTGTGATGACCTACGGATTTACATTTTATACAGCGATTATGCTTGTTAAGATGTACAAAAACATTACAAATTCCTCCTCCTCAAATATAAATAGATAAAAAAATAAATCAAGTTTTTAATTGCTTGGATGTCGTCTTGTGTATCAATCTTAGTATAAAGGCTGTCCACATCAATTGTGAATAGAAAAGAGCGGACCTTGTGTGTAAAGTCCGGATCCTGGCATTGGACTCTGTTCTGCGCTGGTGTGTTTGGATTGTTGTTTGACTTACGGATGGGCTGCTGATACCGCCACGGTCGGTAGTTATTCCAGCCATTATTGCGGATGATGTACGGGCGCTGGTTAGATGATGAGCCGGCGGTCACACGCGGGCGTCCTCCGTCATACCAGCCGGTGCGCATCTGGCCGCGCGGCGCTGCTACAAAAGTCTTCGGGGACTGTTGGATGACCACGGCTGGACTGCTGGTCAGCTCTGGTCAATTGTGAATGTTTGTGAAAGACAACATTGTTTATTTTGACCACCGTATGTAGTTACTGTGAAAAATGTAACAAGTGTTCATCTTGTCTCATTTTGTGCTTGTCTCGCTCATATAGCGTCATTTTGCCAGGAAAATCAAAGGAAAGTCAATATTTAAGATTTTTTTTTTTTTCTGTGTCAAACTGTCTTAGAATGACAATCCCACTTTAGAAACATCAATTGTGCCTGTTTTTGAAGGACAACATGATTTATTTTGACTTGGTTACTGTGAAAAATGCAACACGTCTCATTTTGTGCTTGTCTCGCTCGTACAGTTTGAGATTGACAGTGAAATCAGATGAATGTCACTATTTAAAACTCAGCTGTTGTTATGTGTCAAACTGTCTTCGAATGACAATTCCCCTCCCCACCCTCTGCTCTCCTCCTCGACACTTTCATTAAGGCCGTGTGGATATGCTGTTCCTGATTAATTAACCCAATCTCTCTCAGCTCTTCTTCTCTGGGCCGTGGACCATTTTGGTTTACACTCCAGGGTCAGGGCATGTACTGGATCCCAGTCAGGGGAGACAAATGCTGGAAAACATGCCGGTCAGTATTCTTTTGTTCTACAATATTGTATTTATGACATGCAATCTGTACATGTATTGTCAGGCTTGTTTCTCCCACATATCTTTTGCCACATTATTTACAAATCACCATATACACACATTTTTGAAAGAAATATTCCCCTGTCTGGCGCTTTTAAACCCCTCTTATTCGCGCAAGTCGTCCAGCAATCCTTGTCGTTCGAAATAATTCCAAAAATGGCCCTGGAGTGCCCTCTGCTGGATAAAGCCGAGAACAGCACTTTGGTGGCTTGTTTAAAATCCTCTGTCTGTGTGTATATTCTGTGGAACCGTGATAATTGTCATTTGAAATAAACTTTTGTGTCCAATTGGTTGTGTAGAGTGAATATGGGTCCGTTGAATGTGGTTGTGTCCAAGAAATTAACCAAATTGTGATGACCTACGGATTTACATTTTATACAGCGATTATGCTTGTTAAGATGTACAAAAACATTACAAATTCCTCCTCCTCAAATATAAATAGATAAATAAATAAATCAAGTTTTTAATTGCTTGGATGTCGTCTTGTGTATCAATCTTAGTATAAAGGCTGTCCACATCAATTGTGAATAGAAAAGAGCGGACCTTGTGTGTAAAGTCCGGATCCTGGCATTGGACTCTGTTCTGCGCTGGTGTGTTTGGATTGTTGTTTGACTTACGGATGGGCTGCTGATACCGCCACGGTCGGTAGTTATTCCAGCCATTATTGCGGATGATGTACGGGCGCTGGTTAGATGATGAGCCGGCGGTCACACGCGGGCGTCCTCCGTCATACCAGCCGGTGCGCATCTGGCCGCGCGGCGCTGCTACAAAAGTCTTCGGGGACTGTTGGATGACCACGGCTGGACTGCTGGTCAGCTCTGGTCAATTGTGAATGTTTGTGAAAGACAACATTGTTTATTTTGACCACCGTATGTAGTTACTGTGAAAAATGTAACAAGTGTTCATCTTGTCTCATTTTGTGCTTGTCTCGCTCATATAGCGTCATTTTGCCAGGAAAATCAAAGGAAAGTCAATATTTAAGATTCATTTCTTTTTCTGTGTCAAACTGTCTTAGAATGACAATCCCACTTTAGAAACATCAATTGTGCATGTTTTTGAAGGACAACGTGATTTATTTTGACTTGGTGTTGAGTTACTGTGAAAAATGCAACACGTCTCATTTTGTGCTTGTCTCGCTCGTACAGTTTGAGATTGACAGTGAAATCAGATGAATGTCACTATTTAAAACTCAGCTGTTGTTATGTGTCAAACTGTCTTCGAATGACAATTCCCCTCCCCACCCTCTGCTCTCCTCCTCGACACTTTCATTAAGGCCGTGTGGATATGCTGTTCCTGATTAATTAACCCAATCTCTCTCAGCTCTTCTTCTCTGGGCCGTGGACCATTTTGGTTTACACTCCAGGGTCAGGGCATGTACTGGATCCCAGTCAGGGGAGACAAATGCTGGAAAACATGCCGGTCAGTATTCTTTTGTTCTACAATATTGTATTTATGACATGCAATCTGTACATGTATTGTCAGGCTTGTTTCTCCCACATATCTTTTGCCACATTATTTACAAATCACCATATACACACATTTTTGAAAGAAATATTCCCCTGTCTGGCGCTTTTAAACCCCTCTTATTCGCGCAAGTCGTCCAGCAATCCTTGTCGTTCGAAATAATTCCAAAAATGGCCCTGGAGTGCCCTCTGCTGGATAAAGCCGAGAACAGCACTTTGGTGGCTTGTTTAAAATCCTCTGTCTGTGTGTATATTCTGTGGAACCGTGATAATTGTCATTTGAAATAAACTTTTGTGTCCAATTGGTTGTGTAGAGTGAATATGGGTCCGTTGAATGTGGTTGTGTCCAAGAAATTAACCAAATTGTGATGACCTACGGATTTACATTTTATACAGCGATTATGCTTGTTAAGATGTACAAAAACATTACAAATTCCTCCTCCTCAAATATAAATAGATAAATAAATAAATCAAGTTTTTAATTGCTTGGATGTCGTCTTGTGTATCAATCTTAGTATAAAGGCTGTCCACATCAATTGTGAATAGAAAAGAGCGGACCTTGTGTGTAAAGTCCGGATCCTGGCATTGGACTCTGTTCTGCGCTGGTGTGTTTGGATTGTTGTTTGACTTACGGATGGGCTGCTGATACCGCCACGGTCGGTAGTTATTCCAGCCATTATTGCGGATGATGTACGGGCGCTGGTTAGATGATGAGCCGGCGGTCACACGCGGGCGTCCTCCGTCATACCAGCTGGTGCGCATCTGGCCGCGCGGCGCTGCTACAAAAGTCTTCGGGGACTGTTGGATGACCACGGCTGGACTGCTGGTCAGCTCTGGTCAATTGTGAATGTTTGTGAAAGACAACATTGTTTATTTTGACCACCGTATGTAGTTACTGTGAAAAATGTAACAAGTGTTCATCTTGTCTCATTTTGTGCTTGTCTCGCTCATATAGCGTCATTTTGCCAGGAAAATCAAAGGAAAGTCAATATTTAAGATTCATTTCTTTTTCTGTGTCAAACTGTCTTAGAATGACAATCCCACTTTAGAAACATCAATTGTGCATGTTTTTGAAGGACAACATGATTTATTTTGACTTGGTTACTGTGAAAAATGCAACACGTCTCATTTTGTGCTTGTCTCGCTCGTACAGTTTGAGATTGACAGTGAAATCAGATGAATGTCACTATTTAAAACTCAGCTGTTGTTATGTGTCAAACTGTCTTCGAATGACAATTCCCCTCCCCACCCTCTGCTCTCCTCCTCGACACTTTCATTAAGGCCGTGTGGATATGCTGTTCCTGATTAATTAACCCAATCTCTCTCAGCTCTTCTTCTCTGGGCCGTGGACCATTTTGGTTTACACTCCAGGGTCAGGGCATGTACTGGATCCCAGTCAGGGGAGACAAATGCTGGAAAACATGCCGGTCAGTATTCTTTTGTTCTACAATATTGTATTTATGACATGCAATCTGTACATGTATTGTCAGGCTTGTTTCTCCCACATATCTTTTGCCACATTATTTACAAATCACCATATACACACATTTTTGAAAGAAATATTCCCCTGTCTGGCGCTTTTAAACCCCTCTTATTCGCGCAAGTCGTCCAGCAATCCTTGTCGTTCGAAATAATTCCAAAAATGGCCCTGGAGTGCCCTCTGCTGGATAAAGCCGAGAACAGCACTTTGGTGGCTTGTTTAAAATCCTCTGTCTGTGTGTATATTCTGTGGAACCGTGATAATTGTCATTTGAAATAAACTTTTGTGTCCAATTGGTTGTGTAGAGTGAATATGGGTCCGTTGAATGTGGTTGTGTCCAAGAAATTAACCAAATTGTGATGACCTACGGATTTACATTTTATACAGCGATTATGCTTGTTAAGATGTACAAAAACATTACAAATTCCTCCTCCTCAAATATAAATAGATAAATAAATAAATCAAGTTTTTAATTGCTTGGATGTCGTCTTGTGTATCAATCTTAGTATAAAGGCTGTCCACATCAATTGTGAATAGAAAAGAGCGGACCTTGTGTGTAAAGTCCGGATCCTGGCATTGGACTCTGTTCTGCGCTGGTGTGTTTGGATTGTTGTTTGACTTACGGATGGGCTGCTGATACCGCCACGGTCGGTAGTTATTCCAGCCATTATTGCGGATGATGTACGGGCGCTGGTTAGATGATGAGCCGGCGGTCACACGCGGGCGTCCTCCGTCATACCAGCCGGTGCGCATCTGGCCGCGCGGCGCTGCTACAAAAGTCTTCGGGGACTGTTGGATGACCACGGCTGGACTGCTGGTCAGCTCTGGTCAATTGTGAATGTTTGTGAAAGACAACATTGTTTATTTTGACCACCGTATGTAGTTACTGTGAAAAATGTAACAAGTGTTCATCTTGTCTCATTTTGTGCTTGTCTCGCTCATATAGCGTCATTTTGCCAGGAAAATCAAAGGAAAGTCAATATTTAAGATTCATTTCTTTTTCTGTGTCAAACTGTCTTAGAATGACAATCCCACTTTAGAAACATCAATTGTGCATGTTTTTGAAGGACAACATGATTTATTTTGACTTGGTGTTGAGTTACTGTGAAAAATGCAACACGTCTCATTTTGTGCTTGTCTCGCTCGTACAGTTTGAGATTGACAGTGAAATCAGATGAATGTCACTATTTAAAACTCAGCTGTTGTTATGTGTCAAACTGTCTTCGAATGACAATTCCCCTCCCCAGGGCCGTGGACCATTTTGGTTTACACTCCAGGGTCAGGGCATGTACTGGATCCCAGTCAGGGGAGACAAATGCTGGAAAACATGCCGGTCAGTATTCTTTTGTTCTACAATATTGTATTTATGACATGCAATCTGTACATGTATTGTCAGGCTTGTTTCTCCCACATATCTTTTGCCACATTATTTACAAATCACCATATACACACATTTTTGAAAGAAATATTCCCCTGTCTGGCGCTTTTAAACCCCTCTTATTCGCGCAAGTCGTCTAGCAATCCTTGTCGTTCGAAATGATTCCAAAAATGGCCCTGGAGTGCCCTCTGCTGGATAAAGCCGAGAACAGCACTTTGGTGGCTTGTTTAAAATCCTCTGTCTGTGTGTATATTCTGTGGAACCGTGATAATTGTCATTTGAAATAAACTTTTGTGTCCAATTGGTTGTGTAGAGTGAATATGGGTCCGTTGAATGTGGTTGTGTCCAAGAAATTAACCAAATTGTGATGACCTACGGATTTACATTTTATACAGCGATTATGCTTGTTAAGATGTACAAAAACATTACAAATTCCTCCTCCTCAAATATAAATAAATAAATCAAGTTTTTAATTGCTTGGATGTCGTCTTGTGTATCAATCTTAGTATAAAGGCTGTCCACATCAATTGTGAATAGAAAAGAGCGGACCTTGTGTGTAAAGTCCGGATCCTGGCATTGGACTCTGTTCTGCGCTGGTGTGTTTGGATTGTTGTTTGACTTACGGATGGGCTGCTGATACCGCCACGGTCGGTAGTTATTCCAGCCATTATTGCGGATGATGTACGGGCGCTGGTTAGATGATGAGCCGGCGGTCACACGCGGGCGTCCTCTGTCATACCAGCCGGTGCGCATCTGGCCGCGCGGCGCTGCTACAAAAGTCTTCGGGGACTGTTGGATGACCACGGCTGGACTGCTGGTCAGCTCTGGTCAATTGTGAATGTTTGTGAAAGACAACATTGTTTATTTTGACCACCGTATGTAGTTACTGTGAAAAATGTAACAAGTGTTCATCTTGTCTCATTTTGTGCTTGTCTCGCTCATATAGCGTCATTTTGCCAGGAAAATCAAAGGAAAGTCAATATTTAAGATTCATTTCTTTTTCTGTGTCAAACTGTCTTAGAATGACAATCCCACTTTAGAAACATCAATTGTGCATGTTTTTGAAGGACAACATGATTTATTTTGACTTGGTGTTGAGTTACTGTGAAAAATGCAACACGTCTCATTTTGTGCTTGTCTCGCTCGTACAGTTTGAGATTGACAGTGAAATCAGATGAATGTCACTATTTAAAACTCAGCTGTTGTTATGTGTCAAACTGTCTTCGAATGACAATTCCCCTCCCCAGGGCCGTGGACCATTTTGGTTTACACTCCAGGGTCAGGGCATGTACTGGATCCCAGTCAGGGGAGACAAATGCTGGAAAACATGCCGGTCAGTATTCTTTTGTTCTACAATATTGTATTTATGACATGCAATCTGTACATGTATTGTCAGGCTTGTTTCTCCCACATATCTTTTGCCACATTATTTACAAATCACCATATACACACATTTTTGAAAGAAATATTCCCCTGTCTGGCGCTTTTAAACCCCTCTTATTCGCGCAAGTCGTCCAGCAATCCTTGTCGTTCGAAATAATTCCAAAAATGGCCCTGGAGTGCCCTCTGCTGGATAAAGCCGAGAACAGCACTTTGGTGGCTTGTTTAAAATCCTCTGTCTGTGTGTATATTCTGTGGAACCGTGATAATTGTCATTTGAAATAAACTTTTGTGTCCAATTGGTTGTGTAGAGTGAATATGGGTCCGTTGAATGTGGTTGTGTCCAAGAAATTAACCAAATTGTGATGACCTACGGATTTACATTTTATACAGCGATTATGCTTGTTAAGATGTACAAAAACATTACAAATTCCTCCTCCTCAAATATAAATAGATAAATAAATAAATCAAGTTTTTAATTGCTTGGATGTCGTCTTGTGTATCAATCTTAGTATAAAGGCTGTCCACATCAATTGTGAATAGAAAAGAGCGGACCTTGTGTGTAAAGTCCGGATCCTGGCATTGGACTCTGTTCTGCGCTGGTGTGTTTGGATTGTTGTTTGACTTACGGATGGGCTGCTGATACCGCCACGGTCGGTAGTTATTCCAGCCATTATTGCGGATGATGTACGGGCGCTGGTTAGATGATGAGCCGGCGGTCACACGCGGGCGTCCTCCGTCATACCAGCTGGTGCGCATCTGGCCGCGCGGCGCTGCTACAAAAGTCTTCGGGGACTGTTGGATGACCACGGCTGGACTGCTGGTCAGCTCTGGTCAATTGTGAATGTTTGTGAAAGACAACATTGTTTATTTTGACCACCGTATGTAGTTACTGTGAAAAATGTAACAAGTGTTCATCTTGTCTCATTTTGTGCTTGTCTCGCTCATATAGCGTCATTTTGCCAGGAAAATCAAAGGAAAGTCAATATTTAAGATTCATTTCTTTTTCTGTGTCAAACTGTCTTAGAATGACAATCCCACTTTAGAAACATCAATTGTGCATGTTTTTGAAGGACAACATGATTTATTTTGACTTGGTTACTGTGAAAAATGCAACACGTCTCATTTTGTGCTTGTCTCGCTCGTACAGTTTGAGATTGACAGTGAAATCAGATGAATGTCACTATTTAAAACTCAGCTGTTGTTATGTGTCAAACTGTCTTCGAATGACAATTCCCCTCCCCACCCTCTGCTCTCCTCCTCGACACTTTCATTAAGGCCGTGTGGATATGCTGTTCCTGATTAATTAACCCAATCTCTCTCAGCTCTTCTTCTCTGGGCCGTGGACCATTTTGGTTTACACTCCAGGGTCAGGGCATGTACTGGATCCCAGTCAGGGGAGACAAATGCTGGAAAACATGCCGGTCAGTATTCTTTTGTTCTACAATATTGTATTTATGACATGCAATCTGTACATGTATTGTCAGGCTTGTTTCTCCCACATATCTTTTGCCACATTATTTACAAATCACCATATACACACATTTTTGAAAGAAATATTCCCCTGTCTGGCGCTTTTAAACCCCTCTTATTCGCGCAAGTCGTCCAGCAATCCTTGTCGTTCGAAATAATTCCAAAAATGGCCCTGGAGTGCCCTCTGCTGGATAAAGCCGAGAACAGCACTTTGGTGGCTTGTTTAAAATCCTCTGTCTGTGTGTATATTCTGTGGAACCGTGATAATTGTCATTTGAAATAAACTTTTGTGTCCAATTGGTTGTGTAGAGTGAATATGGGTCCGTTGAATGTGGTTGTGTCCAAGAAATTAACCAAATTGTGATGACCTACGGATTTACATTTTATACAGCGATTATGCTTGTTAAGATGTACAAAAACATTACAAATTCCTCCTCCTCAAATATAAATAGATAAATAAATAAATCAAGTTTTTAATTGCTTGGATGTCGTCTTGTGTATCAATCTTAGTATAAAGGCTGTCCACATCAATTGTGAATAGAAAAGAGCGGACCTTGTGTGTAAAGTCCGGATCCTGGCATTGGACTCTGTTCTGCGCTGGTGTGTTTGGATTGTTGTTTGACTTACGGATGGGCTGCTGATACCGCCACGGTCGGTAGTTATTCCAGCCATTATTGCGGATGATGTACGGGCGCTGGTTAGATGATGAGCCGGCGGTCACACGCGGGCGTCCTCCGTCATACCAGCCGGTGCGCATCTGGCCGCGCGGCGCTGCTACAAAAGTCTTCGGGGACTGTTGGATGACCACGGCTGGACTGCTGGTCAGCTCTGGTCAATTGTGAATGTTTGTGAAAGACAACATTGTTTATTTTGACCACCGTATGTAGTTACTGTGAAAAATGTAACAAGTGTTCATCTTGTCTCATTTTGTGCTTGTCTCGCTCATATAGCGTCATTTTGCCAGGAAAATCAAAGGAAAGTCAATATTTAAGATTCATTTCTTTTTCTGTGTCAAACTGTCTTAGAATGACAATCCCACTTTAGAAACATCAATTGTGCATGTTTTTGAAGGACAACATGATTTATTTTGACTTGGTGTTGAGTTACTGTGAAAAATGCAACACGTCTCATTTTGTGCTTGTCTCGCTCGTACAGTTTGAGATTGACAGTGAAATCAGATGAATGTCACTATTTAAAACTCAGCTGTTGTTATGTGTCAAACTGTCTTCGAATGACAATTCCCCTCCCCAGGGCCGTGGACCATTTTGGTTTACACTCCAGGGTCAGGGCATGTACTGGATCCCAGTCAGGGGAGACAAATGCTGGAAAACATGCCGGTCAGTATTCTTTTGTTCTACAATATTGTATTTATGACATGCAATCTGTACATGTATTGTCAGGCTTGTTTCTCCCACATATCTTTTGCCACATTATTTACAAATCACCATATACACACATTTTTGAAAGAAATATTCCCCTGTCTGGCGCTTTTAAACCCCTCTTATTCGCGCAAGTCGTCTAGCAATCCTTGTCGTTCGAAATGATTCCAAAAATGGCCCTGGAGTGCCCTCTGCTGGATAAAGCCGAGAACAGCACTTTGGTGGCTTGTTTAAAATCCTCTGTCTGTGTGTATATTCTGTGGAACCGTGATAATTGTCATTTGAAATAAACTTTTGTGTCCAATTGGTTGTGTAGAGTGAATATGGGTCCGTTGAATGTGGTTGTGTCCAAGAAATTAACCAAATTGTGATGACCTACGGATTTACATTTTATACAGCGATTATGCTTGTTAAGATGTACAAAAACATTACAAATTCCTCCTCCTCAAATATAAATAAATAAATCAAGTTTTTAATTGCTTGGATGTCGTCTTGTGTATCAATCTTAGTATAAAGGCTGTCCACATCAATTGTGAATAGAAAAGAGCGGACCTTGTGTGTAAAGTCCGGATCCTGGCATTGGACTCTGTTCTGCGCTGGTGTGTTTGGATTGTTGTTTGACTTACGGATGGGCTGCTGATACCGCCACGGTCGGTAGTTATTCCAGCCATTATTGCGGATGATGTACGGGCGCTGGTTAGATGATGAGCCGGCGGTCACACGCGGGCGTCCTCCGTCATACCAGCCGGTGCGCATCTGGCCGCGCGGCGCTGCTACAAAAGTCTTCGGGGACTGTTGGATGACCACGGCTGGACTGCTGGTCAGCTCTGGTCAATTGTGAATGTTTGTGAAAGACAACATTGTTTATTTTGACCACCGTATGTAGTTACTGTGAAAAATGTAACAAGTGTTCATCTTGTCTCATTTTGTGCTTGTCTCGCTCATATAGCGTCATTTTGCCAGGAAAATCAAAGGAAAGTCAATATTTAAGATTCATTTCTTTTTCTGTGTCAAACTGTCTTAGAATGACAATCCCACTTTAGAAACATCAATTGTGCATGTTTTTGAAGGACAACATGATTTATTTTGACTTGGTGTTGAGTTACTGTGAAAAATGCAACACGTCTCATTTTGTGCTTGTCTCGCTCGTACAGTTTGAGATTGACAGTGAAATCAGATGAATGTCACTATTTAAAACTCAGCTGTTGTTATGTGTCAAACTGTCTTCGAATGACAATTCCCCTCCCCAGGGCCGTGGACCATTTTGGTTTACACTCCAGGGTCAGGGCATGTACTGGATCCCAGTCAGGGGAGACAAATGCTGGAAAACATGCCGGTCAGTATTCTTTTGTTCTACAATATTGTATTTATGACATGCAATCTGTACATGTATTGTCAGGCTTGTTTCTCCCACATATCTTTTGCCACATTATTTACAAATCACCATATACACACATTTTTGAAAGAAATATTCCCCTGTCTGGCGCTTTTAAACCCCTCTTATTCGCGCAAGTCGTCCAGCAATCCTTGTCGTTCGAAATAATTCCAAAAATGGCCCTGGAGTGCCCTCTGCTGGATAAAGCCGAGAACAGCACTTTGGTGGCTTGTTTAAAATCCTCTGTCTGTGTGTATATTCTGTGGAACCGTGATAATTGTCATTTGAAATAAACTTTTGTGTCCAATTGGTTGTGTAGAGTGAATATGGGTCCGTTGAATGTGGTTGTGTCCAAGAAATTAACCAAATTGTGATGACCTACGGATTTACATTTTATACAGCGATTATGCTTGTTAAGATGTACAAAAACATTACAAATTCCTCCTCCTCAAATATAAATAGATAAATAAATAAATCAAGTTTTTAATTGCTTGGATGTCGTCTTGTGTATCAATCTTAGTATAAAGGCTGTCCACATCAATTGTGAATAGAAAAGAGCGGACCTTGTGTGTAAAGTCCGGATCCTGGCATTGGACTCTGTTCTGCGCTGGTGTGTTTGGATTGTTGTTTGACTTACGGATGGGCTGCTGATACCGCCACGGTCGGTAGTTATTCCAGCCATTATTGCGGATGATGTACGGGCGCTGGTTAGATGATGAGCCGGCGGTCACACGCGGGCGTCCTCCGTCATACCAGCCGGTGCGCATCTGGCCGCGCGGCGCTGCTACAAAAGTCTTCGGGGACTGTTGGATGACCACGGCTGGACTGCTGGTCAGCTCTGGTCAATTGTGAATGTTTGTGAAAGACAACATTGTTTATTTTGACCACCGTATGTAGTTACTGTGAAAAATGTAACAAGTGTTCATCTTGTCTCATTTTGTGCTTGTCTCGCTCATATAGCGTCATTTTGCCAGGAAAATCAAAGGAAAGTCAATATTTAAGATTCATTTCTTTTTCTGTGTCAAACTGTCTTAGAATGACAATCCCACTTTAGAAACATCAATTGTGCATGTTTTTGAAGGACAACATGATTTATTTTGACTTGGTTACTGTGAAAAATGCAACACGTCTCATTTTGTGCTTGTCTCGCTCGTACAGTTTGAGATTGACAGTGAAATCAGATGAATGTCACTATTTAAAACTCAGCTGTTGTTATGTGTCAAACTGTCTTCGAATGACAATTCCCCTCCCCACCCTCTGCTCTCCTCCTCGACACTTTCATTAAGGCCGTGTGGATATGCTGTTCCTGATTAATTAACCCAATCTCTCTCAGCTCTTCTTCTCTGGGCCGTGGACCATTTTGGTTTACACTCCAGGGTCAGGGCATGTACTGGATCCCAGTCAGGGGAGACAAATGCTGGAAAACATGCCGGTCAGTATTCTTTTGTTCTACAATATTGTATTTATGACATGCAATCTGTACATGTATTGTCAGGCTTGTTTCTCCCACATATCTTTTGCCACATTATTTACAAATCACCATATACACACATTTTTGAAAGAAATATTCCCCTGTCTGGCGCTTTTAAACCCCTCTTATTCGCGCAAGTCGTCCAGCAATCCTTGTCGTTCGAAATAATTCCAAAAATGGCCCTGGAGTGCCCTCTGCTGGATAAAGCCGAGAACAGCACTTTGGTGGCTTGTTTAAAATCCTCTGTCTGTGTGTATATTCTGTGGAACCGTGATAATTGTCATTTGAAATAAACTTTTGTGTCCAATTGGTTGTGTAGAGTGAATATGGGTCCGTTGAATGTGGTTGTGTCCAAGAAATTAACCAAATTGTGATGACCTACGGATTTACATTTTATACAGCGATTATGCTTGTTAAGATGTACAAAAACATTACAAATTCCTCCTCCTCAAATATAAATAGATAAATAAATAAATCAAGTTTTTAATTGCTTGGATGTCGTCTTGTGTATCAATCTTAGTATAAAGGCTGTCCACATCAATTGTGAATAGAAAAGAGCGGACCTTGTGTGTAAAGTCCGGATCCTGGCATTGGACTCTGTTCTGCGCTGGTGTGTTTGGATTGTTGTTTGACTTACGGATGGGCTGCTGATACCGCCACGGTCGGTAGTTATTCCAGCCATTATTGCGGATGATGTACGGGCGCTGGTTAGATGATGAGCCGGCGGTCACACGCGGGCGTCCTCCGTCATACCAGCCGGTGCGCATCTGGCCGCGCGGCGCTGCTACAAAAGTCTTCGGGGACTGTTGGATGACCACGGCTGGACTGCTGGTCAGCTCTGGTCAATTGTGAATGTTTGTGAAAGACAACATTGTTTATTTTGACCACCGTATGTAGTTACTGTGAAAAATGTAACAAGTGTTCATCTTGTCTCATTTTGTGCTTGTCTCGCTCATATAGCGTCATTTTGCCAGGAAAATCAAAGGAAAGTCAATATTTAAGATTCATTTCTTTTTCTGTTTCAAACTGTCTTAGAATGACAATCCCACTTTAGAAACATCAATTGTGCATGTTTTTGAAGGACAACATGATTTATTTTGACTTGGTGTTGAGTTACTGTGAAAAATGCAACACGTCTCATTTTGTGCTTGTCTCGCTCGTACAGTTTGAGATTGACAGTGAAATCAGATGAATGTCACTATTTAAAACTCAGCTGTTGTTATGTGTCAAACTGTCTTCGAATGACAATTCCCCTCCCCAGGGCCGTGGACCATTTTGGTTTACACTCCAGGGTCAGGGCATGTACTGGATCCCAGTCAGGGGAGACAAATGCTGGAAAACATGCCGGTCAGTATTCTTTTGTTCTACAATATTGTATTTATGACATGCAATCTGTACATGTATTGTCAGGCTTGTTTCTCCCACATATCTTTTGCCACATTATTTACAAATCACCATATACACACATTTTTGAAAGAAATATTCCCCTGTCTGGCGCTTTTAAACCCCTCTTATTCGCGCAAGTCGTCTAGCAATCCTTGTCGTTCGAAATGATTCCAAAAATGGCCCTGGAGTGCCCTCTGCTGGATAAAGCCGAGAACAGCACTTTGGTGGCTTGTTTAAAATCCTCTGTCTGTGTGTATATTCTGTGGAACCGTGATAATTGTCATTTGAAATAAACTTTTGTGTCCAATTGGTTGTGTAGAGTGAATATGGGTCCGTTGAATGTGGTTGTGTCCAAGAAATTAACCAAATTGTGATGACCTACGGATTTACATTTTATACAGCGATTATGCTTGTTAAGATGTACAAAAACATTACAAATTCCTCCTCCTCAAATATAAATAAATAAATCAAGTTTTTAATTGCTTGGATGTCGTCTTGTGTATCAATCTTAGTATAAAGGCTGTCCACATCAATTGTGAATAGAAAAGAGCGGACCTTGTGTGTAAAGTCCGGATCCTGGCATTGGACTCTGTTCTGCGCTGGTGTGTTTGGATTGTTGTTTGACTTACGGATGGGCTGCTGATACCGCCACGGTCGGTAGTTATTCCAGCCATTATTGCGGATGATGTACGGGCGCTGGTTAGATGATGAGCCGGCGGTCACACGCGGGCGTCCTCCGTCATACCAGCCGGTGCGCATCTGGCCGCGCGGCGCTGCTACAAAAGTCTTCGGGGACTGTTGGATGACCACGGCTGGACTGCTGGTCAGCTCTGGTCAATTGTGAATGTTTGTGAAAGACAACATTGTTTATTTTGACCACCGTATGTAGTTACTGTGAAAAATGTAACAAGTGTTCATCTTGTCTCATTTTGTGCTTGTCTCGCTCATATAGCGTCATTTTGCCAGGAAAATCAAAGGAAAGTCAATATTTAAGATTCATTTCTTTTTCTGTGTCAAACTGTCTTAGAATGACAATCCCACTTTAGAAACATCAATTGTGCATGTTTTTGAAGGACAACATGATTTATTTTGACTTGGTGTTGAGTTACTGTGAAAAATGCAACACGTCTCATTTTGTGCTTGTCTCGCTCGTACAGTTTGAGATTGACAGTGAAATCAGATGAATGTCACTATTTAAAACTCAGCTGTTGTTATGTGTCAAACTGTCTTCGAATGACAATTCCCCTCCCCAGGGCCGTGGACCATTTTGGTTTACACTCCAGGGTCAGGGCATGTACTGGATCCCAGTCAGGGGAGACAAATGCTGGAAAACATGCCGGTCAGTATTCTTTTGTTCTACAATATTGTATTTATGACATGCAATCTGTACATGTATTGTCAGGCTTGTTTCTCCCACATATCTTTTGCCACATTATTTACAAATCACCATATACACACATTTTTGAAAGAAATATTCCCCTGTCTGGCGCTTTTAAACCCCTCTTATTCGCGCAAGTCGTCTAGCAATCCTTGTCGTTCGAAATGATTCCAAAAATGGCCCTGGAGTGCCCTCTGCTGGATAAAGCCGAGAACAGCACTTTGGTGGCTTGTTTAAAATCCTCTGTCTGTGTGTATATTCTGTGGAACCGTGATAATTGTCATTTGAAATAAACTTTTGTGTCCAATTGGTTGTGTAGAGTGAATATGGGTCCGTTGAATGTGGTTGTGTCCAAGAAATTAACCAAATTGTGATGACCTACGGATTTACATTTTATACAGCGATTATGCTTGTTAAGATGTACAAAAACATTACAAATTCCTCCTCCTCAAATATAAATAAATAAATCAAGTTTTTAATTGCTTGGATGTCGTCTTGTGTATCAATCTTAGTATAAAGGCTGTCCACATCAATTGTGAATAGAAAAGAGCGGACCTTGTGTGTAAAGTCCGGATCCTGGCATTGGACTCTGTTCTGCGCTGGTGTGTTTGGATTGTTGTTTGACTTACGGATGGGCTGCTGATACCGCCACGGTCGGTAGTTATTCCAGCCTTTATTGCGGATGATGTACGGGCGCTGGTTAGATGATGAGCCGGCGGTCACACGCGGGCGTCCTCCGTCATACCAGCCGGTGCGCATCTGGCCGCGCGGCGCTGCTACAAAAGTCTTCGGGGACTGTTGGATAACCACGGCGGGACTGCTGGTCAGCTCTGGTCAATTGTGAATGTTTGTGAAAGACAACATTGTTTATTTTGACCACCGTATGTAGTTACTGTGAAAAATGTAACAAGTGTTCATCTTGTCTCATTTTGTGCTTGTCTCGCTCATATAGCGTCATTTTGCCAGGAAAATCAAAGGAAAGTCAATATTTAAGATTCATTTCTTTTTCTGTGTCAAACTGTCTTAGAATGACAATCCCACTTTAGAAACATCAATTGTGCATGTTTTTGAAGGACAACGTGATTTATTTTGACTTGGTTACTGTGAAAAATGCAACACGTCTCATTTTGTGCTTGTCTCGCTCGTACAGTTTGAGATTGACAGTGAAATCAGATGAATGTCACTATTTAAAACTCAGCTGTTGTTATGTGTCAAACTGTCTTCGAATGACATTTCCCCTCCCCACCCTCTGCTCTCCTCCTCCACACTTTCATTAAGGCCGTGTGGATATGCTGTTCCTGATTAATTAACCCAATCTCTCTCAGCTCTTCTTCTCTGGGCCGTGGACCATTTTGGTTTACACTCCAGGGTCAGGGCATGTACTGGATCCCAGTCAGGGGAGACAAATGCTGGAAAACATGCCGGTCAGTAATCTTTTGTTCTACAATATTGTATTTATGACATGCAATCTGTACATGTATTGTCAGGCTTGTTTCTCCCACATATCTTTTGCCACATTATTTACAAATCACCATATACACACATTTTTGAAAGAAATATTCCCCTGTCTGGCGCTTTTAAACCCCTCTTATTCGCGCAAGTCGTCTAGCAATCCTTGTCGTTCGAAATGATTCCAAAAATGGCCCTGGAGTGCCCTCTGCTGGATAAAGCCGAGAACAGCACTTTGGTGGCTTGTTTAAAATCCTCTGTCTGTGTGTATATTCTGTGGAACCGTGATAATTGTCATTTGAAATAAACTTTTGTGTCCAATTGGTTGTGTAGAGTGAATATGGGTCCGTTGAATGTGGTTGTGTCCAAGAAATTAACCAAATTGTGATGACCTACGGATTTACATTTTATACAGCGATTATGCTTGTTAAGATGTACAAAAACATTACAAATTCCTCCTCCTCAAATATAAATAGATAAATAAATAAATCAAGTTTTTAATTGCTTGGATGTCGTCTTGTGTATCAATCTTAGTATAAAGGCTGTCCACATCAATTGTGAATAGAAAAGAGCGGACCTTGTGTGTAAAGTCCGGATCCTGGCATTGGACTCTGTTCTGCGCTGGTGTGTTTGGATTGTTGTTTGACTTACGGATGGGCTGCTGATACCGCCACGGTCGGTAGTTATTCCAGCCTTTATTGCGGATGATGTACGGGCGCTGGTTAGATGATGAGCCGGCGGTCACACGCGGGCGTCCTCCGTCATACCAGCCGGTGCGCATCTGGCCGCGCGGCGCTGCTACAAAAGTCTTCGGGGACTGTTGGATAACCACGGCGGGACTGCTGGTCAGCTCTGGTCAATTGTGAATGTTTGTGAAAGACAACATTGTTTATTTTGACCACCGTATGTAGTTACTGTGAAAAATGTAACAAGTGTTCATCTTGTCTCATTTTGTGCTTGTCTCGCTCATATAGCGTCATTTTGCCAGGAAAATCAAAGGAAAGTCAATATTTAAGATTCATTTCTTTTTCTGTGTCAAACTGTCTTAGAATGACAATCCCACTTTAGAAACATCAATTGTGCATGTTTTTGAAGGACAACATGATTTATTTTGACTTGGTGTTGAGTTACTGTGAAAAATGCAACACGTCTCATTTTGTGCTTGTCTCGCTCGTACAGTTTGAGATTGACAGTGAAATCAGATGAATGTCACTATTTAAAACTCAGCTGTTGTTATGTGTCAAACTGTCTTCGAATGACAATTCCCCTCCCCAGGGCCGTGGACCATTTTGGTTTACACTCCAGGGTCAGGGCATGTACTGGATCCCAGTCAGGGGAGACAAATGCTGGAAAACATGCCGGTCAGTATTCTTTTGTTCTACAATATTGTATTTATGACATGCAATCTGTACATGTATTGTCAGGCTTGTTTCTCCCACATATCTTTTGCCACATTATTTACAAATCACCATATACACACATTTTTGAAAGAAATATTCCCCTGTCTGGCGCTTTTAAACCCCTCTTATTCGCGCAAGTCGTCTAGCAATCCTTGTCGTTCGAAATGATTCCAAAAATGGCCCTGGAGTGCCCTCTGCTGGATAAAGCCGAGAACAGCACTTTGGTGGCTTGTTTAAAATCCTCTGTCTGTGTGTATATTCTGTGGAACCGTGATAATTGTCATTTGAAATAAACTTTTGTGTCCAATTGGTTGTGTAGAGTGAATATGGGTCCGTTGAATGTGGTTGTGTCCAAGAAATTAACCAAATTGTGATGACCTACGGATTTACATTTTATACAGCGATTATGCTTGTTAAGATGTACAAAAACATTACAAATTCCTCCTCCTCAAATATAAATAGATAAATAAATAAATCAAGTTTTTAATTGCTTGGATGTCGTCTTGTGTATCAATCTTAGTATAAAGGCTGTCCACATCAATTGTGAATAGAAAAGAGCGGACCTTGTGTGTAAAGTCCGGATCCTGGCATTGGACTCTGTTCTGCGCTGGTGTGTTTGGATTGTTGTTTGACTTACGGATGGGCTGCTGATACCGCCACGGTCGGTAGTTATTCCAGCCTTTATTGCGGATGATGTACGGGCGCTGGTTAGATGATGAGCCGGCGGTCACACGCGGGCGTCCTCCGTCATACCAGCCGGTGCGCATCTGGCCGCGCGGCGCTGCTACAAAAGTCTTCGGGGACTGTTGGATAACCACGGCGGGACTGCTGGTCAGCTCTGGTCAATTGTGAATGTTTGTGAAAGACAACATTGTTTATTTTGACCACCGTATGTAGTTACTGTGAAAAATGTAACAAGTGTTCATCTTGTCTCATTTTGTGCTTGTCTCGCTCATATAGCGTCATTTTGCCAGGAAAATCAAAGGAAAGTCAATATTTAAGATTCATTTCTTTTTCTGTGTCAAACTGTCTTAGAATGACAATCCCACTTTAGAAACATCAATTGTGCATGTTTTTGAAGGACAACATGATTTATTTTGACTTGGTGTTGAGTTACTGTGAAAAATGCAACACGTCTCATTTTGTGCTTGTCTCGCTCGTACAGTTTGAGATTGACAGTGAAATCAGATGAATGTCACTATTTAAAACTCAGCTGTTGTTATGTGTGAAACTGTCTTCGAATGACAATTCCCCTCCCCAGGGCCGTGGACCATTTTGGTTTACACTCCAGGGTCAGGGCATGTACTGGATCCCAGTCAGGGGAGACAAATGCTGGAAAACATGCCGGTCAGTATTCTTTTGTTCTACAATATTGTATTTATGACATGCAATCTGTACATGTATTGTCAGGCTTGTTTCTCCCACATATCTTTTGCCACATTATTTACAAATCACCATATACACACATTTTTGAAAGAAATATTCCCCTGTCTGGCGCTTTTAAACCCCTCTTATTCGCGCAAGTCGTCTAGCAATCCTTGTCGTTCGAAATGATTCCAAAAATGGCCCTGGAGTGCCCTCTGCTGGATAAAGCCGAGAACAGCACTTTGGTGGCTTGTTTAAAATCCTCTGTCTGTGTGTATATTCTGTGGAACCGTGATAATTGTCATTTGAAATAAACTTTTGTGTCCAATTGGTTGTGTAGAGTGAATATGGGTCCGTTGAATGTGGTTGTGTCCAAGAAATTAACCAAATTGTGATGACCTACGGATTTACATTTTATACAGCGATTATGCTTGTTAAGATGTACAAAAACATTACAAATTCCTCCTCCTCAAATATAAATAGATAAATAAATAAATCAAGTTTTTAATTGCTTGGATGTCGTCTTGTGTATCAATCTTAGTATAAAGGCTGTCCACATCAATTGTGAATAGAAAAGAGCGGACCTTGTGTGTAAAGTCCGGATCCTGGCATTGGACTCTGTTCTGCGCTGGTGTGTTTGGATTGTTGTTTGACTTACGGATGGGCTGCTGATACCGCCACGGTCGGTAGTTATTCCAGCCATTATTGCGGATGATGTACGGGCGCTGGTTAGATGATGAGCCGGCGGTCACACGCGGGCGTCCTCCGTCATACCAGCCGGTGCGCATCTGGCCGCGCGGCGCTGCTACAAAAGTCTTCGGGGACTGTTGGATGACCACGGCTGGACTGCTGGTCAGCTCTGGTCAATTGTGAATGTTTGTGAAAGACAACATTGTTTATTTTGACCACCGTATGTAGTTACTGTGAAAAATGTAACAAGTGTTCATCTTGTCTCATTTTGTGCTTGTCTCGCTCATATAGCGTCATTTTGCCAGGAAAATCAAAGGAAAGTCAATATTTAAGATTCATTTCTTTTTCTGTGTCAAACTGTCTTAGAATGACAATCCCACTTTAGAAACATCAATTGTGCATGTTTTTGAAGGACAACATGATTTATTTTGACTTGGTTACTGTGAAAAATGCAACACGTCTCATTTTGTGCTTGTCTCGCTCGTACAGTTTGAGATTGACAGTGAAATCAGATGAATGTCACTATTTAAAACTCAGCTGTTGTTATGTGTCAAACTGTCTTCGAATGACAATTCCCCTCCCCACCCTCTGCTCTCCTCCTCGACACTTTCATTAAGGCCGTGTGGATATGCTGTTCCTGATTAATTAACCCAATCTCTCTCAGCTCTTCTTCTCTGGGCCGTGGACCATTTTGGTTTACACTCCAGGGTCAGGGCATGTACTGGATCCCAGTCAGGGGAGACAAATGCTGGAAAACATGCCGGTCAGTATTCTTTTGTTCTACAATATTGTATTTATGACATGCAATCTGTACATGTATTGTCAGGCTTGTTTCTCCCACATATCTTTTGCCACATTATTTACAAATCACCATATACACACATTTTTGAAAGAAATATTCCCCTGTCTGGCGCTTTTAAACCCCTCTTATTCGCGCAAGTCGTCCAGCAATCCTTGTCGTTCGAAATAATTCCAAAAATGGCCCTGGAGTGCCCTCTGCTGGATAAAGCCGAGAACAGCACTTTGGTGGCTTGTTTAAAATCCTCTGTCTGTGTGTATATTCTGTGGAACCGTGATAATTGTCATTTGAAATAAACTTTTGTGTCCAATTGGTTGTGTAGAGTGAATATGGGTCCGTTGAATGTGGTTGTGTCCAAGAAATTAACCAAATTGTGATGACCTACGGATTTACATTTTATACAGCGATTATGCTTGTTAAGATGTACAAAAACATTACAAATTCCTCCTCCTCAAATATAAATAGATAAATAAATAAATCAAGTTTTTAATTGCTTGGATGTCGTCTTGTGTATCAATCTTAGTATAAAGGCTGTCCACATCAATTGTGAATAGAAAAGAGCGGACCTTGTGTGTAAAGTCCGGATCCTGGCATTGGACTCTGTTCTGCGCTGGTGTGTTTGGATTGTTGTTTGACTTACGGATGGGCTGCTGATACCGCCACGGTCGGTAGTTATTCCAGCCATTATTGCGGATGATGTACGGGCGCTGGTTAGATGATGAGCCGGCGGTCACACGCGGGCGTCCTCCGTCATACCAGCCGGTGCGCATCTGGCCGCGCGGCGCTGCTACAAAAGTCTTCGGGGACTGTTGGATGACCACGGCTGGACTGCTGGTCAGCTCTGGTCAATTGTGAATGTTTGTGAAAGACAACATTGTTTATTTTGACCACCGTATGTAGTTACTGTGAAAAATGTAACAAGTGTTCATCTTGTCTCATTTTGTGCTTGTCTCGCTCATATAGCGTCATTTTGCCAGGAAAATCAAAGGAAAGTCAATATTTAAGATTCATTTCTTTTTCTGTTTCAAACTGTCTTAGAATGACAATCCCACTTTAGAAACATCAATTGTGCATGTTTTTGAAGGACAACATGATTTATTTTGACTTGGTGTTGAGTTACTGTGAAAAATGCAACACGTCTCATTTTGTGCTTGTCTCGCTCGTACAGTTTGAGATTGACAGTGAAATCAGATGAATGTCACTATTTAAAACTCAGCTGTTGTTATGTGTCAAACTGTCTTCGAATGACAATTCCCCTCCCCAGGGCCGTGGACCATTTTGGTTTACACTCCAGGGTCAGGGCATGTACTGGATCCCAGTCAGGGGAGACAAATGCTGGAAAACATGCCGGTCAGTATTCTTTTGTTCTACAATATTGTATTTATGACATGCAATCTGTACATGTATTGTCAGGCTTGTTTCTCCCACATATCTTTTGCCACATTATTTACAAATCACCATATACACACATTTTTGAAAGAAATATTCCCCTGTCTGGCGCTTTTAAACCCCTCTTATTCGCGCAAGTCGTCTAGCAATCCTTGTCGTTCGAAATGATTCCAAAAATGGCCCTGGAGTGCCCTCTGCTGGATAAAGCCGAGAACAGCACTTTGGTGGCTTGTTTAAAATCCTCTGTCTGTGTGTATATTCTGTGGAACCGTGATAATTGTCATTTGAAATAAACTTTTGTGTCCAATTGGTTGTGTAGAGTGAATATGGGTCCGTTGAATGTGGTTGTGTCCAAGAAATTAACCAAATTGTGATGACCTACGGATTTACATTTTATACAGCGATTATGCTTGTTAAGATGTACAAAAACATTACAAATTCCTCCTCCTCAAATATAAATAAATAAATCAAGTTTTTAATTGCTTGGATGTCGTCTTGTGTATCAATCTTAGTATAAAGGCTGTCCACATCAATTGTGAATAGAAAAGAGCGGACCTTGTGTGTAAAGTCCGGATCCTGGCATTGGACTCTGTTCTGCGCTGGTGTGTTTGGATTGTTGTTTGACTTACGGATGGGCTGCTGATACCGCCACGGTCGGTAGTTATTCCAGCCATTATTGCGGATGATGTACGGGCGCTGGTTAGATGATGAGCCGGCGGTCACACGCGGGCGTCCTCCGTCATACCAGCCGGTGCGCATCTGGCCGCGCGGCGCTGCTACAAAAGTCTTCGGGGACTGTTGGATGACCACGGCTGGACTGCTGGTCAGCTCTGGTCAATTGTGAATGTTTGTGAAAGACAACATTGTTTATTTTGACCACCGTATGTAGTTACTGTGAAAAATGTAACAAGTGTTCATCTTGTCTCATTTTGTGCTTGTCTCGCTCATATAGCGTCATTTTGCCAGGAAAATCAAAGGAAAGTCAATATTTAAGATTCATTTCTTTTTCTGTGTCAAACTGTCTTAGAATGACAATCCCACTTTAGAAACATCAATTGTGCATGTTTTTGAAGGACAACATGATTTATTTTGACTTGGTGTTGAGTTACTGTGAAAAATGCAACACGTCTCATTTTGTGCTTGTCTCGCTCGTACAGTTTGAGATTGACAGTGAAATCAGATGAATGTCACTATTTAAAACTCAGCTGTTGTTATGTGTCAAACTGTCTTCGAATGACAATTCCCCTCCCCAGGGCCGTGGACCATTTTGGTTTACACTCCAGGGTCAGGGCATGTACTGGATCCCAGTCAGGGGAGACAAATGCTGGAAAACATGCCGGTCAGTATTCTTTTGTTCTACAATATTGTATTTATGACATGCAATCTGTACATGTATTGTCAGGCTTGTTTCTCCCACATATCTTTTGCCACATTATTTACAAATCACCATATACACACATTTTTGAAAGAAATATTCCCCTGTCTGGCGCTTTTAAACCCCTCTTATTCGCGCAAGTCGTCTAGCAATCCTTGTCGTTCGAAATGATTCCAAAAATGGCCCTGGAGTGCCCTCTGCTGGATAAAGCCGAGAACAGCACTTTGGTGGCTTGTTTAAAATCCTCTGTCTGTGTGTATATTCTGTGGAACCGTGATAATTGTCATTTGAAATAAACTTTTGTGTCCAATTGGTTGTGTAGAGTGAATATGGGTCCGTTGAATGTGGTTGTGTCCAAGAAATTAACCAAATTGTGATGACCTACGGATTTACATTTTATACAGCGATTATGCTTGTTAAGATGTACAAAAACATTACAAATTCCTCCTCCTCAAATATAAATAAATAAATCAAGTTTTTAATTGCTTGGATGTCGTCTTGTGTATCAATCTTAGTATAAAGGCTGTCCACATCAATTGTGAATAGAAAAGAGCGGACCTTGTGTGTAAAGTCCGGATCCTGGCATTGGACTCTGTTCTGCGCTGGTGTGTTTGGATTGTTGTTTGACTTACGGATGGGCTGCTGATACCGCCACGGTCGGTAGTTATTCCAGCCTTTATTGCGGATGATGTACGGGCGCTGGTTAGATGATGAGCCGGCGGTCACACGCGGGCGTCCTCCGTCATACCAGCCGGTGCGCATCTGGCCGCGCGGCGCTGCTACAAAAGTCTTCGGGGACTGTTGGATAACCACGGCGGGACTGCTGGTCAGCTCTGGTCAATTGTGAATGTTTGTGAAAGACAACATTGTTTATTTTGACCACCGTATGTAGTTACTGTGAAAAATGTAACAAGTGTTCATCTTGTCTCATTTTGTGCTTGTCTCGCTCATATAGCGTCATTTTGCCAGGAAAATCAAAGGAAAGTCAATATTTAAGATTCATTTCTTTTTCTGTGTCAAACTGTCTTAGAATGACAATCCCACTTTAGAAACATCAATTGTGCATGTTTTTGAAGGACAACGTGATTTATTTTGACTTGGTTACTGTGAAAAATGCAACACGTCTCATTTTGTGCTTGTCTCGCTCGTACAGTTTGAGATTGACAGTGAAATCAGATGAATGTCACTATTTAAAACTCAGCTGTTGTTATGTGTCAAACTGTCTTCGAATGACATTTCCCCTCCCCACCCTCTGCTCTCCTCCTCCACACTTTCATTAAGGCCGTGTGGATATGCTGTTCCTGATTAATTAACCCAATCTCTCTCAGCTCTTCTTCTCTGGGCCGTGGACCATTTTGGTTTACACTCCAGGGTCAGGGCATGTACTGGATCCCAGTCAGGGGAGACAAATGCTGGAAAACATGCCGGTCAGTAATCTTTTGTTCTACAATATTGTATTTATGACATGCAATCTGTACATGTATTGTCAGGCTTGTTTCTCCCACATATCTTTTGCCACATTATTTACAAATCACCATATACACACATTTTTGAAAGAAATATTCCCCTGTCTGGCGCTTTTAAACCCCTCTTATTCGCGCAAGTCGTCTAGCAATCCTTGTCGTTCGAAATGATTCCAAAAATGGCCCTGGAGTGCCCTCTGCTGGATAAAGCCGAGAACAGCACTTTGGTGGCTTGTTTAAAATCCTCTGTCTGTGTGTATATTCTGTGGAACCGTGATAATTGTCATTTGAAATAAACTTTTGTGTCCAATTGGTTGTGTAGAGTGAATATGGGTCCGTTGAATGTGGTTGTGTCCAAGAAATTAACCAAATTGTGATGACCTACGGATTTACATTTTATACAGCGATTATGCTTGTTAAGATGTACAAAAACATTACAAATTCCTCCTCCTCAAATATAAATAGATAAATAAATAAATCAAGTTTTTAATTGCTTGGATGTCGTCTTGTGTATCAATCTTAGTATAAAGGCTGTCCACATCAATTGTGAATAGAAAAGAGCGGACCTTGTGTGTAAAGTCCGGATCCTGGCATTGGACTCTGTTCTGCGCTGGTGTGTTTGGATTGTTGTTTGACTTACGGATGGGCTGCTGATACCGCCACGGTCGGTAGTTATTCCAGCCTTTATTGCGGATGATGTACGGGCGCTGGTTAGATGATGAGCCGGCGGTCACACGCGGGCGTCCTCCGTCATACCAGCCGGTGCGCATCTGGCCGCGCGGCGCTGCTACAAAAGTCTTCGGGGACTGTTGGATAACCACGGCGGGACTGCTGGTCAGCTCTGGTCAATTGTGAATGTTTGTGAAAGACAACATTGTTTATTTTGACCACCGTATGTAGTTACTGTGAAAAATGTAACAAGTGTTCATCTTGTCTCATTTTGTGCTTGTCTCGCTCATATAGCGTCATTTTGCCAGGAAAATCAAAGGAAAGTCAATATTTAAGATTCATTTCTTTTTCTGTGTCAAACTGTCTTAGAATGACAATCCCACTTTAGAAACATCAATTGTGCATGTTTTTGAAGGACAACATGATTTATTTTGACTTGGTGTTGAGTTACTGTGAAAAATGCAACACGTCTCATTTTGTGCTTGTCTCGCTCGTACAGTTTGAGATTGACAGTGAAATCAGATGAATGTCACTATTTAAAACTCAGCTGTTGTTATGTGTCAAACTGTCTTCGAATGACATTTCCCCTCCCCACCCTCTGCTCTCCTCCTCCACACTTTCATTAAGGCCGTGTGGATATGCTGTTCCTGATTAATTAACCCAATCTCTCTCAGCTCTTCTTCTCTGGGCCGTGGACCATTTTGGTTTACACTCCAGGGTCAGGGCATGTACTGGATCCCAGTCAGGGGAGACAAATGCTGGAAAACATGCCGGTCAGTAATCTTTTGTTCTACAATATTGTATTTATGACATGCAATCTGTACATGTATTGTCAGGCTTGTTTCTCCCACATATCTTTTGCCACATTATTTACAAATCACCATATACACACATTTTTGAAAGAAATATTCCCCTGTCTGGCGCTTTTAAACCCCTCTTATTCGCGCAAGTCGTCTAGCAATCCTTGTCGTTCGAAATGATTCCAAAAATGGCCCTGGAGTGCCCTCTGCTGGATAAAGCCGAGAACAGCACTTTGGTGGCTTGTTTAAAATCCTCTGTCTGTGTGTATATTCTGTGGAACCGTGATAATTGTCATTTGAAATAAACTTTTGTGTCCAATTGGTTGTGTAGAGTGAATATGGGTCCGTTGAATGTGGTTGTGTCCAAGAAATTAACCAAATTGTGATGACCTACGGATTTACATTTTATACAGCGATTATGCTTGTTAAGATGTACAAAAACATTACAAATTCCTCCTCCTCAAATATAAATAGATAAATAAATAAATCAAGTTTTTAATTGCTTGGATGTCGTCTTGTGTATCAATCTTAGTATAAAGGCTGTCCACATCAATTGTGAATAGAAAAGAGCGGACCTTGTGTGTAAAGTCCGGATCCTGGCATTGGACTCTGTTCTGCGCTGGTGTGTTTGGATTGTTGTTTGACTTACGGATGGGCTGCTGATACCGCCACGGTCGGTAGTTATTCCAGCCTTTATTGCGGATGATGTACGGGCGCTGGTTAGATGATGAGCCGGCGGTCACACGCGGGCGTCCTCCGTCATACCAGCCGGTGCGCATCTGGCCGCGCGGCGCTGCTACAAAAGTCTTCGGGGACTGTTGGATAACCACGGCGGGACTGCTGGTCAGCTCTGGTCAATTGTGAATGTTTGTGAAAGACAACATTGTTTATTTTGACCACCGTATGTAGTTACTGTGAAAAATGTAACAAGTGTTCATCTTGTCTCATTTTGTGCTTGTCTCGCTCATATAGCGTCATTTTGCCAGGAAAATCAAAGGAAAGTCAATATTTAAGATTCATTTCTTTTTCTGTGTCAAACTGTCTTAGAATGACAATCCCACTTTAGAAACATCAATTGTGCATGTTTTTGAAGGACAACATGATTTATTTTGACTTGGTGTTGAGTTACTGTGAAAAATGCAACACGTCTCATTTTGTGCTTGTCTCGCTCGTACAGTTTGAGATTGACAGTGAAATCAGATGAATGTCACTATTTAAAACTCAGCTGTTGTTATGTGTCAAACTGTCTTCGAATGACAATTCCCCTCCCCAGGGCCGTGGACCATTTTGGTTTACACTCCAGGGTCAGGGCATGTACTGGATCCCAGTCAGGGGAGACAAATGCTGGAAAACATGCCGGTCAGTATTCTTTTGTTCTACAATATTGTATTTATGACATGCAATCTGTACATGTATTGTCAGGCTTGTTTCTCCCACATATCTTTTGCCACATTATTTACAAATCACCATATACACACATTTTTGAAAGAAATATTCCCCTGTCTGGCGCTTTTAAACCCCTCTTATTCGCGCAAGTCGTCTAGCAATCCTTGTCGTTCGAAATGATTCCAAAAATGGCCCTGGAGTGCCCTCTGCTGGATAAAGCCGAGAACAGCACTTTGGTGGCTTGTTTAAAATCCTCTGTCTGTGTGTATATTCTGTGGAACCGTGATAATTGTCATTTGAAATAAACTTTTGTGTCCAATTGGTTGTGTAGAGTGAATATGGGTCCGTTGAATGTGGTTGTGTCCAAGAAATTAACCAAATTGTGATGACCTACGGATTTACATTTTATACAGCGATTATGCTTGTTAAGATGTACAAAAACATTACAAATTCCTCCTCCTCAAATATAAATAGATAAATAAATAAATCAAGTTTTTAATTGCTTGGATGTCGTCTTGTGTATCAATCTTAGTATAAAGGCTGTCCACATCAATTGTGAATAGAAAAGAGCGGACCTTGTGTGTAAAGTCCGGATCCTGGCATTGGACTCTGTTCTGCGCTGGTGTGTTTGGATTGTTGTTTGACTTACGGATGGGCTGCTGATACCGCCACGGTCGGTAGTTATTCCAGCCTTTATTGCGGATGATGTACGGGCGCTGGTTAGATGATGAGCCGGCGGTCACACGCGGGCGTCCTCCGTCATACCAGCCGGTGCGCATCTGGCCGCGCGGCGCTGCTACAAAAGTCTTCGGGGACTGTTGGATAACCACGGCGGGACTGCTGGTCAGCTCTGGTCAATTGTGAATGTTTGTGAAAGACAACATTGTTTATTTTGACCACCGTATGTAGTTACTGTGAAAAATGTAACAAGTGTTCATCTTGTCTCATTTTGTGCTTGTCTCGCTCATATAGCGTCATTTTGCCAGGAAAATCAAAGGAAAGTCAATATTTAAGATTCATTTCTTTTTCTGTGTCAAACTGTCTTAGAATGACAATCCCACTTTAGAAACATCAATTGTGCATGTTTTTGAAGGACAACATGATTTATTTTGACTTGGTGTTGAGTTACTGTGAAAAATGCAACACGTCTCATTTTGTGCTTGTCTCGCTCGTACAGTTTGAGATTGACAGTGAAATCAGATGAATGTCACTATTTAAAACTCAGCTGTTGTTATGTGTGAAACTGTCTTCGAATGACAATTCCCCTCCCCAGGGCCGTGGACCATTTTGGTTTACACTCCAGGGTCAGGGCATGTACTGGATCCCAGTCAGGGGAGACAAATGCTGGAAAACATGCCGGTCAGTAATCTTTTGTTCTACAATATTGTATTTATGACATGCAATCTGTACATGTATTGTCAGGCTTGTTTCTCCCACATATCTTTTGCCACATTATTTACAAATCACCATATACACACATTTTTGAAAGAAATATTCCCCTGTCTGGCGCTTTTAAACCCCTCTTATTCGCGCAAGTCGTCTAGCAATCCTTGTCGTTCGAAATGATTCCAAAAATGGCCCTGGAGTGCCCTCTGCTGGATAAAGCCGAGAACAGCACTTTGGTGGCTTGTTTAAAATCCTCTGTCTGTGTGTATATTCTGTGGAACCGTGATAATTGTCATTTGAAATAAACTTTTGTGTCCAATTGGTTGTGTAGAGTGAATATGGGTCCGTTGAATGTGGTTGTGTCCAAGAAATTAACCAAATTGTGATGACCTACGGATTTACATTTTATACAGCGATTATGCTTGTTAAGATGTACAAAAACATTACAAATTCCTCCTCCTCAAATATAAATAGATAAATAAATAAATCAAGTTTTTAATTGCTTGGATGTCGTCTTGTGTATCAATCTTAGTATAAAGGCTGTCCACATCAATTGTGAATAGAAAAGAGCGGACCTTGTGTGTAAAGTCCGGATCCTGGCATTGGACTCTGTTCTGCGCTGGTGTGTTTGGATTGTTGTTTGACTTACGGATGGGCTGCTGATACCGCCACGGTCGGTAGTTATTCCAGCCTTTATTGCGGATGATGTACGGGCGCTGGTTAGATGATGAGCCGGCGGTCACACGCGGGCGTCCTCCGTCATACCAGCCGGTGCGCATCTGGCCGCGCGGCGCTGCTACAAAAGTCTTCGGGGACTGTTGGATAACCACGGCGGGACTGCTGGTCAGCTCTGGTCAATTGTGAATGTTTGTGAAAGACAACATTGTTTATTTTGACCACCGTATGTAGTTACTGTGAAAAATGTAACAAGTGTTCATCTTGTCTCATTTTGTGCTTGTCTCGCTCATATAGCGTCATTTTGCCAGGAAAATCAAAGGAAAGTCAATATTTAAGATTCATTTCTTTTTCTGTGTCAAACTGTCTTAGAATGACAATCCCACTTTAGAAACATCAATTGTGCATGTTTTTGAAGGACAACATGATTTATTTTGACTTGGTGTTGAGTTACTGTGAAAAATGCAACACGTCTCATTTTGTGCTTGTCTCGCTCGTACAGTTTGAGATTGACAGTGAAATCAGATGAATGTCACTATTTAAAACTCAGCTGTTGTTATGTGTCAAACTGTCTTCGAATGACAATTCCCCTCCCCAGGGCCGTGGACCATTTTGGTTTACACTCCAGGGTCAGGGCATGTACTGGATCCCAGTCAGGGGAGACAAATGCTGGAAAACATGCCGGTCAGTAATCTTTTGTTCTACAATATTGTATTTATGACATGCAATCTGTACATGTATTGTCAGGCTTGTTTCTCCCACATATCTTTTGCCACATTATTTACAAATCACCATATACACACATTTTTGAAAGAAATATTCCCCTGTCTGGCGCTTTTAAACCCCTCTTATTCGCGCAAGTCGTCTAGCAATCCTTGTCGTTCGAAATGATTCCAAAAATGGCCCTGGAGTGCCCTCTGCTGGATAAAGCCGAGAACAGCACTTTGGTGGCTTGTTTAAAATCCTCTGTCTGTGTGTATATTCTGTGGAACCGTGATAATTGTCATTTGAAATAAACTTTTGTGTCCAATTGGTTGTGTAGAGTGAATATGGGTCCGTTGAATGTGGTTGTGTCCAAGAAATTAACCAAATTGTGATGACCTACGGATTTACATTTTATACAGCGATTATGCTTGTTAAGATGTACAAAAACATTACAAATTCCTCCTCCTCAAATATAAATAGATAAATAAATAAATCAAGTTTTTAATTGCTTGGATGTCGTCTTGTGTATCAATCTTAGTATAAAGGCTGTCCACATCAATTGTGAATAGAAAAGAGCGGACCTTGTGTGTAAAGTCCGGATCCTGGCATTGGACTCTGTTCTGCGCTGGTGTGTTTGGATTGTTGTTTGACTTACGGATGGGCTGCTGATACCGCCACGGTCGGTAGTTATTCCAGCCTTTATTGCGGATGATGTACGGGCGCTGGTTAGATGATGAGCCGGCGGTCACACGCGGGCGTCCTCCGTCATACCAGCCGGTGCGCATCTGGCCGCGCGGCGCTGCTACAAAAGTCTTCGGGGACTGTTGGATAACCACGGCGGGACTGCTGGTCAGCTCTGGTCAATTGTGAATGTTTGTGAAAGACAACATTGTTTATTTTGACCACCGTATGTAGTTACTGTGAAAAATGTAACAAGTGTTCATCTTGTCTCATTTTGTGCTTGTCTCGCTCATATAGCGTCATTTTGCCAGGAAAATCAAAGGAAAGTCAATATTTAAGATTCATTTCTTTTTCTGTGTCAAACTGTCTTAGAATGACAATCCCACTTTAGAAACATCAATTGTGCATGTTTTTGAAGGACAACATGATTTATTTTGACTTGGTGTTGAGTTACTGTGAAAAATGCAACACGTCTCATTTTGTGCTTGTCTCGCTCGTACAGTTTGAGATTGACAGTGAAATCAGATGAATGTCACTATTTAAAACTCAGCTGTTGTTATGTGTCAAACTGTCTTCGAATGACAATTCCCCTCCCCAGGGCCGTGGACCATTTTGGTTTACACTCCAGGGTCAGGGCATGTACTGGATCCCAGTCAGGGGAGACAAATGCTGGAAAACATGCCGGTCAGTATTCTTTTGTTCTACAATATTGTATTTATGACATGCAATCTGTACATGTATTGTCAGGCTTGTTTCTCCCACATATCTTTTGCCACATTATTTACAAATCACCATATACACACATTTTTGAAAGAAATATTCCCCTGTCTGGCGCTTTTAAACCCCTCTTATTCGCGCAAGTCGTCTAGCAATCCTTGTCGTTCGAAATGATTCCAAAAATGGCCCTGGAGTGCCCTCTGCTGGATAAAGCCGAGAACAGCACTTTGGTGGCTTGTTTAAAATCCTCTGTCTGTGTGTATATTCTGTGGAACCGTGATAATTGTCATTTGAAATAAACTTTTGTGTCCAATTGGTTGTGTAGAGTGAATATGGGTCCGTTGAATGTGGTTGTGTCCAAGAAATTAACCAAATTGTGATGACCTACGGATTTACATTTTATACAGCGATTATGCTTGTTAAGATGTACAAAAACATTACAAATTCCTCCTCCTCAAATATAAATAGATAAATAAATAAATCAAGTTTTTAATTGCTTGGATGTCGTCTTGTGTATCAATCTTAGTATAAAGGCTGTCCACATCAATTGTGAATAGAAAAGAGCGGACCTTGTGTGTAAAGTCCGGATCCTGGCATTGGACTCTGTTCTGCGCTGGTGTGTTTGGATTGTTGTTTGACTTACGGATGGGCTGCTGATACCGCCACGGTCGGTAGTTATTCCAGCCTTTATTGCGGATGATGTACGGGCGCTGGTTAGATGATGAGCCGGCGGTCACACGCGGGCGTCCTCCGTCATACCAGCCGGTGCGCATCTGGCCGCGCGGCGCTGCTACAAAAGTCTTCGGGGACTGTTGGATAACCACGGCGGGACTGCTGGTCAGCTCTGGTCAATTGTGAATGTTTGTGAAAGACAACATTGTTTATTTTGACCACCGTATGTAGTTACTGTGAAAAATGTAACAAGTGTTCATCTTGTCTCATTTTGTGCTTGTCTCGCTCATATAGCGTCATTTTGCCAGGAAAATCAAAGGAAAGTCAATATTTAAGATTCATTTCTTTTTCTGTGTCAAACTGTCTTAGAATGACAATCCCACTTTAGAAACATCAATTGTGCATGTTTTTGAAGGACAACATGATTTATTTTGACTTGGTGTTGAGTTACTGTGAAAAATGCAACACGTCTCATTTTGTGCTTGTCTCGCTCGTACAGTTTGAGATTGACAGTGAAATCAGATGAATGTCACTATTTAAAACTCAGCTGTTGTTATGTGTGAAACTGTCTTCGAATGACAATTCCCCTCCCCAGGGCCGTGGACCATTTTGGTTTACACTCCAGGGTCAGGGCATGTACTGGATCCCAGTCAGGGGAGACAAATGCTGGAAAACATGCCGGTCAGTATTCTTTTGTTCTACAATATTGTATTTATGACATGCAATCTGTACATGTATTGTCAGGCTTGTTTCTCCCACATATCTTTTGCCACATTATTTACAAATCACCATATACACACATTTTTGAAAGAAATATTCCCCTGTCTGGCGCTTTTAAACCCCTCTTATTCGCGCAAGTCGTCTAGCAATCCTTGTCGTTCGAAATGATTCCAAAAATGGCCCTGGAGTGCCCTCTGCTGGATAAAGCCGAGAACAGCACTTTGGTGGCTTGTTTAAAATCCTCTGTCTGTGTGTATATTCTGTGGAACCGTGATAATTGTCATTTGAAATAAACTTTTGTGTCCAATTGGTTGTGTAGAGTGAATATGGGTCCGTTGAATGTGGTTGTGTCCAAGAAATTAACCAAATTGTGATGACCTACGGATTTACATTTTATACAGCGATTATGCTTGTTAAGATGTACAAAAACATTACAAATTCCTCCTCCTCAAATATAAATAGATAAATAAATAAATCAAGTTTTTAATTGCTTGGATGTCGTCTTGTGTATCAATCTTAGTATAAAGGCTGTCCACATCAATTGTGAATAGAAAAGAGCGGACCTTGTGTGTAAAGTCCGGATCCTGGCATTGGACTCTGTTCTGCGCTGGTGTGTTTGGATTGTTGTTTGACTTACGGATGGGCTGCTGATACCGCCACGGTCGGTAGTTATTCCAGCCTTTATTGCGGATGATGTACGGGCGCTGGTTAGATGATGAGCCGGCGGTCACACGCGGGCGTCCTCCGTCATACCAGCCGGTGCGCATCTGGCCGCGCGGCGCTGCTACAAAAGTCTTCGGGGACTGTTGGATAACCACGGCGGGACTGCTGGTCAGCTCTGGTCAATTGTGAATGTTTGTGAAAGACAACATTGTTTATTTTGACCACCGTATGTAGTTACTGTGAAAAATGTAACAAGTGTTCATCTTGTCTCATTTTGTGCTTGTCTCGCTCATATAGCGTCATTTTGCCAGGAAAATCAAAGGAAAGTCAATATTTAAGATTCATTTCTTTTTCTGTGTCAAACTGTCTTAGAATGACAATCCCACTTTAGAAACATCAATTGTGCATGTTTTTGAAGGACAACATGATTTATTTTGACTTGGTGTTGAGTTACTGTGAAAAATGCAACACGTCTCATTTTGTGCTTGTCTCGCTCGTACAGTTTGAGATTGACAGTGAAATCAGATGAATGTCACTATTTAAAACTCAGCTGTTGTTATGTGTCAAACTGTCTTCGAATGACAATTCCCCTCCCCAGGGCCGTGGACCATTTTGGTTTACACTCCAGGGTCAGGGCATGTACTGGATCCCAGTCAGGGGAGACAAATGCTGGAAAACATGCCGGTCAGTATTCTTTTGTTCTACAATATTGTATTTATGACATGCAATCTGTACATGTATTGTCAGGCTTGTTTCTCCCACATATCTTTTGCCACATTATTTACAAATCACCATATACACACATTTTTGAAAGAAATATTCCCCTGTCTGGCGCTTTTAAACCCCTCTTATTCGCGCAAGTCGTCTAGCAATCCTTGTCGTTCGAAATGATTCCAAAAATGGCCCTGGAGTGCCCTCTGCTGGATAAAGCCGAGAACAGCACTTTGGTGGCTTGTTTAAAATCCTCTGTCTGTGTGTATATTCTGTGGAACCGTGATAATTGTCATTTGAAATAAACTTTTGTGTCCAATTGGTTGTGTAGAGTGAATATGGGTCCGTTGAATGTGGTTGTGTCCAAGAAATTAACCAAATTGTGATGACCTACGGATTTACATTTTATACAGCGATTATGCTTGTTAAGATGTACAAAAACATTACAAATTCCTCCTCCTCAAATATAAATAGATAAATAAATAAATCAAGTTTTTAATTGCTTGGATGTCGTCTTGTGTATCAATCTTGGTATAAAGGCTGTCCACATCAATTGTGAATAGAAAAGAGCGGACCTTGTGTGTAAAGTCCGGATCCTGGCATTGGACTCTGTTCTGCGCTGGTGTGTTTGGATTGTTGTTTGACTTACGGATGGGCTGCTGATACCGCCACGGTCGGTAGTTATTCCAGCCTTTATTGCGGATGATGTACGGACGCTGGTTAGATGATGAGCCGGCGGTCACACGCGGGCGTCCTCCGTCATACCAGCCGGTGCGCATCTGGCCGCGCGGCGCTGCTACAAAAGTCTTCGGGGACTGTTGGATAACCACGGCGGGACTGCTGGTCAGCTCTGGTCAATTGTGAATGTTTGTGAAAGACAACATTGTTTATTTTGACCACCGTATGTAGTTACTGTGAAAAATGTAACAAGTGTTCATCTTGTCTCATTTTGTGCTTGTCTCGCTCATATAGCGTCATTTTGCCAGGAAAATCAAAGGAAAGTCAATATTTAAGATTCATTTCTTTTTCTGTGTCAAACTGTCTTAGAATGACAATCCCACTTTAGAAACATCAATTGTGCATGTTTTTGAAGGACAACATGATTTATTTTGACTTGGTGTTGAGTTACTGTGAAAAATGCAACACGTCTCATTTTGTGCTTGTCTCGCTCGTACAGTTTGAGATTGACAGTGAAATCAGATGAATGACACTATTTAAAACTCAGCTGTTGTTATGTGTCAAACTGTCTTCGAATGACAATTCCCCTCCCCAGGGCCGTGGACCATTTTGGTTTACACTCCAGGGTCAGGGCATGTACTGGATCCCAGTCAGGGGAGACAAATGCTGGAAAACATGCCGGTCAGTATTCTTTTGTTCTACAATATTGTATTTATGACATGCAATCTGTACATGTATTGTCAGGCTTGTTTCTCCCACATATCTTTTGCCACATTATTTACAAATCACCATATACACACATTTTTGAAAGAAATATTCCCCTGTCTGGCGCTTTTAAACCCCTCTTATTCGCGCAAGTCGTCTAGCAATCCTTGTCGTTCGAAATGATTCCAAAAATGGCCCTGGAGTGCCCTCTGCTGGATAAAGCCGAGAACAGCACTTTGGTGGCTTGTTTAAAATCCTCTGTCTGTGTGTATATTCTGTGGAACCGTGATAATTGTCATTTGAAATAAACTTTTGTGTCCAATTGGTTGTGTAGAGTGAATATGGGTCCGTTGAATGTGGTTGTGTCCAAGAAATTAACCAAATTGTGATGACCTACGGATTTACATTTTATACAGCGATTATGCTTGTTAAGATGTACAAAAACATTACAAATTCCTCCTCCTCAAATATAAATAGATAAATAAATAAATCAAGTTTTTAATTGCTTGGATGTCGTCTTGTGTATCAATCTTGGTATAAAGGCTGTCCACATCAATTGTGAATAGAAAAGAGCGGACCTTGTGTGTAAAGTCCGGATCCTGGCATTGGACTCTGTTCTGCGCTGGTGTGTTTGGATTGTTGTTTGACTTACGGATGGGCTGCTGATACCGCCACGGTCGGTAGTTATTCCAGCCTTTATTGCGGATGATGTACGGACGCTGGTTAGATGATGAGCCGGCGGTCACACGCGGGCGTCCTCCGTCATACCAGCCGGTGCGCATCTGGCCGCGCGGCGCTGCTACAAAAGTCTTCGGGGACTGTTGGATAACCACGGCGGGACTGCTGGTCAGCTCTGGTCAATTGTGAATGTTTGTGAAAGACAACATTGTTTATTTTGACCACCGTATGTAGTTACTGTGAAAAATGTAACAAGTGTTCATCTTGTCTCATTTTGTGCTTGTCTCGCTCATATAGCGTCATTTTGCCAGGAAAATCAAAGGAAAGTCAATATTTAAGATTCATTTCTTTTTCTGTGTCAAACTGTCTTAGAATGACAATCCCACTTTAGAAACATCAATTGTGCATGTTTTTGAAGGACAACATGATTTATTTTGACTTGGTGTTGAGTTACTGTGAAAAATGCAACACGTCTCATTTTGTGCTTGTCTCGCTCGTACAGTTTGAGATTGACAGTGAAATCAGATGAATGTCACTATTTAAAACTCAGCTGTTGTTATGTGTGAAACTGTCTTCGAATGACAATTCCCCTCCCCAGGGCCGTGGACCATTTTGGTTTACACTCCAGGGTCAGGGCATGTACTGGATCCCAGTCAGGGGAGACAAATGCTGGAAAACATGCCGGTCAGTATTCTTTTGTTCTACAATATTGTATTTATGACATGCAATCTGTACATGTATTGTCAGGCTTGTTTCTCCCACATATCTTTTGCCACATTATTTACAAATCACCATATACACACATTTTTGAAAGAAATATTCCCCTGTCTGGCGCTTTTAAACCCCTCTTATTCGCGCAAGTCGTCTAGCAATCCTTGTCGTTCGAAATGATTCCAAAAATGGCCCTGGAGTGCCCTCTGCTGGATAAAGCCGAGAACAGCACTTTGGTGGCTTGTTTAAAATCCTCTGTCTGTGTGTATATTCTGTGGAACCGTGATAATTGTCATTTGAAATAAACTTTTGTGTCCAATTGGTTGTGTAGAGTGAATATGGGTCCGTTGAATGTGGTTGTGTCCAAGAAATTAACCAAATTGTGATGACCTACGGATTTACATTTTATACAGCGATTATGCTTGTTAAGATGTACAAAAACATTACAAATTCCTCCTCCTCAAATATAAATAGATAAATAAATAAATCAAGTTTTTAATTGCTTGGATGTCGTCTTGTGTATCAATCTTAGTATAAAGGCTGTCCACATCAATTGTGAATAGAAAAGAGCGGACCTTGTGTGTAAAGTCCGGATCCTGGCATTGGACTCTGTTCTGCGCTGGTGTGTTTGGATTGTTGTTTGACTTACGGATGGGCTGCTGATACCGCCACGGTCGGTAGTTATTCCAGCCTTTATTGCGGATGATGTACGGGCGCTGGTTAGATGATGAGCCGGCGGTCACACGCGGGCGTCCTCCGTCATACCAGCCGGTGCGCATCTGGCCGCGCGGCGCTGCTACAAAAGTCTTCGGGGACTGTTGGATAACCACGGCGGGACTGCTGGTCAGCTCTGGTCAATTGTGAATGTTTGTGAAAGACAACATTGTTTATTTTGACCACCGTATGTAGTTACTGTGAAAAATGTAACAAGTGTTCATCTTGTCTCATTTTGTGCTTGTCTCGCTCATATAGCGTCATTTTGCCAGGAAAATCAAAGGAAAGTCAATATTTAAGATTCATTTCTTTTTCTGTGTCAAACTGTCTTAGAATGACAATCCCACTTTAGAAACATCAATTGTGCATGTTTTTGAAGGACAACATGATTTATTTTGACTTGGTGTTGAGTTACTGTGAAAAATGCAACACGTCTCATTTTGTGCTTGTCTCGCTCGTACAGTTTGAGATTGACAGTGAAATCAGATGAATGTCACTATTTAAAACTCAGCTGTTGTTATGTGTCAAACTGTCTTCGAATGACAATTCCCCTCCCCAGGGCCGTGGACCATTTTGGTTTACACTCCAGGGTCAGGGCATGTACTGGATCCCAGTCAGGGGAGACAAATGCTGGAAAACATGCCGGTCAGTATTCTTTTGTTCTACAATATTGTATTTATGACATGCAATCTGTACATGTATTGTCAGGCTTGTTTCTCCCACATATCTTTTGCCACATTATTTACAAATCACCATATACACACATTTTTGAAAGAAATATTCCCCTGTCTGGCGCTTTTAAACCCCTCTTATTCGCGCAAGTCGTCTAGCAATCCTTGTCGTTCGAAATGATTCCAAAAATGGCCCTGGAGTGCCCTCTGCTGGATAAAGCCGAGAACAGCACTTTGGTGGCTTGTTTAAAATCCTCTGTCTGTGTGTATATTCTGTGGAACCGTGATAATTGTCATTTGAAATAAACTTTTGTGTCCAATTGGTTGTGTAGAGTGAATATGGGTCCGTTGAATGTGGTTGTGTCCAAGAAATTAACCAAATTGTGATGACCTACGGATTTACATTTTATACAGCGATTATGCTTGTTAAGATGTACAAAAACATTACAAATTCCTCCTCCTCAAATATAAATAGATAAATAAATAAATCAAGTTTTTAATTGCTTGGATGTCGTCTTGTGTATCAATCTTGGTATAAAGGCTGTCCACATCAATTGTGAATAGAAAAGAGCGGACCTTGTGTGTAAAGTCCGGATCCTGGCATTGGACTCTGTTCTGCGCTGGTGTGTTTGGATTGTTGTTTGACTTACGGATGGGCTGCTGATACCGCCACGGTCGGTAGTTATTCCAGCCTTTATTGCGGATGATGTACGGACGCTGGTTAGATGATGAGCCGGCGGTCACACGCGGGCGTCCTCCGTCATACCAGCCGGTGCGCATCTGGCCGCGCGGCGCTGCTACAAAAGTCTTCGGGGACTGTTGGATAACCACGGCGGGACTGCTGGTCAGCTCTGGTCAATTGTGAATGTTTGTGAAAGACAACATTGTTTATTTTGACCACCGTATGTAGTTACTGTGAAAAATGTAACAAGTGTTCATCTTGTCTCATTTTGTGCTTGTCTCGCTCATATAGCGTCATTTTGCCAGGAAAATCAAAGGAAAGTCAATATTTAAGATTCATTTCTTTTTCTGTGTCAAACTGTCTTAGAATGACAATCCCACTTTAGAAACATCAATTGTGCATGTTTTTGAAGGACAACATGATTTATTTTGACTTGGTGTTGAGTTACTGTGAAAAATGCAACACGTCTCATTTTGTGCTTGTCTCGCTCGTACAGTTTGAGATTGACAGTGAAATCAGATGAATGTCACTATTTAAAACTCAGCTGTTGTTATGTGTGAAACTGTCTTCGAATGACAATTCCCCTCCCCAGGGCCGTGGACCATTTTGGTTTACACTCCAGGGTCAGGGCATGTACTGGATCCCAGTCAGGGGAGACAAATGCTGGAAAACATGCCGGTCAGTATTCTTTTGTTCTACAATATTGTATTTATGACATGCAATCTGTACATGTATTGTCAGGCTTGTTTCTCCCACATATCTTTTGCCACATTATTTACAAATCACCATATACACACATTTTTGAAAGAAATATTCCCCTGTCTGGCGCTTTTAAACCCCTCTTATTCGCGCAAGTCGTCTAGCAATCCTTGTCGTTCGAAATGATTCCAAAAATGGCCCTGGAGTGCCCTCTGCTGGATAAAGCCGAGAACAGCACTTTGGTGGCTTGTTTAAAATCCTCTGTCTGTGTGTATATTCTGTGGAACCGTGATAATTGTCATTTGAAATAAACTTTTGTGTCCAATTGGTTGTGTAGAGTGAATATGGGTCCGTTGAATGTGGTTGTGTCCAAGAAATTAACCAAATTGTGATGACCTACGGATTTACATTTTATACAGCGATTATGCTTGTTAAGATGTACAAAAACATTACAAATTCCTCCTCCTCAAATATAAATAGATAAATAAATAAATCAAGTTTTTAATTGCTTGGATGTCGTCTTGTGTATCAATCTTAGTATAAAGGCTGTCCACATCAATTGTGAATAGAAAAGAGCGGACCTTGTGTGTAAAGTCCGGATCCTGGCATTGGACTCTGTTCTGCGCTGGTGTGTTTGGATTGTTGTTTGACTTACGGATGGGCTGCTGATACCGCCACGGTCGGTAGTTATTCCAGCCTTTATTGCGGATGATGTACGGGCGCTGGTTAGATGATGAGCCGGCGGTCACACGCGGGCGTCCTCCGTCATACCAGCCGGTGCGCATCTGGCCGCGCGGCGCTGCTACAAAAGTCTTCGGGGACTGTTGGATGACCACGGCTGGACTGCTGGTCAGCTCTGGTCAATTGTGAATGTTTGTGAAAGACAACATTGTTTATTTTGACCACCGTATGTAGTTACTGTGAAAAATGTAACAAGTGTTCATCTTGTCTCATTTTGTGCTTGTCTCGCTCATATAGCGTCATTTTGCCAGGAAAATCAAAGGAAAGTCAATATTTAAGATTCATTTCTTTTTCTGTGTCAAACTGTCTTAGAATGACAATCCCACTTTAGAAACATCAATTGTGCATGTTTTTGAAGGACAACATGATTTATTTTGACTTGGTGTTGAGTTACTGTGAAAAATGCAACACGTCTCATTTTGTGCTTGTCTCGCTCGTACAGTTTGAGATTGACAGTGAAATCAGATGAATGTCACTATTTAAAACTCAGCTGTTGTTATGTGTGAAACTGTCTTCGAATGACAATTCCCCTCCCCAGGGCCGTGGACCATTTTGGTTTACACTCCAGGGTCAGGGCATGTACTGGATCCCAGTCAGGGGAGACAAATGCTGGAAAACATGCCGGTCAGTATTCTTTTGTTCTACAATATTGTATTTATGACATGCAATCTGTACATGTATTGTCAGGCTTGTTTCTCCCACATATCTTTTGCCACATTATTTACAAATCACCATATACACACATTTTTGAAAGAAATATTCCCCTGTCTGGCGGTTTTAAACCCCTCTTATTCGCGCAAGTCGTCCAGCAATCCTTGTCGTTCGAAATAATTCCAAAAATGGCCCTGGAGTGCCCTCTGCTGGATAAAGCCGAGAACAGCACTTTGGTAGCTTGTTTAAAATCCTCTGTCTGTGTGTATATTCTGTGGAACCGTGATAATTGTCATTTGAAATAAACTTTTGTGTCCAATTGGTTGTGTAGAGTGAATATGGGTCCGTTGAATGTGGTTGTGTCCAAGAAATTAACCAAATTGTGATGACCTACGGATTTACATTTTATACAGCGATTATGCTTGTTAAGATGTACAAAAACATTACAAATTCCTCCTCCTCAAATATAAATAAATAAATAAATCAAGTTTTTAATTGCTTGGATGTCGTCTTGTGTATCAGTCTTAGTATAAAGGCTGTCCACATCAATTGTGAATAGAAAAGAGCGGACCTTGTGTGTAAAGTCCGGATCCTGGCATTGGACTCTGTTCTGCGCTGGTGTGTTTGGATTGTTGTTTGACTTACGGATGGGCTGCTGATACCGCCACGGTCGGTAGTTATTCCAGCCATTATTGCGGATGATGTACGGGCGCTGGTTAGATGATGAGCCGGCGGTCACACGCGGGCGTCCTCCGTCATACCAGCCGGTGCGCATCTGGCCGCGCGGCGCTGCTACAAAAGTCTTCGGGGACTGTTGGATAACCTCGGCGGGACTGCTGGTCAGCTCTGGTCAATTGTGAATGTTTGTGAAAGACAACATTGTTTATTTTGACCACCGTATGTAGTTACTGTGAAAAATGTAACAAGTGTTCATCTTGTCTCATTTTGTGCTTGTCTCGCTCATATAGCGTCATTTTGCCAGGAAAATCAAAGGAAAGTCAATATTTAAGATTCATTTCTTTTTCTGTGTCAAACTGTCTTAGAATGACAATCCCACTTTAGAAACATCAATTGTGCATGTTTTTGAAGGACAACATGATTTATTTTGACTTGGTGTTGAGTTACTGTGAAAAATGCAACACGTCTCATTTTGTGCTTGTCTCGCTCGTACAGTTTGAGATTGACAGTGAAATCAGATGAATGTCACTATTTAAAACTCAGCTGTTGTTATGTGTCAAACTGTCTTCGAATGACAATTCCCCTCCCCACCCTCTGCTCTCCTCCTCGACACTTTCATTAAGGCCGTGTGGATATGCTGTTCCTGATTAATTAACCCAATCTCTCTCAGCTCTTCTTCTCTGGGCCGTGGACCATTTTGGTTTACACTCCAGGGTCAGGGCATGTACTGGATCCCAGTCAGGGGAGACAAATGCTGGAAAACATGCCGGTCAGTATTCTTTTGTTCTACAATATTGTATTTATGACATGCAATCTGTACATGTATTGTCAGGCTTGTTTCTCCCACATATCTTTTGCCACATTATTTACAAATCACCATATACACACATTTTTGAAAGAAATATTCCCCTGTCTGGCGGTTTTAAACCCCTCTTATTCGCGCAAGTCGTCCAGCAATCCTTGTCGTTCGAAATAATTCCAAAAATGGCCCTGGAGTGCCCTCTGCTGGATAAAGCCGAGAACAGCACTTTGGTGGCTTGTTTAAAATCCTCTGTCTGTGTGTATATTCTGTGGAACCGTGATAATTGTCATTTGAAATAAACTTTTGTGTCCAATTGGTTGTGTAGAGTGAATATGGGTCCGTTGAATGTGGTTGTGTCCAAGAAATTAACCAAATTGTGATGACCTACGGATTTACATTTTATACAGCGATTATGCTTGTTAAGATGTACAAAAACATTACAAATTCCTCCTCCTCAAATATAAATAAATAAATAAATCAAGTTTTTAATTGTTTGGATGTCGTCTTGTGTATCAGTCTTAGTATAAAGGCTGTCCACATCAATTGTGAATAGAAAAGAGCGGACCTTGTGTGTAAAGTCCGGATCCTGGCATTGGACTCTGTTCTGCGCTGGTGTGTTTGGATTGTTGTTTGACTTACGGATGGGCTGCTGATACCGCCACGGTCGGTAGTTATTCCAGCCATTATTGCGGATGATGTACGGGCGCTGGTTAGATGATGAGCCGGCGGTCACACGCGGGCGTCCTCCGTCATACCAGCCGGTGCGCATCTGGCCGCGCGGCGCTGCTACAAAAGTCTTCGGGGACTGTTGGATGACCACGGCTGGACTGCTGGTCAGCTCTGGTCAATTGTGAATGTTTGTGAAAGACAACATTGTTTATTTTGACCACCGTATGTAGTTACTGTGAAAAATGTAACAAGTGTTCATCTTGTCTCATTTTGTGCTTGTCTCGCTCATATAGCGTCATTTTGCCAGGAAAATCAAAGGAAAGTCAATATTTAAGATTCATTTCTTTTTCTGTGTCAAACTGTCTTAGAATGACAATCCCACTTTAGAAACATCAATTGTGCATGTTTTTGAAGGACAACATGATTTATTTTGACTTGGTGTTGAGTTACTGTGAAAAATGCAACACGTCTCATTTTGTGCTTGTCTCGCTCGTACAGTTTGAGATTGACAGTGAAATCAGATGAATGTCACTATTTAAAACTCAGCTGTTGTTATGTGTCAAACTGTCTTCGAATGACAATTCCCCTCCCCACCCTCTGCTCTCCTCCTCGACACTTTCATTAAGGCCGTGTGGATATGCTGTTCCTGATTAATTAACCCAATCTCTCTCAGCTCTTCTTCTCTGGGCCGTGGACCATTTTGGTTTACACTCCAGGGTCAGGGCATGTACTGGATCCCAGTCAGGGGAGACAAATGCTGGAAAACATGCCGGTCAGTATTCTTTTGTTCTACAATATTGTATTTATGACATGCAATCTGTACATGTATTGTCAGGCTTGTTTCTCCCACATATCTTTTGCCACATTATTTACAAATCACCATATACACACATTTTTGAAAGAAATATTCCCCTGTCTGGCGCTTTTAAACCCCTCTTATTCGCGCAAGTCGTCCAGCAATCCTTGTCGTTCGAAATAATTCCAAAAATGGCCCTGGAGTGCCCTCTGCTGGATAAAGCCGAGAACAGCACTTTGGTGGCTTGTTTAAAATCCTCTGTCTGTGTGTATATTCTGTGGAACCGTGATAATTGTCATTTGAAATAAACTTTTGTGTCCAATTGGTTGTGTAGAGTGAATATGGGTCCGTTGAATGTGGTTGTGTCCAAGAAATTAACCAAATTGTGATGACCTACGGATTTACATTTTATACAGCGATTATGCTTGTTAAGATGTACAAAAACATTACAAATTCCTCCTCCTCAAATATAAATAAATAAATAAATCAAGTTTTTAATTGTTTGGATGTCGTCTTGTGTATCAGTCTTAGTATAAAGGCTGTCCACATCAATTGTGAATAGAAAAGAGCGGACCTTGTGTGTAAAGTCCGGATCCTGGCATTGGACTCTGTTCTGCGCTGGTGTGTTTGGATTGTTGTTTGACTTACGGATGGGCTGCTGATACCGCCACGGTCGGTAGTTATTCCAGCCATTATTGCGGATGATGTACGGGCGCTGGTTAGATGATGAGCCGGCGGTCACACGCGGGCGTCCTCCGTCATACCAGCCGGTGCGCATCTGGCCGCGCGGCGCTGCTACAAAAGTCTTCGGGGACTGTTGGATGACCACGGCTGGACTGCTGGTCAGCTCTGGTCAATTGTGAATGTTTGTGAAAGACAACATTGTTTATTTTGACCACCGTATGTAGTTACTGTGAAAAATGTAACAAGTGTTCATCTTGTCTCATTTTGTGCTTGTCTCGCTCATATAGCGTCATTTTGCCAGGAAAATCAAAGGAAAGTCAATATTTAAGATTCATTTCTTTTTCTGTGTCAAACTGTCTTAGAATGACAATCCCACTTTAGAAACATCAATTGTGCATGTTTTTGAAGGACAACATGATTTATTTTGACTTGGTGTTGAGTTACTGTGAAAAATGCAACACGTCTCATTTTGTGCTTGTCTCGCTCGTACAGTTTGAGATTGACAGTGAAATCAGATGAATGTCACTATTTAAAACTCAGCTGTTGTTATGTGTCAAACTGTCTTCGAATGACAATTCCCCTCCCCACCCTCTGCTCTCCTCCTCGACACTTTCATTAAGGCCGTGTGGATATGCTGTTCCTGATTAATTAACCCAATCTCTCTCAGCTCTTCTTCTCTGGGCCGTGGACCATTTTGGTTTACACTCCAGGGTCAGGGCATGTACTGGATCCCAGTCAGGGGAGACAAATGCTGGAAAACATGCCGGTCAGTATTCTTTTGTTCTACAATATTGTATTTATGACATGCAATCTGTACATGTATTGTCAGGCTTGTTTCTCCCACATATCTTTTGCCACATTATTTACAAATCACCATATACACACATTTTTGAAAGAAATATTCCCCTGTCTGGCGCTTTTAAACCCCTCTTATTCGCGCAAGTCGTCCAGCAATCCTTGTCGTTCGAAATAATTCCAAAAATGGCCCTGGAGTGCCCTCTGCTGGATAAAGCCGAGAACAGCACTTTGGTGGCTTGTTTAAAATCCTCTGTCTGTGTGTATATTCTGTGGAACCGTGATAATTGTCATTTGAAATAAACTTTTGTGTCCAATTGGTTGTGTAGAGTGAATATGGGTCCGTTGAATGTGGTTGTGTCCAAGAAATTAACCAAATTGTGATGACCTACGGATTTACATTTTATACAGCGATTATGCTTGTTAAGATGTACAAAAACATTACAAATTCCTCCTCCTCAAATATAAATAAATAAATAAATCAAGTTTTTAATTGTTTGGATGTCGTCTTGTGTATCAGTCTTAGTATAAAGGCTGTCCACATCAATTGTGAATAGAAAAGAGCGGACCTTGTGTGTAAAGTCCGGATCCTGGCATTGGACTCTGTTCTGCGCTGGTGTGTTTGGATTGTTGTTTGACTTACGGATGGGCTGCTGATACCGCCACGGTCGGTAGTTATTCCAGCCATTATTGCGGATGATGTACGGGCGCTGGTTAGATGATGAGCCGGCGGTCACACGCGGGCGTCCTCCGTCATACCAGCCGGTGCGCATCTGGCCGCGCGGCGCTGCTACAAAAGTCTTCGGGGACTGTTGGATGACCACGGCTGGACTGCTGGTCAGCTCTGGTCAATTGTGAATGTTTGTGAAAGACAACATTGTTTATTTTGACCACCGTATGTAGTTACTGTGAAAAATGTAACAAGTGTTCATCTTGTCTCATTTTGTGCTTGTCTCGCTCATATAGCGTCATTTTGCCAGGAAAATCAAAGGAAAGTCAATATTTAAGATTCATTTCTTTTTCTGTGTCAAACTGTCTTAGAATGACAATCCCACTTTAGAAACATCAATTGTGCATGTTTTTGAAGGACAACATGATTTATTTTGACTTGGTGTTGAGTTACTGTGAAAAATGCAACACGTCTCATTTTGTGCTTGTCTCGCTCGTACAGTTTGAGATTGACAGTGAAATCAGATGAATGTCACTATTTAAAACTCAGCTGTTGTTATGTGTCAAACTGTCTTCGAATGACAATTCCCCTCCCCACCCTCTGCTCTCCTCCTCGACACTTTCATTAAGGCCGTGTGGATATGCTGTTCCTGATTAATTAACCCAATCTCTCTCAGCTCTTCTTCTCTGGGCCGTGGACCATTTTGGTTTACACTCCAGGGTCAGGGCATGTACTGGATCCCAGTCAGGGGAGACAAATGCTGGAAAACATGCCGGTCAGTATTCTTTTGTTCTACAATATTGTATTTATGACATGCAATCTGTACATGTATTGTCAGGCTTGTTTCTCCCACATATCTTTTGCCACATTATTTACAAATCACCATATACACACATTTTTGAAAGAAATATTCCCCTGTCTGGCGCTTTTAAACCCCTCTTATTCGCGCAAGTCGTCCAGCAATCCTTGTCGTTCGAAATAATTCCAAAAATGGCCCTGGAGTGCCCTCTGCTGGATAAAGCCGAGAACAGCACTTTGGTGGCTTGTTTAAAATCCTCTGTCTGTGTGTATATTCTGTGGAACCGTGATAATTGTCATTTGAAATAAACTTTTGTGTCCAATTGGTTGTGTAGAGTGAATATGGGTCCGTTGAATGTGGTTGTGTCCAAGAAATTAACCAAATTGTGATGACCTACGGATTTACATTTTATACAGCGATTATGCTTGTTAAGATGTACAAAAACATTACAAATTCCTCCTCCTCAAATATAAATAAATAAATAAATCAAGTTTTTAATTGTTTGGATGTCGTCTTGTGTATCAGTCTTAGTATAAAGGCTGTCCACATCAATTGTGAATAGAAAAGAGCGGACCTTGTGTGTAAAGTCCGGATCCTGGCATTGGACTCTGTTCTGCGCTGGTGTGTTTGGATTGTTGTTTGACTTACGGATGGGCTGCTGATACCGCCACGGTCGGTAGTTATTCCAGCCATTATTGCGGATGATGTACGGGCGCTGGTTAGATGATGAGCCGGCGGTCACACGCGGGCGTCCTCCGTCATACCAGCCGGTGCGCATCTGGCCGCGCGGCGCTGCTACAAAAGTCTTCGGGGACTGTTGGATGACCACGGCTGGACTGCTGGTCAGCTCTGGTCAATTGTGAATGTTTGTGAAAGACAACATTGTTTATTTTGACCACCGTATGTAGTTACTGTGAAAAATGTAACAAGTGTTCATCTTGTCTCATTTTGTGCTTGTCTCGCTCATATAGCGTCATTTTGCCAGGAAAATCAAAGGAAAGTCAATATTTAAGATTCATTTCTTTTTCTGTGTCAAACTGTCTTAGAATGACAATCCCACTTTAGAAACATCAATTGTGCATGTTTTTGAAGGACAACATGATTTATTTTGACTTGGTGTTGAGTTACTGTGAAAAATGCAACACGTCTCATTTTGTGCTTGTCTCGCTCGTACAGTTTGAGATTGACAGTGAAATCAGATGAATGTCACTATTTAAAACTCAGCTGTTGTTATGTGTCAAACTGTCTTCGAATGACAATTCCCCTCCCCACCCTCTGCTCTCCTCCTCGACACTTTCATTAAGGCCGTGTGGATATGCTGTTCCTGATTAATTAACCCAATCTCTCTCAGCTCTTCTTCTCTGGGCCGTGGACCATTTTGGTTTACACTCCAGGGTCAGGGCATGTACTGGATCCCAGTCAGGGGAGACAAATGCTGGAAAACATGCCGGTCAGTATTCTTTTGTTCTACAATATTGTATTTATGACATGCAATCTGTACATGTATTGTCAGGCTTGTTTCTCCCACATATCTTTTGCCACATTATTTACAAATCACCATATACACACATTTTTGAAAGAAATATTCCCCTGTCTGGCGCTTTTAAACCCCTCTTATTCGCGCAAGTCGTCCAGCAATCCTTGTCGTTCGAAATAATTCCAAAAATGGCCCTGGAGTGCCCTCTGCTGGATAAAGCCGAGAACAGCACTTTGGTGGCTTGTTTAAAATCCTCTGTCTGTGTGTATATTCTGTGGAACCGTGATAATTGTCATTTGAAATAAACTTTTGTGTCCAATTGGTTGTGTAGAGTGAATATGGGTCCGTTGAATGTGGTTGTGTCCAAGAAATTAACCAAATTGTGATGACCTACGGATTTACATTTTATACAGCGATTATGCTTGTTAAGATGTACAAAAACATTACAAATTCCTCCTCCTCAAATATAAATAAATAAATAAATCAAGTTTTTAATTGCTTGGATGTCGTCTTGTGTATCAGTCTTAGTATAAAGGCTGTCCACATCAATTGTGAATAGAAAAGAGCGGACCTTGTGTGTAAAGTCCGGATCCTGGCATTGGACTCTGTTCTGCGCTGGTGTGTTTGGATTGTTGTTTGACTTACGGATGGGCTGCTGATACCGCCATGGTCGGTAGTTATTCCAGCCATTATTGCGGATGATGTACGGGCGCTGGTTAGATGATGAGCCGGCGGTCACACGCGGGCGTCCTCCGTCATACCAGCCGGTGCGCATCTGGCCGCGCGGCGCTGCTACAAAAGTCTTCGGGGACTGTTGGATAACCACGGCGGGACTGCTGGTCAGCTCTGGTCAATTGTGAATGTTTGTGAAAGACAACATTGTTTATTTTGACCACCGTATGTAGTTACTGTGAAAAATGTAACAAGTGTTCATCTTGTCTCATTTTGTGCTTGTCTCGCTCATATAGCGTCATTTTGCCAGGAAAATCAAAGGAAAGTCAATATTTAAGATTCATTTCTTTTTCTGTGTCAAACTGTCTTAGAATGACAATCCCACTTTAGAAACATCAATTGTGCATGTTTTTGAAGGACAACATGATTTATTTTGACTTGGTGTTGAGTTACTGTGAAAAATGCAACACGTCTCATTTTGTGCTTGTCTCGCTCGTACAGTTTGAGATTGACAGTGAAATCAGATGAATGTCACTATTTAAAACTCAGCTGTTGTTATGTGTCAAACTGTCTTCGAATGACAATTCCCCTCCCCACCCTCTGCTCTCCTCCTCGACACTTCCATTAAGGCCGTGTGGATATGCTGTTCCTGATTAATTAACCCAATCTCTCTCAGCTCTTCTTCTCTGGGCCGTGGACCATTTTGGTTTACACTCCAGGGTCAGGGCATGTACTGGATCCCAGTCAGGGGAGACAAATGCTGGAAAACATGCCGGTCAGTATTCTTTTGTTCTACAATATTGTATTTATGACATGCAATCTGTACATGTATTGTCAGGCTTGTTTCTCCCACATATCTTTTGCCACATTATTTACAAATCACCATATACACACATTTTTGAAAGAAATATTCCCCTGTCTGGCGCTTTTAAACCCCTCTTATTCGCGCAAGTCGTCCAGCAATCCTTGTCGTTCGAAATAATTCCAAAAATGGCCCTGGAGTGCCCTCTGCTGGATAAAGCCGAGAACAGCACTTTGGTGGCTTGTTTAAAATCCTCTGTCTGTGTGTATATTCTGTGGAACCGTGATAATTGTCATTTGAAATAAACTTTTGTGTCCAATTGGTTGTGTAGAGTGAATATGGGTCCGTTGAATGTGGTTGTGTCCAAGAAATTAACCAAATTGTGATGACCTACGGATTTACATTTTATACAGCGATTATGCTTGTTAAGATGTACAAAAACATTACAAATTCCTCCTCCTCAAATATAAATAAATAAATAAATCAAGTTTTTAATTGCTTGGATGTCGTCTTGTGTATCAGTCTTAGTATAAAGGCTGTCCACATCAATTGTGAATAGAAAAGAGCGGACCTTGTGTGTAAAGTCCGGATCCTGGCATTGGACTCTGTTCTGCGCTGGTGTGTTTGGATTGTTGTTTGACTTACGGATGGGCTGCTGATACCGCCACGGTCGGTAGTTATTCCAGCCATTATTGCGGATGATGTACGGGCGCTGGTTAGATGATGAGCCGGCGGTCACACGCGGGCGTCCTCCGTCATACCAGCCGGTGCGCATCTGGCCGCGCGGCGCTGCTACAAAAGTCTTCGGGGACTGTTGGATAACCACGGCGGGACTGCTGGTCAGCTCTGGTCAATTGTGAATGTTTGTGAAAGACAACATTGTTTATTTTGACCACCGTATGTAGTTACTGTGAAAAATGTAACAAGTGTTCATCTTGTCTCATTTTGTGCTTGTCTCGCTCATATAGCGTCATTTTGCCAGGAAAATCAAAGGAAAGTCAATATTTAAGATTCATTTCTTTTTCTGTGTCAAACTGTCTTAGAATGACAATCCCACTTTAGAAACATCAATTGTGCATGTTTTTGAAGGACAACGTGATTTATTTTGACTTGGTGTTGAGTTACTGTGAAAAATGCAACACGTCTCATTTTGTGCTTGTCTCGCTCGTACAGTTTGAGATTGACAGTGAAATCAGATGAATGTCACTATTTAAAACTCAGCTGTTGTTATGTGTCAAACTGTCTTCGAATGACAATTCCCCTCCCCACCCTCTGCTCTCCTCCTCGACACTTTCATTAAGGCCGTGTGGATATGCTGTTCCTGATTAATTAACCCAATCTCTCTCAGCTCTTCTTCTCTGGGCCGTGGACCATTTTGGTTTACACTCCAGGGTCAGGGCATGTACTGGATCCCAGTCAGGGGAGACAAATGCTGGAAAACATGCCGGTCAGTATTCTTTTGTTCTACAATATTGTATTTATGACATGCAATCTGTACATGTATTGTCAGGCTTGTTTCTCCCACATATCTTTTGCCACATTATTTACAAATCACCATATACACACATTTTTGAAAGAAATATTCCCCTGTCTGGCGCTTTTAAACCCCTCTTATTCGCGCAAGTCGTCCAGCAATCCTTGTCGTTCGAAATAATTCCAAAAATGGCCCTGGAGTGCCCTCTGCTGGATAAAGCCGAGAACAGCACTTTGGTGGCTTGTTTAAAATCCTCTGTCTGTGTGTATATTCTGTGGAACCGTGATAATTGTCATTTGAAATAAACTTTTGTGTCCAATTGGTTGTGTAGAGTGAATATGGGTCCGTTGAATGTGGTTGTGTCCAAGAAATTAACCAAATTGTGATGACCTACGGATTTACATTTTATACAGCGATTATGCTTGTTAAGATGTACAAAAACATTACAAATTCCTCCTCCTCAAATATAAATAAATAAATAAATCAAGTTTTTAATTGCTTGGATGTCGTCTTGTGTATCAGTCTTAGTATAAAGGCTGTCCACATCAATTGTGAATAGAAAAGAGCGGACCTTGTGTGTAAAGTCCGGATCCTGGCATTGGACTCTGTTCTGCGCTGGTGTGTTTGGATTGTTGTTTGACTTACGGATGGGCTGCTGATACCGCCACGGTCGGTAGTTATTCCAGCCATTATTGCGGATGATGTACGGGCGCTGGTTAGATGATGAGCCGGCGGTCACACGCGGGCGTCCTCCGTCATACCAGCCGGTGCGCATCTGGCCGCGCGGCGCTGCTACAAAAGTCTTCGGGGACTGTTGGATGACCACGGCTGGACTGCTGGTCAGCTCTGGTCAATTGTGAATGTTTGTGAAAGACAACATTGTTTATTTTGACCACCGTATGTAGTTACTGTGAAAAATGTAACAAGTGTTCATCTTGTCTCATTTTGTGCTTGTCTCGCTCATATAGCGTCATTTTGCCAGGAAAATCAAAGGAAAGTCAATATTTAAGATTCATTTCTTTTTCTGTGTCAAACTGTCTTAGAATGACAATCCCACTTTAGAAACATCAATTGTGCATGTTTTTGAAGGACAACATGATTTATTTTGACTTGGTGTTGAGTTACTGTGAAAAATGCAACACGTCTCATTTTGTGCTTGTCTCGCTCGTACAGTTTGAGATTGACAGTGAAATCAGATGAATGTCACTATTTAAAACTCAGCTGTTGTTATGTGTCAAACTGTCTTCGAATGACAATTCCCCTCCCCACCCTCTGCTCTCCTCCTCGACACTTTCATTAAGGCCGTGTGGATATGCTGTTCCTGATTAATTAACCCAATCTCTCTCAGCTCTTCTTCTCTGGGCCGTGGACCATTTTGGTTTACACTCCAGGGTCAGGGCATGTACTGGATCCCAGTCAGGGGAGACAAATGCTGGAAAACATGCCGGTCAGTATTCTTTTGTTCTACAATATTGTATTTATGACATGCAATCTGTACATGTATTGTCAGGCTTGTTTCTCCCACATATCTTTTGCCACATTATTTACAAATCACCATATACACACATTTTTGAAAGAAATATTCCCCTGTCTGGCGGTTTTAAACCCCTCTTATTCGCGCAAGTCGTCCAGCAATCCTTGTCGTTCGAAATAATTCCAAAAATGGCCCTGGAGTGCCCTCTGCTGGATAAAGCCGAGAACAGCACTTTGGTGGCTTGTTTAAAATCCTCTGTCTGTGTGTATATTCTGTGGAACCGTGATAATTGTCATTTGAAATAAACTTTTGTGTCCAATCGGTTGTGTAGAGTGAATATGGGTCCGTTGAATGTGGTTGTGTCCAAGAAATTAACCAAATTGTGATGACCTACGGATTTACATTTTATACAGCGATTATGCTTGTTAAGATGTACAAAAACATTACAAATTCCTCCTCCTCAAATATAAATAAATAAATAAATCAAGTTTTTAATTGCTTGGATGTCGTCTTGTGTATCAGTCTTAGTATAAAGGCTGTCCACATCAATTGTGAATAGAAAAGAGCGGACCTTGTGTGTAAAGTCCGGATCCTGGCATTGGACTCTGTTCTGCGCTGGTGTGTTTGGATTGTTGTTTGACTTACGGATGGGCTGCTGATACCGCCACGGTCGGTAGTTATTCCAGCCATTATTGCGGATGATGTACGGGCGCTGGTTAGATGATGAGCCGGCGGTCACACGCGGGCGTCCTCCGTCATACCAGCCGGTGCGCATCTGGCCGCGCGGCGCTGCTACAAAAGTCTTCGGGGACTGTTGGATAACCACGGCGGGACTGCTGGTCAGCTCTGGTCAATTGTGAATGTTTGTGAAAGACAACATTGTTTATTTTGACCACCGTATGTAGTTACTGTGAAAAATGTAACAAGTGTTCATCTTGTCTCATTTTGTGCTTGTCTCGCTCATATAGCGTCATTTTGCCAGGAAAATCAAAGGAAAGTCAATATTTAAGATTCATTTCTTTTTCTGTGTCAAACTGTCTTAGAATGACAATCCCACTTTAGAAACATCAATTGTGCATGTTTTTGAAGGACAACATGATTTATTTTGACTTGGTGTTGAGTTACTGTGAAAAATGCAACACGTCTCATTTTGTGCTTGTCTCGCTCGTACAGTTTGAGATTGACAGTGAAATCAGATGAATGTCACTATTTAAAACTCAGCTGTTGTTATGTGTCAAACTGTCTTCGAATGACAATTCCCCTCCCCACCCTCTGCTCTCCTCCTCGACACTTTCATTAAGGCCGTGTGGATATGCTGTTCCTGATTAATTAACCCAATCTCTCTCAGCTCTTCTTCTCTGGGCCGTGGACCATTTTGGTTTACACTCCAGGGTCAGGGCATGTACTGGATCCCAGTCAGGGGAGACAAATGCTGGAAAACATGCCGGTCAGTATTCTTTTGTTCTACAATATTGTATTTATGACATGCAATCTGTACATGTATTGTCAGGCTTGTTTCTCCCACATATCTTTTGCCACATTATTTACAAATCACCATATACACACATTTTTGAAAGAAATATTCCCCTGTCTGGCGCTTTTAAACCCCTCTTATTCGCGCAAGTCGTCCAGCAATCCTTGTCGTTCGAAATAATTCCAAAAATGGCCCTGGAGTGCCCTCTGCTGGATAAAGCCGAGAACAGCACTTTGGTGGCTTGTTTAAAATCCTCTGTCTGTGTGTATATTCTGTGGAACCGTGATAATTGTCATTTGAAATAAACTTTTGTGTCCAATTGGTTGTGTAGAGTGAATATGGGTCCGTTGAATGTGGTTGTGTCCAAGAAATTAACCAAATTGTGATGACCTACGGATTTACATTTTATACAGCGATTATGCTTGTTAAGATGTACAAAAACATTACAAATTCCTCCTCCTCAAATATAAATAAATAAATAAATCAAGTTTTTAATTGCTTGGATGTCGTCTTGTGTATCAGTCTTAGTATAAAGGCTGTCCACATCAATTGTGAATAGAAAAGAGCGGACCTTGTGTGTAAAGTCCGGATCCTGGCATTGGACTCTGTTCTGCGCTGGTGTGTTTGGATTGTTGTTTGACTTACGGATGGGCTGCTGATACCGCCACGGTCGGTAGTTATTCCAGCCATTATTGCGGATGATGTACGGGCGCTGGTTAGATGATGAGCCGGCGGTCACACGCGGGCGTCCTCCGTCATACCAGCCGGTGCGCATCTGGCCGCGCGGCGCTGCTACAAAAGTCTTCGGGGACTGTTGGATAACCACGGCGGGACTGCTGGTCAGCTCTGGTCAATTGTGAATGTTTGTGAAAGACAACATTGTTTATTTTGACCACCGTATGTAGTTACTGTGAAAAATGTAACAAGTGTTCATCTTGTCTCATTTTGTGCTTGTCTCGCTCATATAGCGTCATTTTGCCAGGAAAATCAAAGGAAAGTCAATATTTAAGATTCATTTCTTTTTCTGTGTCAAACTGTCTTAGAATGACAATCCCACTTTAGAAACATCAATTGTGCATGTTTTTGAAGGACAACATGATTTATTTTGACTTGGTGTTGAGTTACTGTGAAAAATGCAACACGTCTCATTTTGTGCTTGTCTCGCTCGTACAGTTTGAGATTGACAGTGAAATCAGATGAATGTCACTATTTAAAACTCAGCTGTTGTTATGTGTCAAACTGTCTTCGAATGACAATTCCCCTCCCCACCCTCTGCTCTCCTCCTCGACACTTTCATTAAGGCCGTGTGGATATGCTGTTCCTGATTAATTAACCCAATCTCTCTCAGCTCTTCTTCTCTGGGCCGTGGACCATTTTGGTTTACACTCCAGGGTCAGGGCATGTACTGGATCCCAGTCAGGGGAGACAAATGCTGGAAAACATGCCGGTCAGTATTCTTTTGTTCTACAATATTGTATTTATGACATGCAATCTGTACATGTATTGTCAGGCTTGTTTCTCCCACATATCTTTTGCCACATTATTTACAAATCACCATATACACACATTTTTGAAAGAAATATTCCCCTGTCTGGCGCTTTTAAACCCCTCTTATTCGCGCAAGTCGTCCAGCAATCCTTGTCGTTCGAAATAATTCCAAAAATGGCCCTGGAGTGCCCTCTGCTGGATAAAGCCGAGAACAGCACTTTGGTGGCTTGTTTAAAATCCTCTGTCTGTGTGTATATTCTGTGGAACCGTGATAATTGTCATTTGAAATAAACTTTTGTGTCCAATTGGTTGTGTAGAGTGAATATGGGTCCGTTGAATGTGGTTGTGTCCAAGAAATTAACCAAATTGTGATGACCTACGGATTTACATTTTATACAGCGATTATGCTTGTTAAGATGTACAAAAACATTACAAATTCCTCCTCCTCAAATATAAATAAATAAATAAATCAAGTTTTTAATTGCTTGGATGTCGTCTTGTGTATCAGTCTTAGTATAAAGGCTGTCCACATCAATTGTGAATAGAAAAGAGCGGACCTTGTGTGTAAAGTCCGGATCCTGGCATTGGACTCTGTTCTGCGCTGGTGTGTTTGGATTGTTGTTTGACTTACGGATGGGCTGCTGATACCGCCACGGTCGGTAGTTATTCCAGCCATTATTGCGGATGATGTACGGGCGCTGGTTAGATGATGAGCCGGCGGTCACACGCGGGCGTCCTCCGTCATACCAGCCGGTGCGCATCTGGCCGCGCGGCGCTGCTACAAAAGTCTTCGGGGACTGTTGGATAACCACGGCGGGACTGCTGGTCAGCTCTGGTCAATTGTGAATGTTTGTGAAAGACAACATTGTTTATTTTGACCACCGTATGTAGTTACTGTGAAAAATGTAACAAGTGTTCATCTTGTCTCATTTTGTGCTTGTCTCGCTCATATAGCGTCATTTTGCCAGGAAAATCAAAGGAAAGTCAATATTTAAGATTCATTTCTTTTTCTGTGTCAAACTGTCTTAGAATGACAATCCCACTTTAGAAACATCAATTGTGCATGTTTTTGAAGGACAACATGATTTATTTTGACTTGGTGTTGAGTTACTGTGAAAAATGCAACACGTCTCATTTTGTGCTTGTCTCGCTCGTACAGTTTGAGATTGACAGTGAAATCAGATGAATGTCACTATTTAAAACTCAGCTGTTGTTATGTGTCAAACTGTCTTCGAATGACAATTCCCCTCCCCACCCTCTGCTCTCCTCCTCGACACTTCCATTAAGGCCGTGTGGATATGCTGTTCCTGATTAATTAACCCAATCTCTCTCAGCTCTTCTTCTCTGGGCCGTGGACCATTTTGGTTTACACTCCAGGGTCAGGGCATGTACTGGATCCCAGTCAGGGGAGACAAATGCTGGAAAACATGCCGGTCAGTATTCTTTTGTTCTACAATATTGTATTTATGACATGCAATCTGTACATGTATTGTCAGGCTTGTTTCTCCCACATATCTTTTGCCACATTATTTACAAATCACCATATACACACATTTTTGAAAGAAATATTCCCCTGTCTGGCGCTTTTAAACCCCTCTTATTCGCGCAAGTCGTCCAGCAATCCTTGTCGTTCGAAATAATTCCAAAAATGGCCCTGGAGTGCCCTCTGCTGGATAAAGCCGAGAACAGCACTTTGGTGGCTTGTTTAAAATCCTCTGTCTGTGTGTATATTCTGTGGAACCGTGATAATTGTCATTTGAAATAAACTTTTGTGTCCAATTGGTTGTGTAGAGTGAATATGGGTCCGTTGAATGTGGTTGTGTCCAAGAAATTAACCAAATTGTGATGACCTACGGATTTACATTTTATACAGCGATTATGCTTGTTAAGATGTACAAAAACATTACAAATTCCTCCTCCTCAAATATAAATAAATAAATAAATCAAGTTTTTAATTGCTTGGATGTCGTCTTGTGTATCAGTCTTAGTATAAAGGCTGTCCACATCAATTGTGAATAGAAAAGAGCGGACCTTGTGTGTAAAGTCCGGATCCTGGCATTGGACTCTGTTCTGCGCTGGTGTGTTTGGATTGTTGTTTGACTTACGGATGGGCTGCTGATACCGCCACGGTCGGTAGTTATTCCAGCCATTATTGCGGATGATGTACGGGCGCTGGTTAGATGATGAGCCGGCGGTCACACGCGGGCGTCCTCCGTCATACCAGCCGGTGCGCATCTGGCCGCGCGGCGCTGCTACAAAAGTCTTCGGGGACTGTTGGATAACCACGGCGGGACTGCTGGTCAGCTCTGGTCAATTGTGAATGTTTGTGAAAGACAACATTGTTTATTTTGACCACCATATGTAGTTACTGTGAAAAATGTAACAAGTGTTCATCTTGTCTCATTTTGTGCTTGTCTCGCTCATATAGCGTCATTTTGCCAGGAAAATCAAAGGAAAGTCAATATTTAAGATTCATTTCTTTTTCTGTGTCAAACTGTCTTAGAATGACAATCCCACTTTAGAAACATCAATTGTGCATGTTTTTGAAGGACAACATGATTTATTTTGACTTGGTGTTGAGTTACTGTGAAAAATGCAACACGTCTCATTTTGTGCTTGTCTCGCTCGTACAGTTTGAGATTGACAGTGAAATCAGATGAATGTCACTATTTAAAACTCAGCTGTTGTTATGTGTCAAACTGTCTTCGAATGACAATTCCCCTCCCCACCCTCTGCTCTCCTCCTCGACACTTCCATTAAGGCCGTGTGGATATGCTGTTCCTGATTAATTAACCCAATCTCTCTCAGCTCTTCTTCTCTGGGCCGTGGACCATTTTGGTTTACACTCCAGGGTCAGGGCATGTACTGGATCCCAGTCAGGGGAGACAAATGCTGGAAAACATGCCGGTCAGTATTCTTTTGTTCTACAATATTGTATTTATGACATGCAATCTGTACATGTATTGTCAGGCTTGTTTCTCCCACATATCTTTTGCCACATTATTTACAAATCACCATATACACACATTTTTGAAAGAAATATTCCCCTGTCTGGCGCTTTTAAACCCCTCTTATTCGCGCAAGTCGTCCAGCAATCCTTGTCGTTCGAAATAATTCCAAAAATGGCCCTGGAGTGCCCTCTGCTGGATAAAGCCGAGAACAGCACTTTGGTGGCTTGTTTAAAATCCTCTGTCTGTGTGTATATTCTGTGGAACCGTGATAATTGTCATTTGAAATAAACTTTTGTGTCCAATTGGTTGTGTAGAGTGAATATGGGTCCGTTGAATGTGGTTGTGTCCAAGAAATTAACCAAATTGTGATGACCTACGGATTTACATTTTATACAGCGATTATGCTTGTTAAGATGTACAAAAACATTACAAATTCCTCCTCCTCAAATATAAATAAATAAATAAATCAAGTTTTTAATTGCTTGGATGTCGTCTTGTGTATCAGTCTTAGTATAAAGGCTGTCCACATCAATTGTGAATAGAAAAGAGCGGACCTTGTGTGTAAAGTCCGGATCCTGGCATTGGACTCTGTTCTGCGCTGGTGTGTTTGGATTGTTGTTTGACTTACGGATGGGCTGCTGATACCGCCACGGTCGGTAGTTATTCCAGCCATTATTGCGGATGATGTACGGGCGCTGGTTAGATGATGAGCCGGCGGTCACACGCGGGCGTCCTCCGTCATACCAGCCGGTGCGCATCTGGCCGCGCGGCGCTGCTACAAAAGTCTTCGGGGACTGTTGGATAACCACGGCGGGACTGCTGGTCAGCTCTGGTCAATTGTGAATGTTTGTGAAAGACAACATTGTTTATTTTGACCACCATATGTAGTTACTGTGAAAAATGTAACAAGTGTTCATCTTGTCTCATTTTATGCTTGTCTCGCTCATATAGCGTCATTTTGCCAGGAAAATCAAAGGAAAGTCAATATTTAAGATTCATTTCTTTTTCTGTGTCAAACTGTCTTAGAATGACAATCCCACTTTAGAAACATCAATTGTGCATGTTTTTGAAGGACAACATGATTTATTTTGACTTGGTGTTGAGTTACTGTGAAAAATGCAACACGTCTCATTTTGTGCTTGTCTCGCTCGTACAGTTTGAGATTGACAGTGAAATCAGATGAATGTCACTATTTAAAACTCAGCTGTTGTTATGTGTCAAACTGTCTTGGAATGACAATTCCCCTCCCCACCCTCTGCTCTCCTCCTCGACACTTCCATTAAGGCCGTGTGGATATGCTGTTCCTGATTAATTAACCCAATCTCTCTCAGCTCTTCTTCTCTGGGCCGTGGACCATTTTGGTTTACACTCCAGGGTCAGGGCATGTACTGGATCCCAGTCAGGGGAGACAAATGCTGGAAAACATGCCGGTCAGTATTCTTTTGTTCTACAATATTGTATTTATGACATGCAATCTGTACATGTATTGTCAGGCTTGTTTCTCCCACATATCTTTTGCCACATTATTTACAAATCACCATATACACACATTTTTGAAAGAAATATTCCCCTGTCTGGCGCTTTTAAACCCCTCTTATTCGCGCAAGTCGTCCAGCAATCCTTGTCGTTCGAAATAATTCCAAAAATGGCCCTGGAGTGCCCTCTGCTGGATAAAGCCGAGAACAGCACTTTGGTGGCTTGTTTAAAATCCTCTGTCTGTGTGTATATTCTGTGGAACCGTGATAATTGTCATTTGAAATAAACTTTTGTGTCCAATTGGTTGTGTAGAGTGAATATGGGTCCGTTGAATGTGGTTGTGTCCAAGAAATTAACCAAATTGTGATGACCTACGGATTTACATTTTATACAGCGATTATGCTTGTTAAGATGTACAAAAACATTACAAATTCCTCCTCCTCAAATATAAATAAATAAATGAATCAAGTTTTTAATTGCTTGGATGTCGTCTTGTGTATCAGCCTTAGTATAAAGGCTGTCCACATCAATTGTGAATAGAAAAGGGCGGACCTTGTGTGTAAAGTCCGGATCCTGGCATTGGACTCTGTTCTGCGCTGGTGTGTTTGGATTGTTGTTTGACTTACGGATGGGCTGCTGATACCGCCACGGTCGGTAGTTATTCCAGCCATTATTGCGGATGATGTACGGGCGCTGGTTAGATGATGAGCCGGCGGTCACACGCGGGCGTCCTCCGTCATACCAGCCGGTGCGCATCTGGCCGCGCGGCGCTGCTACAAAAGTCTTCGGGGACTGTTGGATGACCACGGCTGGACTGCTGGTCAGCTCTGGTCAATTGTGAATGTTTGTGAAAGACAACATTGTTTATTTTGACCACCGTATGTAGTTACTGTGAAAAATGTAACAAGTGTTCATCTTGTCTCATTTTGTGCTTGTCTCGCTCATATAGCGTCATTTTGCCAGGAAAATCAAAGGAAAGTCAATATTTAAGATTCATTTCTTTTTCTGTGTCAAACTGTCTTAGAATGACAATCCCACTTTAGAAACATCAATTGTGCATGTTTTTGAAGGACAACATGATTTATTTTGACTTGGTTACTGTGAAAAATGCAACACGTCTCATTTTGTGCTTGTCTCGCTCGTACAGTTTGAGATTGACAGTGAAATCAGATGAATGTCACTATTTAAAACTCAGCTGTTGTTATGTGTCAAACTGTCTTCGAATGACAATTCCCCTCCCCACCCTCTGCTCTCCTCCTCGACACTTCCATTAAGGCCGTGTGGATATGCTGTTCCTGATTAATTAACCCAATCTCTCTCAGCTCTTCTTCTCTGGGCCGTGGACCATTTTGGTTTACACTCCAGGGTCAGGGCATGTACTGGATCCCAGTCAGGGGAGACAAATGCTGGAAAACATGCCGGTCAGTATTCTTTTGTTCTACAATATTGTATTTATGACATGCAATCTGTACATGTATTGTCAGGCTTGTTTCTCCCACATATCTTTTGCCACATTATTTACAAATCACCATATACACACATTTTTGAAAGAAATATTCCCCTGTCTGGCGCTTTTAAACCCCTCTTATTCGCGCAAGTCGTCCAGCAATCCTTGTCGTTCGAAATAATTCCAAAAATGGCCCTGGAGTGCCCTCTGCTGGATAAAGCCGAGAACAGCACTTTGGTGGCTTGTTTAAAATCCTCTGTCTGTGTGTATATTCTGTGGAACCGTGATAATTGTTATTTGAAATAAACTTTTGTGTCCAATTGGTTGTGTAGAGTGAATATGGGTCCGTTGAATGTGGTTGTGTCCAAGAAATTAACCAAATTGTGATGACCTACGGATTTACATTTTATACAGCGATTATGCTTGTTAAGATGTACAAAAACATTACAAATTCCTCCTCCTCAAATATAAATAAATAAATAAATCAAGTTTTTAATTGCTTGGATGTCGTCTTGTGTATCAGTCTTAGTATAAAGGCTGTCCACATCAATTGTGAATAGAAAAGAGCGGACCTTGTGTGTAAAGTCCGGATCCTGGCATTGGACTCTGTTCTGCGCTGGTGTGTTTGGATTGTTGTTTGACTTACGGATGGGCTGCTGATACCGCCACGGTCGGTAGTTATTCCAGCCATTATTGCGGATGATGTACGGGCGCTGGTTAGATGATGAGCCGGCGGTCACACGCGGGCGTCCTCCGTCATACCAGCCGGTGCGCATCTGGCCGCGCGGCGCTGCTACAAAAGTCTTCGGGGACTGTTGGATAACCACGGCGGGACTGCTGGTCAGCTCTGGTCAATTGTGAATGTTTGTGAAAGACAACATTGTTTATTTTGACCACCGTATGTAGTTACTGTGAAAAATGTAACAAGTGTTCATCTTGTCTCATTTTGTGCTTGTCTCGCTCATATAGCGTCATTTTGCCAGGAAAATCAAAGGAAAGTCAATATTTAAGATTCATTTCTTTTTCTGTGTCAAACTGTCTTAGAATGACAATCCCACTTTAGAAACATCAATTGTGCATGTTTTTGAAGGACAACGTGATTTATTTTGACTTGGTGTTGAGTTACTGTGAAAAATGCAACACGTCTCATTTTGTGCTTGTCTCGCTCGTACAGTTTGAGATTGACAGTGAAATCAGATGAATGTCACTATTTAAAACTCAGCTGTTGTTATGTGTCAAACTGTCTTCGAATGACAATTCCCCTCCCCAGGGCCGTGGACCATTTTGGTTTACACTCCAGGGTCAGGGCATGTACTGGATCCCAGTCAGGGGAGACAAATGCTGGAAAACATGCCGGTCAGTATTCTTTTGTTCTACAATATTGTATTTATGACATGCAATCTGTACATGTATTGTCAGGCTTGTTTCTCCCACATATCTTTTGCCACATTATTTACAAATCACCATATACACACATTTTTGAAAGAAATATTCCCCTGTCTGGCGCTTTTAAACCCCTCTTATTCGCGCAAGTCGTCTAGCAATCCTTGTCGTTCGAAATGATTCCAAAAATGGCCCTGGAGTGCCCTCTGCTGGATAAAGCCGAGAACAGCACTTTGGTGGCTTGTTTAAAATCCTCTGTCTGTGTGTATATTCTGTGGAACCGTGATAATTATCATTTGAAATAAACTTTTGTGTCCAATTGGTTGTGTAGAGTGAATATGGGTCCGTTGAATGTGGTTGTGTCCAAGAAATTAACCAAATTGTGATGACCTACGGATTTACATTTTATACAGCGATTATGCTTGTTAAGATGTACAAAAACATTACAAATTCCTCCTCCTCAAATATAAATAGATAAATAAATAAATCAAGTTTTTAATTGCTTGGATGTCGTCTTGTGTATCAATCTTAGTATAAAGGCTGTCCACATCAATTGTGAATAGAAAAGAGCGGACCTTGTGTGTAAAGTCCGGATCCTGGCATTGGACTCTGTTCTGCGCTGGTGTGTTTGGATTGTTGTTTGACTTACGGATGGGCTGCTGATACCGCCACGGTCGGTAGTTATTCCAGCCTTTATTGCGGATGATGTACGGGCCCTGGTTAGATGATGAGCCGGCGGTCACACGCGGGCGTCCTCCGTCATACCAGCCGGTGCGCATCTGGCCGCGCGGCGCTGCTACAAAAGTCTTCGGGGACTGTTGGATAACCACGGCGGGACTGCTGGTCAGCTCTGGTCAATTGTGAATGTTTGTGAAAGACAACATTGTTTATTTTGACCACCGTATGTAGTTACTGTGAAAAATGTAACAAGTGTTCATCTTGTCTCATTTTGTGCTTGTCTCGCTCATATAGCGTCATTTTGCCAGGAAAATCAAAGGAAAGTCAATATTTAAGATTCATTTCTTTTTCTGTGTCAAACTGTCTTAGAATGACAATCCCACTTTAGAAACATCAATTGTGCATGTTTTTGAAGGACAACGTGATTTATTTTGACTTGGTGTTGAGTTACTGTGAAAAATGCAACACGTCTCATTTTGTGCTTGTCTCGCTCGTACAGTTTGAGATTGACAGTGAAATCAGATGAATGTCACTATTTAAAACTCAGCTGTTGTTATGTGTCAAACTGTCTTCGAATGACAATTCCCCTCCCCACCCTCTGCTCTCCTCCTCGACACTTTCATTAAGGCCGTGTGGATATGCTGTTCCTGATTAATTAACCCAATCTCTCTCAGCTCTTCTTCTCTGGGCCGTGGACCATTTTGGTTTACACTCCAGGGTCAGGGCATGTACTGGATCCCAGTCAGGGGAGACAAATGCTGGAAAACATGCCGGTCAGTATTCTTTTGTTCTACAATATTGTATTTATGACATGCAATCTGTACATGTATTGTCAGGCTTGTTTCTCCCACATATCTTTTGCCACATTATTTACAAATCACCATATACACACATTTTTGAAAGAAATATTCCCCTGTCTGGCGCTTTTAAACCCCTCTTATTCGCGCAAGTCGTCCAGCAATCCTTGTCGTTCGAAATAATTCCAAAAATGGCCCTGGAGTGCCCTCTGCTGGATAAAGCCGAGAACAGCACTTTGGTGGCTTGTTTAAAATCCTCTGTCTGTGTGTATATTCTGTGGAACCGTGATAATTGTCATTTGAAATAAACTTTTGTGTCCAATTGGTTGTGTAGAGTGAATATGGGTCCGTTGAATGTGGTTGTGTCCAAGAAATTAACCAAATTGTGATGACCTACGGATTTACATTTTATACAGCGATTATGCTTGTTAAGATGTACAAAAACATTACAAATTCCTCCTCCTCAAATATAAATAAATAAATAAATCAAGTTTTTAATTGCTTGGATGTCGTCTTGTGTATCAGTCTTAGTATAAAGGCTGTCCACATCAATTGTGAATAGAAAAGAGCGGACCTTGTGTGTAAAGTCCGGATCCTGGCATTGGACTCTGTTCTGCGCTGGTGTGTTTGGATTGTTGTTTGACTTACGGATGGGCTGCTGATACCGCCACGGTCGGTAGTTATTCCAGCCATTATTGCGGATGATGTACGGGCGCTGGTTAGATGATGAGCCGGCGGTCACACGCGGGCGTCCTCCGTCATACCAGCCGGTGCGCATCTGGCCGCGCGGCGCTGCTACAAAAGTCTTCGGGGACTGTTGGATAACCACGGCGGGACTGCTGGTCAGCTCTGGTCAATTGTGAATGTTTGTGAAAGACAACATTGTTTATTTTGACCACCGTATGTAGTTACTGTGAAAAATGTAACAAGTGTTCATCTTGTCTCATTTTGTGCTTGTCTCGCTCATATAGCGTCATTTTGCCAGGAAAATCAAAGGAAAGTCAATATTTAAGATTCATTTCTTTTTCTGTGTCAAACTGTCTTAGAATGACAATCCCACTTTAGAAACATCAATTGTGCATGTTTTTGAAGGACAACGTGATTTATTTTGACTTGGTGTTGAGTTACTGTGAAAAATGCAACACGTCTCATTTTGTGCTTGTCTCGCTCGTACAGTTTGAGATTGACAGTGAAATCAGATGAATGTCACTATTTAAAACTCAGCTGTTGTTATGTGTCAAACTGTCTTCGAATGACAATTCCCCTCCCCAGGGCCGTGGACCATTTTGGTTTACACTCCAGGGTCAGGGCATGTACTGGATCCCAGTCAGGGGAGACAAATGCTGGAAAACATGCCGGTCAGTATTCTTTTGTTCTACAATATTGTATTTATGACATGCAATCTGTACATGTATTGTCAGGCTTGTTTCTCCCACATATCTTTTGCCACATTATTTACAAATCACCATATACACACATTTTTGAAAGAAATATTCCCCTGTCTGGCGCTTTTAAACCCCTCTTATTCGCGCAAGTCGTCTAGCAATCCTTGTCGTTCGAAATGATTCCAAAAATGGCCCTGGAGTGCCCTCTGCTGGATAAAGCCGAGAACAGCACTTTGGTGGCTTGTTTAAAATCCTCTGTCTGTGTGTATATTCTGTGGAACCGTGATAATTGTCATTTGAAATAAACTTTTGTGTCCAATTGGTTGTGTAGAGTGAATATGGGTCCGTTGAATGTGGTTGTGTCCAAGAAATTAACCAAATTGTGATGACCTACGGATTTACATTTTATACAGCGATTATGCTTGTTAAGATGTACAAAAACATTACAAATTCCTCCTCCTCAAATATAAATAAATAAATGAATCAAGTTTTTAATTGCTTGGATGTCGTCTTGTGTATCAGCCTTAGTATAAAGGCTGTCCACATCAATTGTGAATAGAAAAGGGCGGACCTTGTGTGTAAAGTCCGGATCCTGGCATTGGACTCTGTTCTGCGCTGGTGTGTTTGGATTGTTGTTTGACTTACGGATGGGCTGCTGATACCGCCACGGTCGGTAGTTATTCCAGCCATTATTGCGGATGATGTACGGGCGCTGGTTAGATGATGAGCCGGCGGTCACACGCGGGCGTCCTCCGTCATACCAGCCGGTGCGCATCTGGCCGCGCGGCGCTGCTACAAAAGTCTTCGGGGACTGTTGGATGACCACGGCTGGACTGCTGGTCAGCTCTGGTCAATTGTGAATGTTTGTGAAAGACAACATTGTTTATTTTGACCACCGTATGTAGTTACTGTGAAAAATGTAACAAGTGTTCATCTTGTCTCATTTTGTGCTTGTCTCGCTCATATAGCGTCATTTTGCCAGGAAAATCAAAGGAAAGTCAATATTTAAGATTCATTTCTTTTTCTGTGTCAAACTGTCTTAGAATGACAATCCCACTTTAGAAACATCAATTGTGCATGTTTTTGAAGGACAACATGATTTATTTTGACTTGGTTACTGTGAAAAATGCAACACGTCTCATTTTGTGCTTGTCTCGCTCGTACAGTTTGAGATTGACAGTGAAATCAGATGAATGTCACTATTTAAAACTCAGCTGTTGTTATGTGTCAAACTGTCTTCGAATGACAATTCCCCTCCCCACCCTCTGCTCTCCTCCTCGACACTTCCATTAAGGCCGTGTGGATATGCTGTTCCTGATTAATTAACCCAATCTCTCTCAGCTCTTCTTCTCTGGGCCGTGGACCATTTTGGTTTACACTCCAGGGTCAGGGCATGTACTGGATCCCAGTCAGGGGAGACAAATGCTGGAAAACATGCCGGTCAGTATTCTTTTGTTCTACAATATTGTATTTATGACATGCAATCTGTACATGTATTGTCAGGCTTGTTTCTCCCACATATCTTTTGCCACATTATTTACAAATCACCATATACACACATTTTTGAAAGAAATATTCCCCTGTCTGGCGCTTTTAAACCCCTCTTATTCGCGCAAGTCGTCCAGCAATCCTTGTCGTTCGAAATAATTCCAAAAATGGCCCTGGAGTGCCCTCTGCTGGATAAAGCCGAGAACAGCACTTTGGTGGCTTGTTTAAAATCCTCTGTCTGTGTGTATATTCTGTGGAACCGTGATAATTGTTATTTGAAATAAACTTTTGTGTCCAATTGGTTGTGTAGAGTGAATATGGGTCCGTTGAATGTGGTTGTGTCCAAGAAATTAACCAAATTGTGATGACCTACGGATTTACATTTTATACAGCGATTATGCTTGTTAAGATGTACAAAAACATTACAAATTCCTCCTCCTCAAATATAAATAAATAAATAAATCAAGTTTTTAATTGCTTGGATGTCGTCTTGTGTATCAGTCTTAGTATAAAGGCTGTCCACATCAATTGTGAATAGAAAAGAGCGGACCTTGTGTGTAAAGTCCGGATCCTGGCATTGGACTCTGTTCTGCGCTGGTGTGTTTGGATTGTTGTTTGACTTACGGATGGGCTGCTGATACCGCCACGGTCGGTAGTTATTCCAGCCATTATTGCGGATGATGTACGGGCGCTGGTTAGATGATGAGCCGGCGGTCACACGCGGGCGTCCTCCGTCATACCAGCCGGTGCGCATCTGGCCGCGCGGCGCTGCTACAAAAGTCTTCGGGGACTGTTGGATAACCACGGCGGGACTGCTGGTCAGCTCTGGTCAATTGTGAATGTTTGTGAAAGACAACATTGTTTATTTTGACCACCGTATGTAGTTACTGTGAAAAATGTAACAAGTGTTCATCTTGTCTCATTTTGTGCTTGTCTCGCTCATATAGCGTCATTTTGCCAGGAAAATCAAAGGAAAGTCAATATTTAAGATTCATTTCTTTTTCTGTGTCAAACTGTCTTAGAATGACAATCCCACTTTAGAAACATCAATTGTGCATGTTTTTGAAGGACAACGTGATTTATTTTGACTTGGTGTTGAGTTACTGTGAAAAATGCAACACGTCTCATTTTGTGCTTGTCTCGCTCGTACAGTTTGAGATTGACAGTGAAATCAGATGAATGTCACTATTTAAAACTCAGCTGTTGTTATGTGTCAAACTGTCTTCGAATGACAATTCCCCTCCCCAGGGCCGTGGACCATTTTGGTTTACACTCCAGGGTCAGGGCATGTACTGGATCCCAGTCAGGGGAGACAAATGCTGGAAAACATGCCAGTCAGTATTCTTTTGTTCTACAATATTGTATTTATGACATGCAATCTGTACATGTATTGTCAGGCTTGTTTCTCCCACATATCTTTTGCCACATTATTTACAAATCACCATATACACACATTTTTGAAAGAAATATTCCCCTGTCTGGCGCTTTTAAACCCCTCTTATTCGCGCAAGTCGTCTAGCAATCCTTGTCGTTCGAAATGATTCCAAAAATGGCCCTGGAGTGCCCTCTGCTGGATAAAGCCGAGAACAGCACTTTGGTGGCTTGTTTAAAATCCTCTGTCTGTGTGTATATTCTGTGGAACCGTGATAATTGTCATTTGAAATAAACTTTTGTGTCCAATTGGTTGTGTAGAGTGAATATGGGTCCGTTGAATGTGGTTGTGTCCAAGAAATTAACCAAATTGTGATGACCTACGGATTTACATTTTATACAGCGATTATGCTTGTTAAGATGTACAAAAACATTACAAATTCCTCCTCCTCAAATATAAATAGATAAATAAATAAATCAAGTTTTTAATTGCTTGGATGTCGTCTTGTGTATCAATCTTAGTATAAAGGCTGTCCACATCAATTGTGAATAGAAAAGAGCGGACCTTGTGTGTAAAGTCCGGATCCTGGCATTGGACTCTGTTCTGCGCTGGTGTGTTTGGATTGTTGTTTGACTTACGGATGGGCTGCTGATACCGCCACGGTCGGTAGTTATTCCAGCCTTTATTGCGGATGATGTACGGGCCCTGGTTAGATGATGAGCCGGCGGTCACACGCGGGCGTCCTCCGTCATACCAGCCGGTGCGCATCTGGCCGCGCGGCGCTGCTACAAAAGTCTTCGGGGACTGTTGGATAACCACGGCGGGACTGCTGGTCAGCTCTGGTCAATTGTGAATGTTTGTGAAAGACAACATTGTTTATTTTGACCACCGTATGTAGTTACTGTGAAAAATGTAACAAGTGTTCATCTTGTCTCATTTTGTGCTTGTCTCGCTCATATAGCGTCATTTTGCCAGGAAAATCAAAGGAAAGTCAATATTTAAGATTCATTTCTTTTTCTGTGTCAAACTGTCTTAGAATGACAATCCCACTTTAGAAACATCAATTGTGCATGTTTTTGAAGGACAACGTGATTTATTTTGACTTGGTGTTGAGTTACTGTGAAAAATGCAACACGTCTCATTTTGTGCTTGTCTCGCTCGTACAGTTTGAGATTGACAGTGAAATCAGATGAATGTCACTATTTAAAACTCAGCTGTTGTTATGTGTCAAACTGTCTTCGAATGACAATTCCCCTCCCCACCCTCTGCTCTCCTCCTCGACACTTTCATTAAGGCCGTGTGGATATGCTGTTCCTGATTAATTAACCCAATCTCTCTCAGCTCTTCTTCTCTGGGCCGTGGACCATTTTGGTTTACACTCCAGGGTCAGGGCATGTACTGGATCCCAGTCAGGGGAGACAAATGCTGGAAAACATGCCGGTCAGTATTCTTTTGTTCTACAATATTGTATTTATGACATGCAATCTGTACATGTATTGTCAGGCTTGTTTCTCCCACATATCTTTTGCCACATTATTTACAAATCACCATATACACACATTTTTGAAAGAAATATTCCCCTGTCTGGCGCTTTTAAACCCCTCTTATTCGCGCAAGTCGTCCAGCAATCCTTGTCGTTCGAAATAATTCCAAAAATGGCCCTGGAGTGCCCTCTGCTGGATAAAGCCGAGAACAGCACTTTGGTGGCTTGTTTAAAATCCTCTGTCTGTGTGTATATTCTGTGGAACCGTGATAATTGTCATTTGAAATAAACTTTTGTGTCCAATTGGTTGTGTAGAGTGAATATGGGTCCGTTGAATGTGGTTGTGTCCAAGAAATTAACCAAATTGTGATGACCTACGGATTTACATTTTATACAGCGATTATGCTTGTTAAGATGTACAAAAACATTACAAATTCCTCCTCCTCAAATATAAATAAATAAATAAATCAAGTTTTTAATTGCTTGGATGTCGTCTTGTGTATCAGTCTTAGTATAAAGGCTGTCCACATCAATTGTGAATAGAAAAGAGCGGACCTTGTGTGTAAAGTCCGGATCCTGGCATTGGACTCTGTTCTGCGCTGGTGTGTTTGGATTGTTGTTTGACTTACGGATGGGCTGCTGATACCGCCACGGTCGGTAGTTATTCCAGCCATTATTGCGGATGATGTACGGGCGCTGGTTAGATGATGAGCCGGCGGTCACACGCGGGCGTCCTCCGTCATACCAGCCGGTGCGCATCTGGCCGCGCGGCGCTGCTACAAAAGTCTTCGGGGACTGTTGGATAACCACGGCGGGACTGCTGGTCAGCTCTGGTCAATTGTGAATGTTTGTGAAAGACAACATTGTTTATTTTGACCACCGTATGTAGTTACTGTGAAAAATGTAACAAGTGTTCATCTTGTCTCATTTTGTGCTTGTCTCGCTCATATAGCGTCATTTTGCCAGGAAAATCAAAGGAAAGTCAATATTTAAGATTCATTTCTTTTTCTGTGTCAAACTGTCTTAGAATGACAATCCCACTTTAGAAACATCAATTGTGCATGTTTTTGAAGGACAACGTGATTTATTTTGACTTGGTGTTGAGTTACTGTGAAAAATGCAACACGTCTCATTTTGTGCTTGTCTCGCTCGTACAGTTTGAGATTGACAGTGAAATCAGATGAATGTCACTATTTAAAACTCAGCTGTTGTTATGTGTCAAACTGTCTTCGAATGACAATTCCCCTCCCCAGGGCCGTGGACCATTTTGGTTTACACTCCAGGGTCAGGGCATGTACTGGATCCCAGTCAGGGGAGACAAATGCTGGAAAACATGCCGGTCAGTATTCTTTTGTTCTACAATATTGTATTTATGACATGCAATCTGTACATGTATTGTCAGGCTTGTTTCTCCCACATATCTTTTGCCACATTATTTACAAATCACCATATACACACATTTTTGAAAGAAATATTCCCCTGTCTGGCGCTTTTAAACCCCTCTTATTCGCGCAAGTCGTCTAGCAATCCTTGTCGTTCGAAATGATTCCAAAAATGGCCCTGGAGTGCCCTCTGCTGGATAAAGCCGAGAACAGCACTTTGGTGGCTTGTTTAAAATCCTCTGTCTGTGTGTATATTCTGTGGAACCGTGATAATTGTCATTTGAAATAAACTTTTGTGTCCAATTGGTTGTGTAGAGTGAATATGGGTCCGTTGAATGTGGTTGTGTCCAAGAAATTAACCAAATTGTGATGACCTACGGATTTACATTTTATACAGCGATTATGCTTGTTAAGATGTACAAAAACATTACAAATTCCTCCTCCTCAAATATAAATAGATAAATAAATAAATCAAGTTTTTAATTGCTTGGATGTCGTCTTGTGTATCAATCTTAGTATAAAGGCTGTCCACATCAATTGTGAATAGAAAAGAGCGGACCTTGTGTGTAAAGTCCGGATCCTGGCATTGGACTCTGTTCTGCGCTGGTGTGTTTGGATTGTTGTTTGACTTACGGATGGGCTGCTGATACCGCCACGGTCGGTAGTTATTCCAGCCTTTATTGCGGATGATGTACGGGCGCTGGTTAGATGATGAGCCGGCGGTCACACGCGGGCGTCCTCCGTCATACCAGCCGGTGCGCATCTGGCCGCGCGGCGCTGCTACAAAAGTCTTCGGGGACTGTTGGATAACCACGGCGGGACTGCTGGTCAGCTCTGGTCAATTGTGAATGTTTGTGAAAGACAACATTGTTTATTTTGACCACCGTATGTAGTTACTGTGAAAAATGTAACAAGTGTTCATCTTGTCTCATTTTGTGCTTGTCTCGCTCATATAGCGTCATTTTGCCAGGAAAATCAAAGGAAAGTCAATATTTAAGATTCATTTCTTTTTCTGTGTCAAACTGTCTTAGAATGACAATCCCACTTTAGAAACATCAATTGTGCATGTTTTTGAAGGACAACGTGATTTATTTTGACTTGGTGTTGAGTTACTGTGAAAAATGCAACACGTCTCATTTTGTGCTTGTCTCGCTCGTACAGTTTGAGATTGACAGTGAAATCAGATGAATGTCACTATTTAAAACTCAGCTGTTGTTATGTGTCAAACTGTCTTCGAATGACAATTCCCCTCCCCACCCTCTGCTCTCCTCCTCGACACTTTCATTAAGGCCGTGTGGATATGCTGTTCCTGATTAATTAACCCAATCTCTCTCAGCTCTTCTTCTCTGGGCCGTGGACCATTTTGGTTTACACTCCAGGGTCAGGGCATGTACTGGATCCCAGTCAGGGGAGACAAATGCTGGAAAACATGCCGGTCAGTATTCTTTTGTTCTACAATATTGTATTTATGACATGCAATCTGTACATGTATTGTCAGGCTTGTTTCTCCCACATATCTTTTGCCACATTATTTACAAATCACCATATACACACATTTTTGAAAGAAATATTCCCCTGTCTGGCGCTTTTAAACCCCTCTTATTCGCGCAAGTCGTCCAGCAATCCTTGTCGTTCGAAATAATTCCAAAAATGGCCCTGGAGTGCCCTCTGCTGGATAAAGCCGAGAACAGCACTTTGGTGGCTTGTTTAAAATCCTCTGTCTGTGTGTATATTCTGTGGAACCGTGATAATTGTCATTTGAAATAAACTTTTGTGTCCAATTGGTTGTGTAGAGTGAATATGGGTCCGTTGAATGTGGTTGTGTCCAAGAAATTAACCAAATTGTGATGACCTACGGATTTACATTTTATACAGCGATTATGCTTGTTAAGATGTACAAAAACATTACAAATTCCTCCTCCTCAAATATAAATAGATAAATAAATAAATCAAGTTTTTAATTGCTTGGATGTCGTCTTGTGTATCAATCTTAGTATAAAGGCTGTCCACATCAATTGTGAATAGAAAAGAGCGGACCTTGTGTGTAAAGTCCGGATCCTGGCATTGGACTCTGTTCTGCGCTGGTGTGTTTGGATTGTTGTTTGACTTACGGATGGGCTGCTGATACCGCCACGGTCGGTAGTTATTCCAGCCTTTATTGCGGATGATGTACGGGCGCTGGTTAGATGATGAGCCGGCGGTCACACGCGGGCGTCCTCCGTCATACCAGCCGGTGCGCATCTGGCCGCGCGGCGCTGCTACAAAAGTCTTCGGGGACTGTTGGATAACCACGGCGGGACTGCTGGTCAGCTCTGGTCAATTGTGAATGTTTGTGAAAGACAACATTGTTTATTTTGACCACCGTATGTAGTTACTGTGAAAAATGTAACAAGTGTTCATCTTGTCTCATTTTGTGCTTGTCTCGCTCATATAGCGTCATTTTGCCAGGAAAATCAAAGGAAAGTCAATATTTAAGATTCATTTCTTTTTCTGTGTCAAACTGTCTTAGAATGACAATCCCACTTTAGAAACATCAATTGTGCATGTTTTTGAAGGACAACGTGATTTATTTTGACTTGGTGTTGAGTTACTGTGAAAAATGCAACACGTCTCATTTTGTGCTTGTCTCGCTCGTACAGTTTGAGATTGACAGTGAAATCAGATGAATGTCACTATTTAAAACTCAGCTGTTGTTATGTGTCAAACTGTCTTCGAATGACAATTCCCCTCCCCACCCTCTGCTCTCCTCCTCGACACTTTCATTAAGGCCGTGTGGATATGCTGTTCCTGATTAATTAACCCAATCTCTCTCAGCTCTTCTTCTCTGGGCCGTGGACCATTTTGGTTTACACTCCAGGGTCAGGGCATGTACTGGATCCCAGTCAGGGGAGACAAATGCTGGAAAACATGCCGGTCAGTATTCTTTTGTTCTACAATATTGTATTTATGACATGCAATCTGTACATGTATTGTCAGGCTTGTTTCTCCCACATATCTTTTGCCACATTATTTACAAATCACCATATACACACATTTTTGAAAGAAATATTCCCCTGTCTGGCGCTTTTAAACCCCTCTTATTCGCGCAAGTCGTCCAGCAATCGTTGTCGTTCGAAATAATTCCAAAAATGGCCCTGGAGTGCCCTCTGCTGGATAAAGCCGAGAACAGCACTTTGGTGGCTTGTTTAAAATCCTCTGTCTGTGTGTATATTCTGTGGAACCGTGATAATTGTCATTTGAAATAAACTTTTGTGTCCAATTGGTTGTGTAGAGTGAATATGGGTCCGTTGAATGTGGTTGTGTCCAAGAAATTAACCAAATTGTGATGACCTACGGATTTACATTTTATACAGCGATTATGCTTGTTAAGATGTACAAAAACATTACAAATTCCTCCTCCTCAAATATAAATAGATAAATAAATAAATCAAGTTTTTAATTGCTTGGATGTCGTCTTGTGTATCAATCTTAGTCTAAAGGCTGTCCACATCAATTGTGAATAGAAAAGAGCGGACCTTGTGTGTAAAGTCCGGATCCTGGCATTGGACTCTGTTCTGCGCTGGTGTGTTTGGATTGTTGTTTGACTTACGGATGGGCTGCTGATACCGCCACGGTCGGTAGTTATTCCAGCCTTTATTGCGGATGATGTACGGGCGCTGGTTAGATGATGAGCCGGCGGTCACACGCGGGCGTCCTCCGTCATACCAGCCGGTGCGCATCTGGCCGCGCGGCGCTGCTACAAAAGTCTTCGGGGACTGGTGGATAACCACGGCGGGACTGCTGGTCAGCTCTGGTCAATTGTGAATGTTTGTGAAAGACAACATTGTTTATTTTGACCACCGTATGTAGTTACTGTGAAAAATGTAACAAGTGTTCATCTTGTCTCATTTTGTGCTTGTCTCGCTCATATAGCGTCATTTTGCCAGGAAAATCAAAGGAAAGTCAATATTTAAGATTCATTTCTTTTTCTGTGTCAAACTGTCTTAGAATGACAATCCCACTTTAGAAACATCAATTGTGCATGTTTTTGAAGGACAACGTGATTTATTTTGACTTGGTTACTGTGAAAAATGCAACACGTCTCATTTTGTGCTTGTCTCGCTCGTACAGTTTGAGATTGACAGTGAAATCAGATGAATGTCACTATTAAAAACTCAGCTGTTGTTATGTGTCAAACTGTCTTCGAATGACATTTCCCCTCCCCACCCTCTGCTCTCCTCCTCCACACTTTCATTAAGGCCGTGTGGATATGCTGTTCCTGATTAATTAACCCAATCTCTCTCAGCTCTTCTTCTCTGGGCCGTGGACCATTTTGGTTTACACTCCAGGGTCAGGGCATGTACTGGATCCCAGTCAGGGGAGACAAATGCTGGAAAACATGCCGGTCAGTATTCTTTTGTTCTACAATATTGTATTTATGACATGCAATCTGTACATGTATTGTCAGGCTTGTTTCTCCCACATATCTTTTGCCACATTATTTACAAATCACCATATACACACATTTTTGAAAGAAATATTCCCCTGTCTGGCGCTTTTAAACCCCTCTTATTCGCGCAAGTCGTCTAGCAATCCTTGTCGTTCGAAATGATTCCAAAAATGGCCCTGGAGTGCCCTCTGCTGGATAAAGCTGAGAACAGCACTTTGGTGGCTTGTTTAAAATCCTCTGTCTGTGTGTATATTCTGTGGAACCGTGATAATTGTCATTTGAAATAAACTTTTGTGTCCAATTGGTTGTGTAGAGTGAATATGGGTCCGTTGAATGTGGTTGTGTCCAAGAAATTAACTAAATTGTGATGACCTACGGATTTACATTTTATACAGCGATTATGCTTGTTAAGATGTACAAAAACATTACAAATTCCTCCTCCTCAAATATAAATAGATAAATAAATAAATCAAGTTTTTAATTGCTTGGATGTCGTCTTGTGTATCAATCTTAGTATAAAGGCTGTCCACATCAATTGTGAATAGAAAAGAGCGGACCTTGTGTGTAAAGTCCGGATCCTGGCATTGGACTCTGTTCTGCGCTGGTGTGTTTGGATTGTTGTTTGACTTACGGATGGGCTGCTGATACCGCCACGGTCGGTAGTTATTCCAGCCATTATTGCGGATGATGTACGGGCGCTGGTTAGATGATGAGCCGGCGGTCACACGCGGGCGTCCTCCGTCATACCAGCCGGTGCGCATCTGGCCGCGCGGCGCTGCTACAAAAGTCTTCGGGGACTGTTGGATGACCACGGCTGGACTGCTGGTCAGCTCTGGTCAATTGTGAATGTTTGTGAAAGACAACATTGTTTATTTTGACCACCGTATGTAGTTACTGTGAAAAATGTAACAAGTGTTCATCTTGTCTCATTTTGTGCTTGTCTCGCTCATATAGCGTCATTTTGCCAGGAAAATCAAAGGAAAGTCAATATTTAAGATTCATTTCTTTTTCTGTGTCAAACTGTCTTAGAATGACAATCCCACTTTAGAAACATCAATTGTGCCTGTTTTTGAAGGACAACATGATTTATTTTGACTTGGTTACTGTGAAAAATGCAACACGTCTCATTTTGTGCTTGTCTCGCTCGTACAGTTTGAGATTGACAGTGAAATCAGATGAATGTCACTATTTAAAACTCAGCTGTTGTTATGTGTCAAACTGTCTTCGAATGACAATTCCCCTCCCCACCCTCTGCTCTCCTCCTCGACACTTTCATTAAGGCCGTGTGGATATGCTGTTCCTGATTAATTAACCCAATCTCTCTCAGCTCTTCTTCTCTGGGCCGTGGACCATTTTGGTTTACACTCCAGGGTCAGGGCATGTACTGGATCCCAGTCAGGGGAGACAAATGCTGGAAAACATGCCGGTCAGTATTCTTTTGTTCTACAATATTGTATTTATGACATGCAATCTGTACATGTATTGTCAGGCTTGTTTCTCCCACATATCTTTTGCCACATTATTTACAAATCACCATATACACACATTTTTGAAAGAAATATTCCCCTGTCTGGCGCTTTTAAACCCCTCTTATTCGCGCAAGTCGTCTAGCAATCCTTGTCGTTCGAAATAATTCCAAAAATGGCCCTGGAGTGCCCTCTGCTGGATAAAGCCGAGAACAGCACTTTGGTGGCTTGTTTAAAATCCTCTGTCTGTGTGTATATTCTGTGGAACCGTGATAATTGTCATTTGAAATAAACTTTTGTGTCCAATTGGTTGTGTAGAGTGAATATGGGTCCGTTGAATGTGGTTGTGTCCAAGAAATTAACCAAATTGTGATGACCTACGGATTTACATTTTATACAGCGATTATGCTTGTTAAGATGTACAAAAACATTACAAATTCCTCCTCCTCAAATATAAATAAATAAATGAATCAAGTTTTTAATTGCTTGGATGTCGTCTTGTGTATCAGCCTTAGTATAAAGGCTGTCCACATCAATTGTGAATAGAAAAGGGCGGACCTTGTGTGTAAAGTCCGGATCCTGGCATTGGACTCTGTTCTGCGCTGGTGTGTTTGGATTGTTGTTTGACTTACGGATGGGCTGCTGATACCGCCACGGTCGGTAGTTATTCCAGCCATTATTGCGGATGATGTACGGGCGCTGGTTAGATGATGAGCCGGCGGTCACACGCGGGCGTCCTCCGTCATACCAGCCGGTGCGCATCTGGCCGCGCGGCGCTGCTACAAAAGTCTTCGGGGACTGTTGGATGACCACGGCTGGACTGCTGGTCAGCTCTGGTCAATTGTGAATGTTTGTGAAAGACAACATTGTTTATTTTGACCACCGTATGTAGTTACTGTGAAAAATGTAACAAGTGTTCATCTTGTCTCATTTTGTGCTTGTCTCGCTCATATAGCGTCATTTTGCCAGGAAAATCAAAGGAAAGTCAATATTTAAGATTCATTTCTTTTTCTGTGTCAAACTGTCTTAGAATGACAATCCCACTTTAGAAACATCAATTGTGCATGTTTTTGAAGGACAACATGATTTATTTTGACTTGGTTACTGTGAAAAATGCAACACGTCTCATTTTGTGCTTGTCTCGCTCGTACAGTTTGAGATTGACAGTGAAATCAGATGAATGTCACTATTTAAAACTCAGCTGTTGTTATGTGTCAAACTGTCTTCGAATGACAATTCCCCTCCCCACCCTCTGCTCTCCTCCTCGACACTTCCATTAAGGCCGTGTGGATATGCTGTTCCTGATTAATTAACCCAATCTCTCTCAGCTCTTCTTCTCTGGGCCGTGGACCATTTTGGTTTACACTCCAGGGTCAGGGCATGTACTGGATCCCAGTCAGGGGAGACAAATGCTGGAAAACATGCCGGTCAGTATTCTTTTGTTCTACAATATTGTATTTATGACATGCAATCTGTACATGTATTGTCAGGCTTGTTTCTCCCACATATCTTTTGCCACATTATTTACAAATCACCATATACACACATTTTTGAAAGAAATATTCCCCTGTCTGGCGCTTTTAAACCCCTCTTATTCGCGCAAGTCGTCCAGCAATCCTTGTCGTTCGAAATAATTCCAAAAATGGCCCTGGAGTGCCCTCTGCTGGATAAAGCCGAGAACAGCACTTTGGTGGCTTGTTTAAAATCCTCTGTCTGTGTGTATATTCTGTGGAACCGTGATAATTGTTATTTGAAATAAACTTTTGTGTCCAATTGGTTGTGTAGAGTGAATATGGGTCCGTTGAATGTGGTTGTGTCCAAGAAATTAACCAAATTGTGATGACCTACGGATTTACATTTTATACAGCGATTATGCTTGTTAAGATGTACAAAAACATTACAAATTCCTCCTCCTCAAATATAAATAAATAAATAAATCAAGTTTTTAATTGCTTGGATGTCGTCTTGTGTATCAGTCTTAGTATAAAGGCTGTCCACATCAATTGTGAATAGAAAAGAGCGGACCTTGTGTGTAAAGTCCGGATCCTGGCATTGGACTCTGTTCTGCGCTGGTGTGTTTGGATTGTTGTTTGACTTACGGATGGGCTGCTGATACCGCCACGGTCGGTAGTTATTCCAGCCATTATTGCGGATGATGTACGGGCGCTGGTTAGATGATGAGCCGGCGGTCACACGCGGGCGTCCTCCGTCATACCAGCCGGTGCGCATCTGGCCGCGCGGCGCTGCTACAAAAGTCTTCGGGGACTGTTGGATAACCACGGCGGGACTGCTGGTCAGCTCTGGTCAATTGTGAATGTTTGTGAAAGACAACATTGTTTATTTTGACCACCGTATGTAGTTACTGTGAAAAATGTAACAAGTGTTCATCTTGTCTCATTTTGTGCTTGTCTCGCTCATATAGCGTCATTTTGCCAGGAAAATCAAAGGAAAGTCAATATTTAAGATTCATTTCTTTTTCTGTGTCAAACTGTCTTAGAATGACAATCCCACTTTAGAAACATCAATTGTGCATGTTTTTGAAGGACAACGTGATTTATTTTGACTTGGTGTTGAGTTACTGTGAAAAATGCAACACGTCTCATTTTGTGCTTGTCTCGCTCGTACAGTTTGAGATTGACAGTGAAATCAGATGAATGTCACTATTTAAAACTCAGCTGTTGTTATGTGTCAAACTGTCTTCGAATGACAATTCCCCTCCCCAGGGCCGTGGACCATTTTGGTTTACACTCCAGGGTCAGGGCATGTACTGGATCCCAGTCAGGGGAGACAAATGCTGGAAAACATGCCGGTCAGTATTCTTTTGTTCTACAATATTGTATTTATGACATGCAATCTGTACATGTATTGTCAGGCTTGTTTCTCCCACATATCTTTTGCCACATTATTTACAAATCACCATATACACACATTTTTGAAAGAAATATTCCCCTGTCTGGCGCTTTTAAACCCCTCTTATTCGCGCAAGTCGTCTAGCAATCCTTGTCGTTCGAAATGATTCCAAAAATGGCCCTGGAGTGCCCTCTGCTGGATAAAGCCGAGAACAGCACTTTGGTGGCTTGTTTAAAATCCTCTGTCTGTGTGTATATTCTGTGGAACCGTGATAATTGTCATTTGAAATAAACTTTTGTGTCCAATTGGTTGTGTAGAGTGAATATGGGTCCGTTGAATGTGGTTGTGTCCAAGAAATTAACCAAATTGTGATGACCTACGGATTTACATTTTATACAGCGATTATGCTTGTTAAGATGTACAAAAACATTACAAATTCCTCCTCCTCAAATATAAATAGATAAATAAATAAATCAAGTTTTTAATTGCTTGGATGTCGTCTTGTGTATCAATCTTAGTATAAAGGCTGTCCACATCAATTGTGAATAGAAAAGAGCGGACCTTGTGTGTAAAGTCCGGATCCTGGCATTGGACTCTGTTCTGCGCTGGTGTGTTTGGATTGTTGTTTGACTTACGGATGGGCTGCTGATACCGCCACGGTCGGTAGTTATTCCAGCCTTTATTGCGGATGATGTACGGGCCCTGGTTAGATGATGAGCCGGCGGTCACACGCGGGCGTCCTCCGTCATACCAGCCGGTGCGCATCTGGCCGCGCGGCGCTGCTACAAAAGTCTTCGGGGACTGTTGGATAACCACGGCGGGACTGCTGGTCAGCTCTGGTCAATTGTGAATGTTTGTGAAAGACAACATTGTTTATTTTGACCACCGTATGTAGTTACTGTGAAAAATGTAACAAGTGTTCATCTTGTCTCATTTTGTGCTTGTCTCGCTCATATAGCGTCATTTTGCCAGGAAAATCAAAGGAAAGTCAATATTTAAGATTCATTTCTTTTTCTGTGTCAAACTGTCTTAGAATGACAATCCCACTTTAGAAACATCAATTGTGCATGTTTTTGAAGGACAACGTGATTTATTTTGACTTGGTGTTGAGTTACTGTGAAAAATGCAACACGTCTCATTTTGTGCTTGTCTCGCTCGTACAGTTTGAGATTGACAGTGAAATCAGATGAATGTCACTATTTAAAACTCAGCTGTTGTTATGTGTCAAACTGTCTTCGAATGACAATTCCCCTCCCCACCCTCTGCTCTCCTCCTCGACACTTTCATTAAGGCCGTGTGGATATGCTGTTCCTGATTAATTAACCCAATCTCTCTCAGCTCTTCTTCTCTGGGCCGTGGACCATTTTGGTTTACACTCCAGGGTCAGGGCATGTACTGGATCCCAGTCAGGGGAGACAAATGCTGGAAAACATGCCGGTCAGTATTCTTTTGTTCTACAATATTGTATTTATGACATGCAATCTGTACATGTATTGTCAGGCTTGTTTCTCCCACATATCTTTTGCCACATTATTTACAAATCACCATATACACACATTTTTGAAAGAAATATTCCCCTGTCTGGCGCTTTTAAACCCCTCTTATTCGCGCAAGTCGTCCAGCAATCCTTGTCGTTCGAAATAATTCCAAAAATGGCCCTGGAGTGCCCTCTGCTGGATAAAGCCGAGAACAGCACTTTGGTGGCTTGTTTAAAATCCTCTGTCTGTGTGTATATTCTGTGGAACCGTGATAATTGTCATTTGAAATAAACTTTTGTGTCCAATTGGTTGTGTAGAGTGAATATGGGTCCGTTGAATGTGGTTGTGTCCAAGAAATTAACCAAATTGTGATGACCTACGGATTTACATTTTATACAGCGATTATGCTTGTTAAGATGTACAAAAACATTACAAATTCCTCCTCCTCAAATATAAATAAATAAATAAATCAAGTTTTTAATTGCTTGGATGTCGTCTTGTGTATCAGTCTTAGTATAAAGGCTGTCCACATCAATTGTGAATAGAAAAGAGCGGACCTTGTGTGTAAAGTCCGGATCCTGGCATTGGACTCTGTTCTGCGCTGGTGTGTTTGGATTGTTGTTTGACTTACGGATGGGCTGCTGATACCGCCACGGTCGGTAGTTATTCCAGCCATTATTGCGGATGATGTACGGGCGCTGGTTAGATGATGAGCCGGCGGTCACACGCGGGCGTCCTCCGTCATACCAGCCGGTGCGCATCTGGCCGCGCGGCGCTGCTACAAAAGTCTTCGGGGACTGTTGGATAACCACGGCGGGACTGCTGGTCAGCTCTGGTCAATTGTGAATGTTTGTGAAAGACAACATTGTTTATTTTGACCACCGTATGTAGTTACTGTGAAAAATGTAACAAGTGTTCATCTTGTCTCATTTTGTGCTTGTCTCGCTCATATAGCGTCATTTTGCCAGGAAAATCAAAGGAAAGTCAATATTTAAGATTCATTTCTTTTTCTGTGTCAAACTGTCTTAGAATGACAATCCCACTTTAGAAACATCAATTGTGCATGTTTTTGAAGGACAACGTGATTTATTTTGACTTGGTGTTGAGTTACTGTGAAAAATGCAACACGTCTCATTTTGTGCTTGTCTCGCTCGTACAGTTTGAGATTGACAGTGAAATCAGATGAATGTCACTATTTAAAACTCAGCTGTTGTTATGTGTCAAACTGTCTTCGAATGACAATTCCCCTCCCCAGGGCCGTGGACCATTTTGGTTTACACTCCAGGGTCAGGGCATGTACTGGATCCCAGTCAGGGGAGACAAATGCTGGAAAACATGCCGGTCAGTATTCTTTTGTTCTACAATATTGTATTTATGACATGCAATCTGTACATGTATTGTCAGGCTTGTTTCTCCCACATATCTTTTGCCACATTATTTACAAATCACCATATACACACATTTTTGAAAGAAATATTCCCCTGTCTGGCGCTTTTAAACCCCTCTTATTCGCGCAAGTCGTCTAGCAATCCTTGTCGTTCGAAATGATTCCAAAAATGGCCCTGGAGTGCCCTCTGCTGGATAAAGCCGAGAACAGCACTTTGGTGGCTTGTTTAAAATCCTCTGTCTGTGTGTATATTCTGTGGAACCGTGATAATTGTCATTTGAAATAAACTTTTGTGTCCAATTGGTTGTGTAGAGTGAATATGGGTCCGTTGAATGTGGTTGTGTCCAAGAAATTAACCAAATTGTGATGACCTACGGATTTACATTTTATACAGCGATTATGCTTGTTAAGATGTACAAAAACATTACAAATTCCTCCTCCTCAAATATAAATAAATAAATGAATCAAGTTTTTAATTGCTTGGATGTCGTCTTGTGTATCAGCCTTAGTATAAAGGCTGTCCACATCAATTGTGAATAGAAAAGGGCGGACCTTGTGTGTAAAGTCCGGATCCTGGCATTGGACTCTGTTCTGCGCTGGTGTGTTTGGATTGTTGTTTGACTTACGGATGGGCTGCTGATACCGCCACGGTCGGTAGTTATTCCAGCCATTATTGCGGATGATGTACGGGCGCTGGTTAGATGATGAGCCGGCGGTCACACGCGGGCGTCCTCCGTCATACCAGCCGGTGCGCATCTGGCCGCGCGGCGCTGCTACAAAAGTCTTCGGGGACTGTTGGATGACCACGGCTGGACTGCTGGTCAGCTCTGGTCAATTGTGAATGTTTGTGAAAGACAACATTGTTTATTTTGACCACCGTATGTAGTTACTGTGAAAAATGTAACAAGTGTTCATCTTGTCTCATTTTGTGCTTGTCTCGCTCATATAGCGTCATTTTGCCAGGAAAATCAAAGGAAAGTCAATATTTAAGATTCATTTCTTTTTCTGTGTCAAACTGTCTTAGAATGACAATCCCACTTTAGAAACATCAATTGTGCATGTTTTTGAAGGACAACATGATTTATTTTGACTTGGTTACTGTGAAAAATGCAACACGTCTCATTTTGTGCTTGTCTCGCTCGTACAGTTTGAGATTGACAGTGAAATCAGATGAATGTCACTATTTAAAACTCAGCTGTTGTTATGTGTCAAACTGTCTTCGAATGACAATTCCCCTCCCCACCCTCTGCTCTCCTCCTCGACACTTCCATTAAGGCCGTGTGGATATGCTGTTCCTGATTAATTAACCCAATCTCTCTCAGCTCTTCTTCTCTGGGCCGTGGACCATTTTGGTTTACACTCCAGGGTCAGGGCATGTACTGGATCCCAGTCAGGGGAGACAAATGCTGGAAAACATGCCGGTCAGTATTCTTTTGTTCTACAATATTGTATTTATGACATGCAATCTGTACATGTATTGTCAGGCTTGTTTCTCCCACATATCTTTTGCCACATTATTTACAAATCACCATATACACACATTTTTGAAAGAAATATTCCCCTGTCTGGCGCTTTTAAACCCCTCTTATTCGCGCAAGTCGTCCAGCAATCCTTGTCGTTCGAAATAATTCCAAAAATGGCCCTGGAGTGCCCTCTGCTGGATAAAGCCGAGAACAGCACTTTGGTGGCTTGTTTAAAATCCTCTGTCTGTGTGTATATTCTGTGGAACCGTGATAATTGTTATTTGAAATAAACTTTTGTGTCCAATTGGTTGTGTAGAGTGAATATGGGTCCGTTGAATGTGGTTGTGTCCAAGAAATTAACCAAATTGTGATGACCTACGGATTTACATTTTATACAGCGATTATGCTTGTTAAGATGTACAAAAACATTACAAATTCCTCCTCCTCAAATATAAATAAATAAATAAATCAAGTTTTTAATTGCTTGGATGTCGTCTTGTGTATCAGTCTTAGTATAAAGGCTGTCCACATCAATTGTGAATAGAAAAGAGCGGACCTTGTGTGTAAAGTCCGGATCCTGGCATTGGACTCTGTTCTGCGCTGGTGTGTTTGGATTGTTGTTTGACTTACGGATGGGCTGCTGATACCGCCACGGTCGGTAGTTATTCCAGCCATTATTGCGGATGATGTACGGGCGCTGGTTAGATGATGAGCCGGCGGTCACACGCGGGCGTCCTCCGTCATACCAGCCGGTGCGCATCTGGCCGCGCGGCGCTGCTACAAAAGTCTTCGGGGACTGTTGGATAACCACGGCGGGACTGCTGGTCAGCTCTGGTCAATTGTGAATGTTTGTGAAAGACAACATTGTTTATTTTGACCACCGTATGTAGTTACTGTGAAAAATGTAACAAGTGTTCATCTTGTCTCATTTTGTGCTTGTCTCGCTCATATAGCGTCATTTTGCCAGGAAAATCAAAGGAAAGTCAATATTTAAGATTCATTTCTTTTTCTGTGTCAAACTGTCTTAGAATGACAATCCCACTTTAGAAACATCAATTGTGCATGTTTTTGAAGGACAACGTGATTTATTTTGACTTGGTGTTGAGTTACTGTGAAAAATGCAACACGTCTCATTTTGTGCTTGTCTCGCTCGTACAGTTTGAGATTGACAGTGAAATCAGATGAATGTCACTATTTAAAACTCAGCTGTTGTTATGTGTCAAACTGTCTTCGAATGACAATTCCCCTCCCCAGGGCCGTGGACCATTTTGGTTTACACTCCAGGGTCAGGGCATGTACTGGATCCCAGTCAGGGGAGACAAATGCTGGAAAACATGCCGGTCAGTATTCTTTTGTTCTACAATATTGTATTTATGACATGCAATCTGTACATGTATTGTCAGGCTTGTTTCTCCCACATATCTTTTGCCACATTATTTACAAATCACCATATACACACATTTTTGAAAGAAATATTCCCCTGTCTGGCGCTTTTAAACCCCTCTTATTCGCGCAAGTCGTCTAGCAATCCTTGTCGTTCGAAATGATTCCAAAAATGGCCCTGGAGTGCCCTCTGCTGGATAAAGCCGAGAACAGCACTTTGGTGGCTTGTTTAAAATCCTCTGTCTGTGTGTATATTCTGTGGAACCGTGATAATTGTCATTTGAAATAAACTTTTGTGTCCAATTGGTTGTGTAGAGTGAATATGGGTCCGTTGAATGTGGTTGTGTCCAAGAAATTAACCAAATTGTGATGACCTACGGATTTACATTTTATACAGCGATTATGCTTGTTAAGATGTACAAAAACATTACAAATTCCTCCTCCTCAAATATAAATAGATAAATAAATAAATCAAGTTTTTAATTGCTTGGATGTCGTCTTGTGTATCAATCTTAGTATAAAGGCTGTCCACATCAATTGTGAATAGAAAAGAGCGGACCTTGTGTGTAAAGTCCGGATCCTGGCATTGGACTCTGTTCTGCGCTGGTGTGTTTGGATTGTTGTTTGACTTACGGATGGGCTGCTGATACCGCCACGGTCGGTAGTTATTCCAGCCTTTATTGCGGATGATGTACGGGCCCTGGTTAGATGATGAGCCGGCGGTCACACGCGGGCGTCCTCCGTCATACCAGCCGGTGCGCATCTGGCCGCGCGGCGCTGCTACAAAAGTCTTCGGGGACTGTTGGATAACCACGGCGGGACTGCTGGTCAGCTCTGGTCAATTGTGAATGTTTGTGAAAGACAACATTGTTTATTTTGACCACCGTATGTAGTTACTGTGAAAAATGTAACAAGTGTTCATCTTGTCTCATTTTGTGCTTGTCTCGCTCATATAGCGTCATTTTGCCAGGAAAATCAAAGGAAAGTCAATATTTAAGATTCATTTCTTTTTCTGTGTCAAACTGTCTTAGAATGACAATCCCACTTTAGAAACATCAATTGTGCATGTTTTTGAAGGACAACGTGATTTATTTTGACTTGGTGTTGAGTTACTGTGAAAAATGCAACACGTCTCATTTTGTGCTTGTCTCGCTCGTACAGTTTGAGATTGACAGTGAAATCAGATGAATGTCACTATTTAAAACTCAGCTGTTGTTATGTGTCAAACTGTCTTCGAATGACAATTCCCCTCCCCACCCTCTGCTCTCCTCCTCGACACTTTCATTAAGGCCGTGTGGATATGCTGTTCCTGATTAATTAACCCAATCTCTCTCAGCTCTTCTTCTCTGGGCCGTGGACCATTTTGGTTTACACTCCAGGGTCAGGGCATGTACTGGATCCCAGTCAGGGGAGACAAATGCTGGAAAACATGCCGGTCAGTATTCTTTTGTTCTACAATATTGTATTTATGACATGCAATCTGTACATGTATTGTCAGGCTTGTTTCTCCCACATATCTTTTGCCACATTATTTACAAATCACCATATACACACATTTTTGAAAGAAATATTCCCCTGTCTGGCGCTTTTAAACCCCTCTTATTCGCGCAAGTCGTCCAGCAATCCTTGTCGTTCGAAATAATTCCAAAAATGGCCCTGGAGTGCCCTCTGCTGGATAAAGCCGAGAACAGCACTTTGGTGGCTTGTTTAAAATCCTCTGTCTGTGTGTATATTCTGTGGAACCGTGATAATTGTCATTTGAAATAAACTTTTGTGTCCAATTGGTTGTGTAGAGTGAATATGGGTCCGTTGAATGTGGTTGTGTCCAAGAAATTAACCAAATTGTGATGACCTACGGATTTACATTTTATACAGCGATTATGCTTGTTAAGATGTACAAAAACATTACAAATTCCTCCTCCTCAAATATAAATAAATAAATAAATCAAGTTTTTAATTGCTTGGATGTCGTCTTGTGTATCAGTCTTAGTATAAAGGCTGTCCACATCAATTGTGAATAGAAAAGAGCGGACCTTGTGTGTAAAGTCCGGATCCTGGCATTGGACTCTGTTCTGCGCTGGTGTGTTTGGATTGTTGTTTGACTTACGGATGGGCTGCTGATACCGCCACGGTCGGTAGTTATTCCAGCCATTATTGCGGATGATGTACGGGCGCTGGTTAGATGATGAGCCGGCGGTCACACGCGGGCGTCCTCCGTCATACCAGCCGGTGCGCATCTGGCCGCGCGGCGCTGCTACAAAAGTCTTCGGGGACTGTTGGATAACCACGGCGGGACTGCTGGTCAGCTCTGGTCAATTGTGAATGTTTGTGAAAGACAACATTGTTTATTTTGACCACCGTATGTAGTTACTGTGAAAAATGTAACAAGTGTTCATCTTGTCTCATTTTGTGCTTGTCTCGCTCATATAGCGTCATTTTGCCAGGAAAATCAAAGGAAAGTCAATATTTAAGATTCATTTCTTTTTCTGTGTCAAACTGTCTTAGAATGACAATCCCACTTTAGAAACATCAATTGTGCATGTTTTTGAAGGACAACGTGATTTATTTTGACTTGGTGTTGAGTTACTGTGAAAAATGCAACACGTCTCATTTTGTGCTTGTCTCGCTCGTACAGTTTGAGATTGACAGTGAAATCAGATGAATGTCACTATTTAAAACTCAGCTGTTGTTATGTGTCAAACTGTCTTCGAATGACAATTCCCCTCCCCAGGGCCGTGGACCATTTTGGTTTACACTCCAGGGTCAGGGCATGTACTGGATCCCAGTCAGGGGAGACAAATGCTGGAAAACATGCCGGTCAGTATTCTTTTGTTCTACAATATTGTATTTATGACATGCAATCTGTACATGTATTGTCAGGCTTGTTTCTCCCACATATCTTTTGCCACATTATTTACAAATCACCATATACACACATTTTTGAAAGAAATATTCCCCTGTCTGGCGCTTTTAAACCCCTCTTATTCGCGCAAGTCGTCTAGCAATCCTTGTCGTTCGAAATGATTCCAAAAATGGCCCTGGAGTGCCCTCTGCTGGATAAAGCCGAGAACAGCACTTTGGTGGCTTGTTTAAAATCCTCTGTCTGTGTGTATATTCTGTGGAACCGTGATAATTGTCATTTGAAATAAACTTTTGTGTCCAATTGGTTGTGTAGAGTGAATATGGGTCCGTTGAATGTGGTTGTGTCCAAGAAATTAACCAAATTGTGATGACCTACGGATTTACATTTTATACAGCGATTATGCTTGTTAAGATGTACAAAAACATTACAAATTCCTCCTCCTCAAATATAAATAGATAAATAAATAAATCAAGTTTTTAATTGCTTGGATGTCGTCTTGTGTATCAATCTTAGTATAAAGGCTGTCCACATCAATTGTGAATAGAAAAGAGCGGACCTTGTGTGTAAAGTCCGGATCCTGGCATTGGACTCTGTTCTGCGCTGGTGTGTTTGGATTGTTGTTTGACTTACGGATGGGCTGCTGATACCGCCACGGTCGGTAGTTATTCCAGCCTTTATTGCGGATGATGTACGGGCGCTGGTTAGATGATGAGCCGGCGGTCACACGCGGGCGTCCTCCGTCATACCAGCCGGTGCGCATCTGGCCGCGCGGCGCTGCTACAAAAGTCTTCGGGGACTGTTGGATAACCACGGCGGGACTGCTGGTCAGCTCTGGTCAATTGTGAATGTTTGTGAAAGACAACATTGTTTATTTTGACCACCGTATGTAGTTACTGTGAAAAATGTAACAAGTGTTCATCTTGTCTCATTTTGTGCTTGTCTCGCTCATATAGCGTCATTTTGCCAGGAAAATCAAAGGAAAGTCAATATTTAAGATTCATTTCTTTTTCTGTGTCAAACTGTCTTAGAATGACAATCCCACTTTAGAAACATCAATTGTGCATGTTTTTGAAGGACAACGTGATTTATTTTGACTTGGTGTTGAGTTACTGTGAAAAATGCAACACGTCTCATTTTGTGCTTGTCTCGCTCGTACAGTTTGAGATTGACAGTGAAATCAGATGAATGTCACTATTTAAAACTCAGCTGTTGTTATGTGTCAAACTGTCTTCGAATGACAATTCCCCTCCCCACCCTCTGCTCTCCTCCTCGACACTTTCATTAAGGCCGTGTGGATATGCTGTTCCTGATTAATTAACCCAATCTCTCTCAGCTCTTCTTCTCTGGGCCGTGGACCATTTTGGTTTACACTCCAGGGTCAGGGCATGTACTGGATCCCAGTCAGGGGAGACAAATGCTGGAAAACATGCCGGTCAGTATTCTTTTGTTCTACAATATTGTATTTATGACATGCAATCTGTACATGTATTGTCAGGCTTGTTTCTCCCACATATCTTTTGCCACATTATTTACAAATCACCATATACACACATTTTTGAAAGAAATATTCCCCTGTCTGGCGCTTTTAAACCCCTCTTATTCGCGCAAGTCGTCCAGCAATCCTTGTCGTTCGAAATAATTCCAAAAATGGCCCTGGAGTGCCCTCTGCTGGATAAAGCCGAGAACAGCACTTTGGTGGCTTGTTTAAAATCCTCTGTCTGTGTGTATATTCTGTGGAACCGTGATAATTGTCATTTGAAATAAACTTTTGTGTCCAATTGGTTGTGTAGAGTGAATATGGGTCCGTTGAATGTGGTTGTGTCCAAGAAATTAACCAAATTGTGATGACCTACGGATTTACATTTTATACAGCGATTATGCTTGTTAAGATGTACAAAAACATTACAAATTCCTCCTCCTCAAATATAAATAGATAAATAAATAAATCAAGTTTTTAATTGCTTGGATGTCGTCTTGTGTATCAATCTTAGTATAAAGGCTGTCCACATCAATTGTGAATAGAAAAGAGCGGACCTTGTGTGTAAAGTCCGGATCCTGGCATTGGACTCTGTTCTGCGCTGGTGTGTTTGGATTGTTGTTTGACTTACGGATGGGCTGCTGATACCGCCACGGTCGGTAGTTATTCCAGCCTTTATTGCGGATGATGTACGGGCGCTGGTTAGATGATGAGCCGGCGGTCACACGCGGGCGTCCTCCGTCATACCAGCCGGTGCGCATCTGGCCGCGCGGCGCTGCTACAAAAGTCTTCGGGGACTGTTGGATAACCACGGCGGGACTGCTGGTCAGCTCTGGTCAATTGTGAATGTTTGTGAAAGACAACATTGTTTATTTTGACCACCGTATGTAGTTACTGTGAAAAATGTAACAAGTGTTCATCTTGTCTCATTTTGTGCTTGTCTCGCTCATATAGCGTCATTTTGCCAGGAAAATCAAAGGAAAGTCAATATTTAAGATTCATTTCTTTTTCTGTGTCAAACTGTCTTAGAATGACAATCCCACTTTAGAAACATCAATTGTGCATGTTTTTGAAGGACAACGTGATTTATTTTGACTTGGTGTTGAGTTACTGTGAAAAATGCAACACGTCTCATTTTGTGCTTGTCTCGCTCGTACAGTTTGAGATTGACAGTGAAATCAGATGAATGTCACTATTTAAAACTCAGCTGTTGTTATGTGTCAAACTGTCTTCGAATGACAATTCCCCTCCCCACCCTCTGCTCTCCTCCTCGACACTTTCATTAAGGCCGTGTGGATATGCTGTTCCTGATTAATTAACCCAATCTCTCTCAGCTCTTCTTCTCTGGGCCGTGGACCATTTTGGTTTACACTCCAGGGTCAGGGCATGTACTGGATCCCAGTCAGGGGAGACAAATGCTGGAAAACATGCCGGTCAGTATTCTTTTGTTCTACAATATTGTATTTATGACATGCAATCTGTACATGTATTGTCAGGCTTGTTTCTCCCACATATCTTTTGCCACATTATTTACAAATCACCATATACACACATTTTTGAAAGAAATATTCCCCTGTCTGGCGCTTTTAAACCCCTCTTATTCGCGCAAGTCGTCCAGCAATCCTTGTCGTTCGAAATAATTCCAAAAATGGCCCTGGAGTGCCCTCTGCTGGATAAAGCCGAGAACAGCACTTTGGTGGCTTGTTTAAAATCCTCTGTCTGTGTGTATATTCTGTGGAACCGTGATAATTGTCATTTGAAATAAACTTTTGTGTCCAATTGGTTGTGTAGAGTGAATATGGGTCCGTTGAATGTGGTTGTGTCCAAGAAATTAACCAAATTGTGATGACCTACGGATTTACATTTTATACAGCGATTATGCTTGTTAAGATGTACAAAAACATTACAAATTCCTCCTCCTCAAATATAAATAGATAAATAAATAAATCAAGTTTTTAATTGCTTGGATGTCGTCTTGTGTATCAATCTTAGTCTAAAGGCTGTCCACATCAATTGTGAATAGAAAAGAGCGGACCTTGTGTGTAAAGTCCGGATCCTGGCATTGGACTCTGTTCTGCGCTGGTGTGTTTGGATTGTTGTTTGACTTACGGATGGGCTGCTGATACCGCCACGGTCGGTAGTTATTCCAGCCTTTATTGCGGATGATGTACGGGCGCTGGTTAGATGATGAGCCGGCGGTCACACGCGGGCGTCCTCCGTCATACCAGCCGGTGCGCATCTGGCCGCGCGGCGCTGCTACAAAAGTCTTCGGGGACTGGTGGATAACCACGGCGGGACTGCTGGTCAGCTCTGGTCAATTGTGAATGTTTGTGAAAGACAACATTGTTTATTTTGACCACCGTATGTAGTTACTGTGAAAAATGTAACAAGTGTTCATCTTGTCTCATTTTGTGCTTGTCTCGCTCATATAGCGTCATTTTGCCAGGAAAATCAAAGGAAAGTCAATATTTAAGATTCATTTCTTTTTCTGTGTCAAACTGTCTTAGAATGACAATCCCACTTTAGAAACATCAATTGTGCATGTTTTTGAAGGACAACGTGATTTATTTTGACTTGGTTACTGTGAAAAATGCAACACGTCTCATTTTGTGCTTGTCTCGCTCGTACAGTTTGAGATTGACAGTGAAATCAGATGAATGTCACTATTAAAAACTCAGCTGTTGTTATGTGTCAAACTGTCTTCGAATGACATTTCCCCTCCCCACCCTCTGCTCTCCTCCTCCACACTTTCATTAAGGCCGTGTGGATATGCTGTTCCTGATTAATTAACCCAATCTCTCTCAGCTCTTCTTCTCTGGGCCGTGGACCATTTTGGTTTACACTCCAGGGTCAGGGCATGTACTGGATCCCAGTCAGGGGAGACAAATGCTGGAAAACATGCCGGTCAGTATTCTTTTGTTCTACAATATTGTATTTATGACATGCAATCTGTACATGTATTGTCAGGCTTGTTTCTCCCACATATCTTTTGCCACATTATTTACAAATCACCATATACACACATTTTTGAAAGAAATATTCCCCTGTCTGGCGCTTTTAAACCCCTCTTATTCGCGCAAGTCGTCTAGCAATCCTTGTCGTTCGAAATGATTCCAAAAATGGCCCTGGAGTGCCCTCTGCTGGATAAAGCTGAGAACAGCACTTTGGTGGCTTGTTTAAAATCCTCTGTCTGTGTGTATATTCTGTGGAACCGTGATAATTGTCATTTGAAATAAACTTTTGTGTCCAATTGGTTGTGTAGAGTGAATATGGGTCCGTTGAATGTGGTTGTGTCCAAGAAATTAACTAAATTGTGATGACCTACGGATTTACATTTTATACAGCGATTATGCTTGTTAAGATGTACAAAAACATTACAAATTCCTCCTCCTCAAATATAAATAGATAAATAAATAAATCAAGTTTTTAATTGCTTGGATGTCGTCTTGTGTATCAATCTTAGTATAAAGGCTGTCCACATCAATTGTGAATAGAAAAGAGCGGACCTTGTGTGTAAAGTCCGGATCCTGGCATTGGACTCTGTTCTGCGCTGGTGTGTTTGGATTGTTGTTTGACTTACGGATGGGCTGCTGATACCGCCACGGTCGGTAGTTATTCCAGCCATTATTGCGGATGATGTACGGGCGCTGGTTAGATGATGAGCCGGCGGTCACACGCGGGCGTCCTCCGTCATACCAGCCGGTGCGCATCTGGCCGCGCGGCGCTGCTACAAAAGTCTTCGGGGACTGTTGGATGACCACGGCTGGACTGCTGGTCAGCTCTGGTCAATTGTGAATGTTTGTGAAAGACAACATTGTTTATTTTGACCACCGTATGTAGTTACTGTGAAAAATGTAACAAGTGTTCATCTTGTCTCATTTTGTGCTTGTCTCGCTCATATAGCGTCATTTTGCCAGGAAAATCAAAGGAAAGTCAATATTTAAGATTCATTTCTTTTTCTGTGTCAAACTGTCTTAGAATGACAATCCCACTTTAGAAACATCAATTGTGCCTGTTTTTGAAGGACAACATGATTTATTTTGACTTGGTTACTGTGAAAAATGCAACACGTCTCATTTTGTGCTTGTCTCGCTCGTACAGTTTGAGATTGACAGTGAAATCAGATGAATGTCACTATTTAAAACTCAGCTGTTGTTATGTGTCAAACTGTCTTCGAATGACAATTCCCCTCCCCACCCTCTGCTCTCCTCCTCGACACTTTCATTAAGGCCGTGTGGATATGCTGTTCCTGATTAATTAACCCAATCTCTCTCAGCTCTTCTTCTCTGGGCCGTGGACCATTTTGGTTTACACTCCAGGGTCAGGGCATGTACTGGATCCCAGTCAGGGGAGACAAATGCTGGAAAACATGCCGGTCAGTATTCTTTTGTTCTACAATATTGTATTTATGACATGCAATCTGTACATGTATTGTCAGGCTTGTTTCTCCCACATATCTTTTGCCACATTATTTACAAATCACCATATACACACATTTTTGAAAGAAATATTCCCCTGTCTGGCGCTTTTAAACCCCTCTTATTCGCGCAAGTCGTCCAGCAATCCTTGTCGTTCGAAATAATTCCAAAAATGGCCCTGGAGTGCCCTCTGCTGGATAAAGCCGAGAACAGCACTTTGGTGGCTTGTTTAAAATCCTCTGTCTGTGTGTATATTCTGTGGAACCGTGATAATTGTCATTTGAAATAAACTTTTGTGTCCAATTGGTTGTGTAGAGTGAATATGGGTCCGTTGAATGTGGTTGTGTCCAAGAAATTAACCAAATTGTGATGACCTACGGATTTACATTTTATACAGCGATTATGCTTGTTAAGATGTACAAAAACATTACAAATTCCTCCTCCTCAAATATAAATAAATAAATAAATCAAGTTTTTAATTGCTTGGATGTCGTCTTGTGTATCAGTCTTAGTATAAAGGCTGTCCACATCAATTGTGAATAGAAAAGAGCGGACCTTGTGTGTAAAGTCCGGATCCTGGCATTGGACTCTGTTCTGCGCTGGTGTGTTTGGATTGTTGTTTGACTTACGGATGGGCTGCTGATACCGCCACGGTCGGTAGTTATTCCAGCCATTATTGCGGATGATGTACGGGCGCTGGTTAGATGATGAGCCGGCGGTCACACGCGGGCGTCCTCCGTCATACCAGCCGGTGCGCATCTGGCCGCGCGGCGCTGCTACAAAAGTCTTCGGGGACTGTTGGATGACCACGGCTGGACTGCTGGTCAGCTCTGGTCAATTGTGAATGTTTGTGAAAGACAACATTGTTTATTTTGACCACCGTATGTAGTTACTGTGAAAAATGTAACAAGTGTTCATCTTGTCTCATGTTGTGCTTGTCTCGCTCATATAGCGTCATTTTGCCAGGAAAATCAAAGGAAAGTCAATATTTAAGATTCATTTCTTTTTCTGTGTCAAACTGTCTTAGAATGACAATCCCACTTTAGAAACATCAATTGTGCATGTTTTTGAAGGACAACATGATTTATTTTGACTTGGTGTTGAGTTACTGTGAAAAATGCAACACGTCTCATTTTGTGCTTGTCTCGCTCGTACAGTTTGAGATTGACAGTGAAATCAGATGAATGTCACTATTTAAAACTCAGCTGTTGTTATGTGTCAAACTGTCTTCGAATGACAATTCCCCTCCCCAGGGCCGTGGACCATTTTGGTTTACACTCCAGGGTCAGGGCATGTACTGGATCCCAGTCAGGGGAGACAAATGCTGGAAAACATGCCGGTCAGTATTCTTTTGTTCTACAATATTGTATTTATGACATGCAATCTGTACATGTATTGTCAGGCTTGTTTCTCCCACATATCTTTTGCCACATTATTTACAAATCACCATATACACACATTTTTGAAAGAAATATTCCCCTGTCTGGCGCTTTTAAACCCCTCTTATTCGCGCAAGTCGTCTAGCAATCCTTGTCGTTCGAAATAATTCCAAAAATGGCCCTGGAGTGCCCTCTGCTGGATAAAGCCGAGAACAGCACTTTGGTGGCTTGTTTAAAATCCTCTGTCTGTGTGTATATTCTGTGGAACCGTGATAATTGTCATTTGAAATAAACTTTTGTGTCCAATTGGTTGTGTAGAGTGAATATGGGTCCGTTGAATGTGGTTGTGTCCAAGAAATTAACCAAATTGTGATGACTTATGGATTTACATTTTATACACACGATTATGCTTGTTAAGATGTACAAAAACATTACAAATTCCTCCTCCTCAAATATAAATAAATAAATCAAGTTTTTAATTGCTTGGATGTCGTCTTGTGTATCAATCTTAGTATAAAGGCTGTCCACATCAATTGTGAATAGAAAAGAGCGGACCTTGTGTGTAAAGTCCGGATCCTGGCATTGGACTCTGTTCTGCGCTGGTGTGTTTGGATTGTTGTTTGACTTACGGATGGGCTGCTGATACCGCCACGGTCGGTAGTTATTCCAGCCTTTATTGCGGATGATGTACGGGCGCTGGTTAGATGATGAGCCGGCGGTCACACGCGGGCGTCCTCCGTCATACCAGCCGGTGCGCATCTGGCCGCGCGGCGCTGCTACAAAAGTCTTCGGGGACTGTTGGATAACCACGGCGGGACTGCTGGTCAGCTCTGGTCAATTGTGAATGTTTGTGAAAGACAACATTGTTTATTTTGACCACCGTATGTAGTTACTGTGAAAAATGTAACAAGTGTTCATCTTGTCTCATTTTGTGCTTGTCTCGCTCATATAGCGTCATTTTGCCAGGAAAATCAAAGGAAAGTCAATATTTAAGATTCATTTCTTTTTCTGTGTCAAACTGTCTTAGAATGACAATCCCACTTTAGAAACATCAATTGTGCATGTTTTTGAAGGACAACGTGATTTATTTTGACTTGGTTACTGTGAAAAATGCAACACGTCTCATTTTGTGCTTGTCTCGCTCGTACAGTTTGAGATTGACAGTGAAATCAGATGAATGTCACTATTAAAAACTCAGCTGTTGTTATGTGTCAAACTGTCTTCGAATGACATTTCCCCTCCCCACCCTCTGCTCTCCTCCTCCACACTTTCATTAAGGCCGTGTGGATATGCTGTTCCTGATTAATTAACCCAATCTCTCTCAGCTCTTCTTCTCTGGGCCGTGGACCATTTTGGTTTACACTCCAGGGTCAGGGCATGTACTGGATCCCAGTCAGGGGAGACAAATGCTGGAAAACATGCCGGTCAGTATTCTTTTGTTCTACAATATTGTATTTATGACATGCAATCTGTACATGTATTGTCAGGCTTGTTTCTCCCACATATCTTTTGCCACATTATTTACAAATCACCATATACACACATTTTTGAAAGAAATATTCCCCTGTCTGGCGCTTTTAAACCCCTCTTATTCGCGCAAGTCGTCTAGCAATCCTTGTCGTTCGAAATAATTCCAAAAATGGCCCTGGAGTGCCCTCTGCTGGATAAAGCCGAGAACAGCACTTTGGTGGCTTGTTTAAAATCCTCTGTCTGTGTGTATATTCTGTGGAACCGTGATAATTGTCATTTGAAATAAACTTTTGTGTCCAATTGGTTGTGTAGAGTGAATATGGGTCCGTTGAATGTGGTTGTGTCCAAGAAATTAACCAAATTGTGATGACTTATGGATTTACATTTTATACACACGATTATGCTTGTTAAGATGTACAAAAACATTACAAATTCCTCCTCCTCAAATATAAATAAATAAATCAAGTTTTTAATTGCTTGGATGTCGTCTTGTGTATCAATCTTAGTATAAAGGCTGTCCACATCAATTGTGAATAGAAAAGAGCGGACCTTGTGTGTAAAGTCCGGATCCTGGCATTGGACTCTGTTCTGCGCTGGTGTGTTTGGATTGTTGTTTGACTTACGGATGGGCTGCTGATACCGCCACGGTCGGTAGTTATTCCAGCCTTTATTGCGGATGATGTACGGGCGCTGGTTAGATGATGAGCCGGCGGTCACACGCGGGCGTCCTCCGTCATACCAGCCGGTGCGCATCTGGCCGCGCGGCGCTGCTACAAAAGTCTTCGGGGACTGTTGGATAACCACGGCGGGACTGCTGGTCAGCTCTGGTCAATTGTGAATGTTTGTGAAAGACAACATTGTTTATTTTGACCACCGTATGTAGTTACTGTGAAAAATGTAACAAGTGTTCATCTTGTCTCATTTTGTGCTTGTCTCGCTCATATAGCGTCATTTTGCCAGGAAAATCAAAGGAAAGTCAATATTTAAGATTCATTTCTTTTTCTGTGTCAAACTGTCTTAGAATGACAATCCCACTTTAGAAACATCAATTGTGCATGTTTTTGAAGGACAACGTGATTTATTTTGACTTGGTTACTGTGAAAAATGCAACACGTCTCATTTTGTGCTTGTCTCGCTCGTACAGTTTGAGATTGACAGTGAAATCAGATGAATGTCACTATTAAAAACTCAGCTGTTGTTATGTGTCAAACTGTCTTCGAATGACATTTCCCCTCCCCACCCTCTGCTCTCCTCCTCCACACTTTCATTAAGGCCGTGTGGATATGCTGTTCCTGATTAATTAACCCAATCTCTCTCAGCTCTTCTTCTCTGGGCCGTGGACCATTTTGGTTTACACTCCAGGGTCAGGGCATGTACTGGATCCCAGTCAGGGGAGACAAATGCTGGAAAACATGCCGGTCAGTATTCTTTTGTTCTACAATATTGTATTTATGACATGCAATCTGTACATGTATTGTCAGGCTTGTTTCTCCCACATATCTTTTGCCACATTATTTACAAATCACCATATACACACATTTTTGAAAGAAATATTCCCCTGTCTGGCGCTTTTAAACCCCTCTTATTCGCGCAAGTCGTCTAGCAATCCTTGTCGTTCGAAATGATTCCAAAAATGGCCCTGGAGTGCCCTCTGCTGGATAAAGCTGAGAACAGCACTTTGGTGGCTTGTTTAAAATCCTCTGTCTGTGTGTATATTCTGTGGAACCGTGATAATTGTCATTTGAAATAAACTTTTGTGTCCAATTGGTTGTGTAGAGTGAATATGGGTCCGTTGAATGTGGTTGTGTCCAAGAAATTAACTAAATTGTGATGACCTACGGATTTACATTTTATACAGCGATTATGCTTGTTAAGATGTACAAAAACATTACAAATTCCTCCTCCTCAAATATAAATAGATAAATAAATAAATCAAGTTTTTAATTGCTTGGATGTCGTCTTGTGTATCAATCTTAGTATAAAGGCTGTCCACATCAATTGTGAATAGAAAAGAGCGGACCTTGTGTGTAAAGTCCGGATCCTGGCATTGGACTCTGTTCTGCGCTGGTGTGTTTGGATTGTTGTTTGACTTACGGATGGGCTGCTGATACCGCCACGGTCGGTAGTTATTCCAGCCATTATTGCGGATGATGTACGGGCGCTGGTTAGATGATGAGCCGGCGGTCACACGCGGGCGTCCTCCGTCATACCAGCCGGTGCGCATCTGGCCGCGCGGCGCTGCTACAAAAGTCTTCGGGGACTGTTGGATGACCACGGCTGGACTGCTGGTCAGCTCTGGTCAATTGTGAATGTTTGTGAAAGACAACATTGTTTATTTTGACCACCGTATGTAGTTACTGTGAAAAATGTAACAAGTGTTCATCTTGTCTCATTTTGTGCTTGTCTCGCTCATATAGCGTCATTTTGCCAGGAAAATCAAAGGAAAGTCAATATTTAAGATTCATTTCTTTTTCTGTGTCAAACTGTCTTAGAATGACAATCCCACTTTAGAAACATCAATTGTGCCTGTTTTTGAAGGACAACATGATTTATTTTGACTTGGTTACTGTGAAAAATGCAACACGTCTCATTTTGTGCTTGTCTCGCTCGTACAGTTTGAGATTGACAGTGAAATCAGATGAATGTCACTATTTAAAACTCAGCTGTTGTTATGTGTCAAACTGTCTTCGAATGACAATTCCCCTCCCCACCCTCTGCTCTCCTCCTCGACACTTTCATTAAGGCCGTGTGGATATGCTGTTCCTGATTAATTAACCCAATCTCTCTCAGCTCTTCTTCTCTGGGCCGTGGACCATTTTGGTTTACACTCCAGGGTCAGGGCATGTACTGGATCCCAGTCAGGGGAGACAAATGCTGGAAAACATGCCGGTCAGTATTCTTTTGTTCTACAATATTGTATTTATGACATGCAATCTGTACATGTATTGTCAGGCTTGTTTCTCCCACATATCTTTTGCCACATTATTTACAAATCACCATATACACACATTTTTGAAAGAAATATTCCCCTGTCTGGCGCTTTTAAACCCCTCTTATTCGCGCAAGTCGTCCAGCAATCCTTGTCGTTCGAAATAATTCCAAAAATGGCCCTGGAGTGCCCTCTGCTGGATAAAGCCGAGAACAGCACTTTGGTGGCTTGTTTAAAATCCTCTGTCTGTGTGTATATTCTGTGGAACCGTGATAATTGTCATTTGAAATAAACTTTTGTGTCCAATTGGTTGTGTAGAGTGAATATGGGTCCGTTGAATGTGGTTGTGTCCAAGAAATTAACCAAATTGTGATGACCTACGGATTTACATTTTATACAGCGATTATGCTTGTTAAGATGTACAAAAACATTACAAATTCCTCCTCCTCAAATATAAATAAATAAATAAATCAAGTTTTTAATTGCTTGGATGTCGTCTTGTGTATCAGTCTTAGTATAAAGGCTGTCCACATCAATTGTGAATAGAAAAGAGCGGACCTTGTGTGTAAAGTCCGGATCCTGGCATTGGACTCTGTTCTGCGCTGGTGTGTTTGGATTGTTGTTTGACTTACGGATGGGCTGCTGATACCGCCACGGTCGGTAGTTATTCCAGCCATTATTGCGGATGATGTACGGGCGCTGGTTAGATGATGAGCCGGCGGTCACACGCGGGCGTCCTCCGTCATACCAGCCGGTGCGCATCTGGCCGCGCGGCGCTGCTACAAAAGTCTTCGGGGACTGTTGGATGACCACGGCTGGACTGCTGGTCAGCTCTGGTCAATTGTGAATGTTTGTGAAAGACAACATTGTTTATTTTGACCACCGTATGTAGTTACTGTGAAAAATGTAACAAGTGTTCATCTTGTCTCATTTTGTGCTTGTCTCGCTCATATAGCGTCATTTTGCCAGGAAAATCAAAGGAAAGTCAATATTTAAGATTCATTTCTTTTTCTGTGTCAAACTGTCTTAGAATGACAATCCCACTTTAGAAACATCAATTGTGCCTGTTTTTGAAGGACAACATGATTTATTTTGACTTGGTTACTGTGAAAAATGCAACACGTCTCATTTTGTGCTTGTCTCGCTCGTACAGTTTGAGATTGACAGTGAAATCAGATGAATGTCACTATTTAAAACTCAGCTGTTGTTATGTGTCAAACTGTCTTCGAATGACAATTCCCCTCCCCACCCTCTGCTCTCCTCCTCGACACTTTCATTAAGGCCGTGTGGATATGCTGTTCCTGATTAATTAACCCAATCTCTCTCAGCTCTTCTTCTCTGGGCCGTGGACCATTTTGGTTTACACTCCAGGGTCAGGGCATGTACTGGATCCCAGTCAGGGGAGACAAATGCTGGAAAACATGCCGGTCAGTATTCTTTTGTTCTACAATATTGTATTTATGACATGCAATCTGTACATGTATTGTCAGGCTTGTTTCTCCCACATATCTTTTGCCACATTATTTACAAATCACCATATACACACATTTTTGAAAGAAATATTCCCCTGTCTGGCGCTTTTAAACCCCTCTTATTCGCGCAAGTCGTCCAGCAATCCTTGTCGTTCGAAATAATTCCAAAAATGGCCCTGGAGTGCCCTCTGCTGGATAAAGCCGAGAACAGCACTTTGGTGGCTTGTTTAAAATCCTCTGTCTGTGTGTATATTCTGTGGAACCGTGATAATTGTCATTTGAAATAAACTTTTGTGTCCAATTGGTTGTGTAGAGTGAATATGGGTCCGTTGAATGTGGTTGTGTCCAAGAAATTAACCAAATTGTGATGACTTATGGATTTACATTTTATACAGCGATTATGCTTGTTAAGATGTACAAAAACATTACAAATTCCTCCTCCTCAAATATAAATAAATAAATCAAGTTTTTAATTGCTTGGATGTCGTCTTGTGTATCAGCCTTAGTATAAAGGCTGTCCACATCAATTGTGAATAGAAAAGAGCGGACCTTGTGTGTAAAGTCCGGATCCTGGCATTGGACTCTGTTCTGAGCTGGTGTGTTTGGATTGTTGTTTGACTTACGGATGGGCTGCTGATACCGCCACGGTCGGTAGTTATTCCAGCCTTTATTGCGGATGATGTACGGGCGCTGGTTAGATGATGAGCCGGCGGTCACACGCGGGCGTCCTCCGTCATACCAGCCGGTGCGCATCTGGCCGCGCGGCGCTGCTACAAAAGTCTTCGGGGACTGTTGGATAACCACGGCGGGACTGCTGGTCAGCTCTGGTCAATTGTGAATGTTTGTGAAAGACAACATTGTTTATTTTGACCACCGTATGTAGTTACTGTGAAAAATGTAACAAGTGTTCATCTTGTCTCATTTTGTGCTTGTCTCGCTCATATAGCGTCATTTTGCCAGGAAAATCAAAGGAAAGTCAATATTTAAGATTCATTTCTTTTTCTGTGTCAAACTGTCTTAGAATGACAATCCCACTTTAGAAACATCAATTGTGCATGTTTTTGAAGGACAACATGATTTATTTTGACTTGGTGTTGAGTTACTGTGAAAAATGCAACACGTCTCATTTTGTGCTTGTCTCGCTCGTACAGTTTGAGATTGACAGTGAAATCAGATGAATGTCACTATTTAAAACTCAGCTGTTGTTATGTGTGAAACTGTCTTCGAATGACATTTCCCCTCCCCACCCTCTGCTCTCCTCCTCCACACTTTCATTAAGGCCGTGTGGATATGCTGTTCCTGATTAATTAACCCAATCTCTCTCAGCTCTTCTTCTCTGGGCCGTGGACCATTTTGGTTTACACTCCAGGGTCAGGGCATGTACTGGATCCCAGTCAGGGGAGACAAATGCTGGAAAACATGCCGGTCAGTATTCTTTTGTTCTACAATATTGTATTTATGACATGCAATCTGTACATGTATTGTCAGGCTTGTTTCTCCCACATATCTTTTGCCACATTATTTACAAATCACCATATACACACATTTTTGAAAGAAATATTCCCCTGTCTGGCGCTTTTAAACCCCTCTTATTCGCGCAAGTCGTCTAGCAATCCTTGTCGTTCGAAATGATTCCAAAAATGGCCCTGGAGTGCCCTCTGCTGGATAAAGCCGAGAACAGCACTTTGGTGGCTTGTTTAAAATCCTCTGTCTGTGTGTATATTCTGTGGAACCGTGATAATTGTCATTTGAAATAAACTTTTGTGTCCAATTGGTTGTGTAGAGTGAATATGGGTCCGTTGAATGTGGTTGTGTCCAAGAAATTAACCAAATTGTGATGACCTACGGATTTACATTTTATACAGCGATTATGCTTGTTAAGATGTACAAAAACATTACAAATTCCTCCTCCTCAAATATAAATAGATAAATAAATAAATCAAGTTTTTAATTGCTTGGATGTCGTCTTGTGTATCAATCTTAGTATAAAGGCTGTCCACATCAATTGTGAATAGAAAAGAGCGGACCTTGTGTGTAAAGTCCGGATCCTGGCATTGGACTCTGTTCTGAGCTGGTGTGTTTGGATTGTTGTTTGACTTACGGATGGGCTGCTGATACCGCCACGGTCGGTAGTTATTCCAGCCATTATTGCGGATGATGTACGGGCGCTGGTTAGATGATGAGCCGGCGGTCACACGCGGGCGTCCTCCGTCATACCAGCCGGTGCGCATCTGGCCGCGCGGCGCTGCTACAAAAGTCTTCGGGGACTGTTGGATGACCACGGCTGGACTGCTGGTCAGCTCTGGTCAATTGTGAATGTTTGTGAAAGACAACATTGTTTATTTTGACCACCGTATGTAGTTACTGTGAAAAATGTAACAAGTGTTCATCTTGTCTCATTTTGTGCTTGTCTCGCTCATATAGCGTCATTTTGCCAGGAAAATCAAAGGAAAGTCAATATTTAAGATTCATTTCTTTTTCTGTGTCAAACTGTCTTAGAATGACAATCCCACTTTAGAAACATCAATTGTGCCTGTTTTTGAAGGACAACATGATTTATTTTGACTTGGTTACTGTGAAAAATGCAACACGTCTCATTTTGTGCTTGTCTCGCTCGTACAGTTTGAGATTGACAGTGAAATCAGATGAATGTCACTATTTAAAACTCAGCTGTTGTTATGTGTCAAACTGTCTTCGAATGACAATTCCCCTCCCCACCCTCTGCTCTCCTCCTCGACACTTTCATTAAGGCCGTGTGGATATGCTGTTCCTGATTAATTAACCCAATCTCTCTCAGCTCTTCTTCTCTGGGCCGTGGACCATTTTGGTTTACACTCCAGGGTCAGGGCATGTACTGGATCCCAGTCAGGGGAGACAAATGCTGGAAAACATGCCGGTCAGTATTCTTTTGTTCTACAATATTGTATTTATGACATGCAATCTGTACATGTATTGTCAGGCTTGTTTCTCCCACATATCTTTTGCCACATTATTTACAAATCACCATATACACACATTTTTGAAAGAAATATTCCCCTGTCTGGCGCTTTTAAACCCCTCTTATTCGCGCAAGTCGTCCAGCAATCCTTGTCGTTCGAAATAATTCCAAAAATGGCCCTGGAGTGCCCTCTGCTGGATAAAGCCGAGAACAGCACTTTGGTGGCTTGTTTAAAATCCTCTGTCTGTGTGTATATTCTGTGGAACCGTGATAATTGTCATTTGAAATAAACTTTTGTGTCCAATTGGTTGTGTAGAGTGAATATGGGTCCGTTGAATGTGGTTGTGTCCAAGAAATTAACCAAATTGTGATGACCTACGGATTTACATTTTATACAGCGATTATGCTTGTTAAGATGTACAAAAACATTACAAATTCCTCCTCCTCAAATATAAATAGATAAATAAATAAATCAAGTTTTTAATTGCTTGGATGTCGTCTTGTGTATCAATCTTAGTATAAAGGCTGTCCACATCAATTGTGAATAGAAAAGAGCGGACCTTGTGTGTAAAGTCCGGATCCTGGCATTGGACTCTGTTCTGAGCTGGTGTGTTTGGATTGTTGTTTGACTTACGGATGGGCTGCTGATACCGCCACGGTCGGTAGTTATTCCAGCCATTATTGCGGATGATGTACGGGCGCTGGTTAGATGATGAGCCGGCGGTCACACGCGGGCGTCCTCCGTCATACCAGCCGGTGCGCATCTGGCCGCGCGGCGCTGCTACAAAAGTCTTCGGGGACTGTTGGATGACCACGGCTGGACTGCTGGTCAGCTCTGGTCAATTGTGAATGTTTGTGAAAGACAACATTGTTTATTTTGACCACCGTATGTAGTTACTGTGAAAAATGTAACAAGTGTTCATCTTGTCTCATTTTGTGCTTGTCTCGCTCATATAGCGTCATTTTGCCAGGAAAATCAAAGGAAAGTCAATATTTAAGATTCATTTCTTTTTCTGTGTCAAACTGTCTTAGAATGACAATCCCACTTTAGAAACATCAATTGTGCCTGTTTTTGAAGGACAACATGATTTATTTTGACTTGGTTACTGTGAAAAATGCAACACGTCTCATTTTGTGCTTGTCTCGCTCGTACAGTTTGAGATTGACAGTGAAATCAGATGAATGTCACTATTTAAAACTCAGCTGTTGTTATGTGTCAAACTGTCTTCGAATGACAATTCCCCTCCCCACCCTCTGCTCTCCTCCTCGACACTTTCATTAAGGCCGTGTGGATATGCTGTTCCTGATTAATTAACCCAATCTCTCTCAGCTCTTCTTCTCTGGGCCGTGGACCATTTTGGTTTACACTCCAGGGTCAGGGCATGTACTGGATCCCAGTCAGGGGAGACAAATGCTGGAAAACATGCCGGTCAGTATTCTTTTGTTCTACAATATTGTATTTATGACATGCAATCTGTACATGTATTGTCAGGCTTGTTTCTCCCACATATCTTTTGCCACATTATTTACAAATCACCATATACACACATTTTTGAAAGAAATATTCCCCTGTCTGGCGCTTTTAAACCCCTCTTATTCGCGCAAGTCGTCCAGCAATCCTTGTCGTTCGAAATAATTCCAAAAATGGCCCTGGAGTGCCCTCTGCTGGATAAAGCCGAGAACAGCACTTTGGTGGCTTGTTTAAAATCCTCTGTCTGTGTGTATATTCTGTGGAACCGTGATAATTGTCATTTGAAATAAACTTTTGTGTCCAATTGGTTGTGTAGAGTGAATATGGGTCCGTTGAATGTGGTTGTGTCCAAGAAATTAACCAAATTGTGATGACTTATGGATTTACATTTTATACAGCGATTATGCTTGTTAAGATGTACAAAAACATTACAAATTCCTCCTCCTCAAATATAAATAAATAAATCAAGTTTTTAATTGCTTGGATGTCGTCTTGTGTATCAGCCTTAGTATAAAGGCTGTCCACATCAATTGTGAATAGAAAAGAGCGGACCTTGTGTGTAAAGTCCGGATCCTGGCATTGGACTCTGTTCTGAGCTGGTGTGTTTGGATTGTTGTTTGACTTACGGATGGGCTGCTGATACCGCCACGGTCGGTAGTTATTCCAGCCTTTATTGCGGATGATGTACGGGCGCTGGTTAGATGATGAGCCGGCGGTCACACGCGGGCGTCCTCCGTCATACCAGCCGGTGCGCATCTGGCCGCGCGGCGCTGCTACAAAAGTCTTCGGGGACTGTTGGATAACCACGGCGGGACTGCTGGTCAGCTCTGGTCAATTGTGAATGTTTGTGAAAGACAACATTGTTTATTTTGACCACCGTATGTAGTTACTGTGAAAAATGTAACAAGTGTTCATCTTGTCTCATTTTGTGCTTGTCTCGCTCATATAGCGTCATTTTGCCAGGAAAATCAAAGGAAAGTCAATATTTAAGATTCATTTCTTTTTCTGTGTCAAACTGTCTTAGAATGACAATCCCACTTTAGAAACATCAATTGTGCATGTTTTTGAAGGACAACATGATTTATTTTGACTTGGTGTTGAGTTACTGTGAAAAATGCAACACGTCTCATTTTGTGCTTGTCTCGCTCGTACAGTTTGAGATTGACAGTGAAATCAGATGAATGTCACTATTTAAAACTCAGCTGTTGTTATGTGTCAAACTGTCTTCGAATGACATTTCCCCTCCCCACCCTCTGCTCTCCTCCTCCACACTTTCATTAAGGCCGTGTGGATATGCTGTTCCTGATTAATTAACCCAATCTCTCTCAGCTCTTCTTCTCTGGGCCGTGGACCATTTTGGTTTACACTCCAGGGTCAGGGCATGTACTGGATCCCAGTCAGGGGAGACAAATGCTGGAAAACATGCCGGTCAGTATTCTTTTGTTCTACAATATTGTATTTATGACATGCAATCTGTACATGTATTGTCAGGCTTGTTTCTCCCACATATCTTTTGCCACATTATTTACAAATCACCATATACACACATTTTTGAAAGAAATATTCCCCTGTCTGGCGCTTTTAAACCCCTCTTATTCGCGCAAGTCGTCTAGCAATCCTTGTCGTTCGAAATGATTCCAAAAATGGCCCTGGAGTGCCCTCTGCTGGATAAAGCTGAGAACAGCACTTTGGTGGCTTGTTTAAAATCCTCTGTCTGTGTGTATATTCTGTGGAACCGTGATAATTGTCATTTGAAATAAACTTTTGTGTCCAATTGGTTGTGTAGAGTGAATATGGGTCCGTTGAATGTGGTTGTGTCCAAGAAATTAACCAAATTGTGATGACCTACGGATTTACATTTTATACAGCGATTATGCTTGTTAAGATGTACAAAAACATTACAAATTCCTCCTCCTCAAATATAAATAGATAAATAAATAAATCAAGTTTTTAATTGCTTGGATGTCGTCTTGTGTATCAATCTTAGTATAAAGGCTGTCCACATCAATTGTGAATAGAAAAGAGCGGACCTTGTGTGTAAAGTCCGGATCCTGGCATTGGACTCTGTTCTGCGCTGGTGTGTTTGGATTGTTGTTTGACTTACGGATGGGCTGCTGATACCGCCACGGTCGGTAGTTATTCCAGCCATTATTGCGGATGATGTACGGGCGCTGGTTAGATGATGAGCCGGCGGTCACACGCGGGCGTCCTCCGTCATACCAGCCGGTGCGCATCTGGCCGCGCGGCGCTGCTACAAAAGTCTTCGGGGACTGTTGGATGACCACGGCTGGACTGCTGGTCAGCTCTGGTCAATTGTGAATGTTTGTGAAAGACAACATTGTTTATTTTGACCACCGTATGTAGTTACTGTGAAAAATGTAACAAGTATTCATCTTGTCTCATTTTGTGCTTGTCTCGCTCATATAGCGTCATTTTGCCAGGAAAATCAAAGGAAAGTCAATATTTAAGATTCATTTCTTTTTCTGTGTCAAACTGTCTTAGAATGACAATCCCACTTTAGAAACATCAATTGTGCCTGTTTTTGAAGGACAACATGATTTATTTTGACTTGGTTACTGTGAAAAATGCAACACGTCTCATTTTGTGCTTGTCTCGCTCGTACAGTTTGAGATTGACAGTGAAATCAGATGAATGTCACTATTTAAAACTCAGCTGTTGTTATGTGTCAAACTGTCTTCGAATGACAATTCCCCTCCCCACCCTCTGCTCTCCTCCTCGACACTTTCATTAAGGCCGTGTGGATATGCTGTTCCTGATTAATTAACCCAATCTCTCTCAGCTCTTCTTCTCTGGGCCGTGGACCATTTTGGTTTACACTCCAGGGTCAGGGCATGTACTGGATCCCAGTCAGGGGAGACAAATGCTGGAAAACATGCCGGTCAGTATTCTTTTGTTCTACAATATTGTATTTATGACATGCAATCTGTACATGTATTGTCAGGCTTGTTTCTCCCACATATCTTTTGCCACATTATTTACAAATCACCATATACACACATTTTTGAAAGAAATATTCCCCTGTCTGGCGCTTTTAAACCCCTCTTATTCGCGCAAGTCGTCCAGCAATCCTTGTCGTTCGAAATAATTCCAAAAATGGCCCTGGAGTGCCCTCTGCTGGATAAAGCCGAGAACAGCACTTTGGTGGCTTGTTTAAAATCCTCTGTCTGTGTGTATATTCTGTGGAACCGTGATAATTGTCATTTGAAATAAACTTTTGTGTCCAATTGGTTGTGTAGAGTGAATATGGGTCCGTTGAATGTGGTTGTGTCCAAGAAATTAACCAAATTGTGATGACCTACGGATTTACATTTTATACAGCGATTATGCTTGTTAAGATGTACAAAAACATTACAAATTCCTCCTCCTCAAATATAAATAAATAAATAAATCAAGTTTTTAATTGCTTGGATGTCGTCTTGTGTATCAGCCTTAGTATAAAGGCTGTCCACATCAATTGTGAATAGAAAAGGGCGGACCTTGTGTGTAAAGTCCGGATCCTGGCATTGGACTCTGTTCTGCGCTGGTGTGTTTGGATTGTTGTTTGACTTACGGATGGGCTGCTGATACCGCCACGGTCGGTAGTTATTCCAGCCTTTATTGCGGATGATGTACGGGCGCTGGTTAGATGATGAGCCGGCGGTCACACGCGGGCGTCCTCCGTCATACCAGCCGGTGCGCATCTGGCCGCGCGGCGCTGCTACAAAAGTCTTCGGGGACTGTTGGATAACCACGGCGGGACTGCTGGTCAGCTCTGGTCAATTGTGAATGTTTGTGAAAGACAACATTGTTTATTTTGACCACCGTATGTAGTTACTGTGAAAAATGTAACAAGTGTTCATCTTGTCTCATTTTGTGCTTGTCTCGCTCATATAGCGTCATTTTGCCAGGAAAATCAAAGGAAAGTCAATATTTAAGATTCATTTCTTTTTCTGTGTCAAACTGTCTTAGAATGACAATCCCACTTTAGAAACATCAATTGTGCATGTTTTTGAAGGACAACGTGATTTATTTTGACTTGGTGTTGAGTTACTGTGAAAAATGCAACACGTCTCATTTTGTGCTTGTCTCGCTCGTACAGTTTGAGATTGACAGTGAAATCAGATGAATGTCACTATTTAAAACTCAGCTGTTGTTATGTGTCAAACTGTCTTCGAATGACAATTCCCCTCCCCACCCTCTGCTCTCCTCCTCGACACTTTCATTAAGGCCGTGTGGATATGCTGTTCCTGATTAATTAACCCAATCTCTCTCAGCTCTTCTTCTCTGGGCCGTGGACCATTTTGGTTTACACTCCAGGGTCAGGGCATGTACTGGATCCCAGTCAGGGGAGACAAATGCTGGAAAACATGCCGGTCAGTATTCTTTTGTTCTACAATATTGTATTTATGACATGCAATCTGTACATGTATTGTCAGGCTTGTTTCTCCCACATATCTTTTGCCACATTATTTACAAATCACCATATACACACATTTTTGAAAGAAATATTCCCCTGTCTGGCGCTTTTAAACCCCTCTTATTCGCGCAAGTCGTCCAGCAATCCTTGTCGTTCGAAATAATTCCAAAAATGGCCCTGGAGTGCCCTCTGCTGGATAAAGCCGAGAACAGCACTTTGGTGGCTTGTTTAAAATCCTCTGTCTGTGTGTATATTCTGTGGAACCGTGATAATTGTCATTTGAAATAAACTTTTGTGTCCAATTGGTTGTGTAGAGTGAATATGGGTCCGTTGAATGTGGTTGTGTCCAAGAAATTAACCAAATTGTGATGACCTACGGATTTACATTTTATACAGCGATTATGCTTGTTAAGATGTACAAAAACATTACAAATTCCTCCTCCTCAAATATAAATAAATAAATAAATCAAGTTTTTAATTGCTTGGATGTCGTCTTGTGTATCAGCCTTAGTATAAAGGCTGTCCACATCAATTGTGAATAGAAAAGGGCGGACCTTGTGTGTAAAGTCCGGATCCTGGCATTGGACTCTGTTCTGCGCTGGTGTGTTTGGATTGTTGTTTGACTTACGGATGGGCTGCTGATACCGCCACGGTCGGTAGTTATTCCAGCCTTTATTGCGGATGATGTACGGGCGCTGGTTAGATGATGAGCCGGCGGTCACACGCGGGCGTCCTCCGTCATACCAGCCGGTGCGCATCTGGCCGCGCGGCGCTGCTACAAAAGTCTTCGGGGACTGTTGGATAACCACGGCGGGACTGCTGGTCAGCTCTGGTCAATTGTGAATGTTTGTGAAAGACAACATTGTTTATTTTGACCACCGTATGTAGTTACTGTGAAAAATGTAACAAGTGTTCATCTTGTCTCATTTTGTGCTTGTCTCGCTCATATAGCGTCATTTTGCCAGGAAAATCAAAGGAAAGTCAATATTTAAGATTCATTTCTTTTTCTGTGTCAAACTGTCTTAGAATGACAATCCCACTTTAGAAACATCAATTGTGCATGTTTTTGAAGGACAACGTGATTTATTTTGACTTGGTGTTGAGTTACTGTGAAAAATGCAACACGTCTCATTTTGTGCTTGTCTCGCTCGTACAGTTTGAGATTGACAGTGAAATCAGATGAATGTCACTATTTAAAACTCAGCTGTTGTTATGTGTCAAACTGTCTTCGAATGACAATTCCCCTCCCCACCCTCTGCTCTCCTCCTCGACACTTTCATTAAGGCCGTGTGGATATGCTGTTCCTGATTAATTAACCCAATCTCTCTCAGCTCTTCTTCTCTGGGCCGTGGACCATTTTGGTTTACACTCCAGGGTCAGGGCATGTACTGGATCCCAGTCAGGGGAGACAAATGCTGGAAAACATGCCGGTCAGTATTCTTTTGTTCTACAATATTGTATTTATGACATGCAATCTGTACATGTATTGTCAGGCTTGTTTCTCCCACATATCTTTTGCCACATTATTTACAAATCACCATATACACACATTTTTGAAAGAAATATTCCCCTGTCTGGCGCTTTTAAACCCCTCTTATTCGCGCAAGTCGTCCAGCAATCCTTGTCGTTCGAAATAATTCCAAAAATGGCCCTGGAGTGCCCTCTGCTGGATAAAGCCGAGAACAGCACTTTGGTGGCTTGTTTAAAATCCTCTGTCTGTGTGTATATTCTGTGGAACCGTGATAATTGTCATTTGAAATAAACTTTTGTGTCCAATTGGTTGTGTAGAGTGAATATGGGTCCGTTGAATGTGGTTGTGTCCAAGAAATTAACCAAATTGTGATGACCTACGGATTTACATTTTATACAGCGATTATGCTTGTTAAGATGTACAAAAACATTACAAATTCCTCCTCCTCAAATATAAATAAATAAATAAATCAAGTTTTTAATTGCTTGGATGTCGTCTTGTGTATCAGCCTTAGTATAAAGGCTGTCCACATCAATTGTGAATAGAAAAGGGCGGACCTTGTGTGTAAAGTCCGGATCCTGGCATTGGACTCTGTTCTGCGCTGGTGTGTTTGGATTGTTGTTTGACTTACGGATGGGCTGCTGATACCGCTACGGTCGGTAGTTATTCCAGCCATTATTGCGGATGATGTACGGGCGCTGGTTAGATGATGAGCCGGCGGTCACACGCGGGCGTCCTCCGTCATACCAGCCGGTGCGCATCTGGCCGCGCGGCGCTGCTACAAAAGTCTTCGGGGACTGTTGGATGACCACGGCTGGACTGCTGGTCAGCTCTGGTCAATTGTGAATGTTTGTGAAAGACAACATTGTTTATTTTGACCACCGTATGTAGTTACTGTGAAAAATGTAACAAGTGTTCATCTTGTCTCATGTTGTGCTTGTCTCGCTCATATAGCGTCATTTTGCCAGGAAAATCAAAGGAAAGTCAATATTTAAGATTCATTTCTTTTTCTGTGTCAAACTGTCTTAGAATGACAATCCCACTTTAGAAACATCAATTGTGCATGTTTTTGAAGGACAACATGATTTATTTTGACTTGGTGTTGAGTTACTGTGAAAAATGCAACACGTCTCATTTTGTGCTTGTCTCGCTCGTACAGTTTGAGATTGACAGTGAAATCAGATGAATGTCACTATTTAAAACTCAGCTGTTGTTATGTGTCAAACTGTCTTCGAATGACAATTCCCCTCCCCAGGGCCGTGGACCATTTTGGTTTACACTCCAGGGTCAGGGCATGTACTGGATCCCAGTCAGGGGAGACAAATGCTGGAAAACATGCCGGTCAGTATTCTTTTGTTCTACAATATTGTATTTATGACATGCAATCTGTACATGTATTGTCAGGCTTGTTTCTCCCACATATCTTTTGCCACATTATTTACAAATCACCATATACACACATTTTTGAAAGAAATATTCCCCTGTCTGGCGCTTTTAAACCCCTCTTATTCGCGCAAGTCGTCTAGCAATCCTTGTCGTTCGAAATAATTCCAAAAATGGCCCTGGAGTGCCCTCTGCTGGATAAAGCCGAGAACAGCACTTTGGTGGCTTGTTTAAAATCCTCTGTCTGTGTGTATATTCTGTGGAACCGTGATAATTGTCATTTGAAATAAACTTTTGTGTCCAATTGGTTGTGTAGAGTGAATATGGGTCCGTTGAATGTGGTTGTGTCCAAGAAATTAACCAAATTGTGATGACTTATGGATTTACATTTTATACAGCGATTATGCTTGTTAAGATGTACAAAAACATTACAAATTCCTCCTCCTCAAATATAAATAAATAAATCAAGTTTTTAATTGCTTGGATGTCGTCTTGTGTATCAATCTTAGTATAAAGGCTGTCCACATCAATTGTGAATAGAAAAGAGCGGACCTTGTGTGTAAAGTCCGGATCCTGGCATTGGACTCTGTTCTGCGCTGGTGTGTTTGGATTGTTGTTTGACTTACGGATGGGCTGCTGATACCGCCACGGTCGGTAGTTATTCCAGCCTTTATTGCGGATGATGTACGGGCGCTGGTTAGATGATGAGCCGGCGGTCACACGCGGGCGTCCTCCGTCATACCAGCCGGTGCGCATCTGGCCGCGCGGCGCTGCTACAAAAGTCTTCGGGGACTGTTGGATAACCACGGCGGGACTGCTGGTCAGCTCTGGTCAATTGTGAATGTTTGTGAAAGACAACATTGTTTATTTTGACCACCGTATGTAGTTACTGTGAAAAATGTAACAAGTGTTCATCTTGTCTCATTTTGTGCTTGTCTCGCTCATATAGCGTCATTTTGCCAGGAAAATCAAAGGAAAGTCAATATTTAAGATTCATTTCTTTTTCTGTGTCAAACTGTCTTAGAATGACAATCCCACTTTAGAAACATCAATTGTGCATGTTTTTGAAGGACAACGTGATTTATTTTGACTTGGTTACTGTGAAAAATGCAACACGTCTCATTTTGTGCTTGTCTCGCTCGTACAGTTTGAGATTGACAGTGAAATCAGATGAATGTCACTATTTAAAACTCAGCTGTTGTTATGTGTCAAACTGTCTTCGAATGACATTTCCCCTCCCCACCCTCTGCTCTCCTCCTCCACACTTTCATTAAGGCCGTGTGGATATGCTGTTCCTGATTAATTAACCCAATCTCTCTCAGCTCTTCTTCTCTGGGCCGTGGACCATTTTGGTTTACACTCCAGGGTCAGGGCATGTACTGGATCCCAGTCAGGGGAGACAAATGCTGGAAAACATGCCGGTCAGTATTCTTTTGTTCTACAATATTGTATTTATGACATGCAATCTGTACATGTATTGTCAGGCTTGTTTCTCCCACATATCTTTTGCCACATTATTTACAAATCACCATATACACACATTTTTGAAAGAAATATTCCCCTGTCTGGCGCTTTTAAACCCCTCTTATTCGCGCAAGTCGTCTAGCAATCCTTGTCGTTCGAAATGATTCCAAAAATGGCCCTGGAGTGCCCTCTGCTGGATAAAGCTGAGAACAGCACTTTGGTGGCTTGTTTAAAATCCTCTGTCTGTGTGTATATTCTGTGGAACCGTGATAATTGTCATTTGAAATAAACTTTTGTGTCCAATTGGTTGTGTAGAGTGAATATGGGTCCGTTGAATGTGGTTGTGTCCAAGAAATTAACCAAATTGTGATGACCTACGGATTTACATTTTATACAGCGATTATGCTTGTTAAGATGTACAAAAACATTACAAATTCCTCCTCCTCAAATATAAATAGATAAATAAATAAATCAAGTTTTTAATTGCTTGGATGTCGTCTTGTGTATCAATCTTAGTATAAAGGCTGTCCACATCAATTGTGAATAGAAAAGAGCGGACCTTGTGTGTAAAGTCCGGATCCTGGCATTGGACTCTGTTCTGCGCTGGTGTGTTTGGATTGTTGTTTGACTTACGGATGGGCTGCTGATACCGCCACGGTCGGTAGTTATTCCAGCCATTATTGCGGATGATGTACGGGCGCTGGTTAGATGATGAGCCGGCGGTCACACGCGGGCGTCCTCCGTCATACCAGCCGGTGCGCATCTGGCCGCGCGGCGCTGCTACAAAAGTCTTCGGGGACTGTTGGATGACCACGGCTGGACTGCTGGTCAGCTCTGGTCAATTGTGAATGTTTGTGAAAGACAACATTGTTTATTTTGACCACCGTATGTAGTTACTGTGAAAAATGTAACAAGTATTCATCTTGTCTCATTTTGTGCTTGTCTCGCTCATATAGCGTCATTTTGCCAGGAAAATCAAAGGAAAGTCAATATTTAAGATTCATTTCTTTTTCTGTGTCAAACTGTCTTAGAATGACAATCCCACTTTAGAAACATCAATTGTGCCTGTTTTTGAAGGACAACATGATTTATTTTGACTTGGTTACTGTGAAAAATGCAACACGTCTCATTTTGTGCTTGTCTCGCTCGTACAGTTTGAGATTGACAGTGAAATCAGATGAATGTCACTATTTAAAACTCAGCTGTTGTTATGTGTCAAACTGTCTTCGAATGACATTTCCCCTCCCCACCCTCTGCTCTCCTCCTCCACACTTTCATTAAGGCCGTGTGGATATGCTGTTCCTGATTAATTAACCCAATCTCTCTCAGCTCTTCTTCTCTGGGCCGTGGACCATTTTGGTTTACACTCCAGGGTCAGGGCATGTACTGGATCCCAGTCAGGGGAGACAAATGCTGGAAAACATGCCGGTCAGTATTCTTTTGTTCTACAATATTGTATTTATGACATGCAATCTGTACATGTATTGTCAGGCTTGTTTCTCCCACATATCTTTTGCCACATTATTTACAAATCACCATATACACACATTTTTGAAAGAAATATTCCCCTGTCTGGCGCTTTTAAACCCCTCTTATTCGCGCAAGTCGTCTAGCAATCCTTGTCGTTCGAAATGATTCCAAAAATGGCCCTGGAGTGCCCTCTGCTGGATAAAGCCGAGAACAGCACTTTGGTGGCTTGTTTAAAATCCTCTGTCTGTGTGTATATTCTGTGGAACCGTGATAATTGTCATTTGAAATAAACTTTTGTGTCCAATTGGTTGTGTAGAGTGAATATGGGTCCGTTGAATGTGGTTGTGTCCAAGAAATTAACCAAATTGTGATGACCTACGGATTTACATTTTATACAGCGATTATGCTTGTTAAGATGTACAAAAACATTACAAATTCCTCCTCCTCAAATATAAATAGATAAATAAATAAATCAAGTTTTTAATTGCTTGGATGTCGTCTTGTGTATCAGCCTTAGTATAAAGGCTGTCCACATCAATTGTGAATAGAAAAGGGCGGACCTTGTGTGTAAAGTCCGGATCCTGGCATTGGACTCTGTTCTGCGCTGGTGTGTTTGGATTGTTGTTTGACTTACGGATGGGCTGCTGATACCGCCACGGTCGGTAGTTATTCCAGCCTTTATTGCGGATGATGTACGGGCGCTGGTTAGATGATGAGCCGGCGGTCACACGCGGGCGTCCTCCGTCATACCAGCCGGTGCGCATCTGGCCGCGCGGCGCTGCTACAAAAGTCTTCGGGGACTGTTGGATAACCACGGCGGGACTGCTGGTCAGCTCTGGTCAATTGTGAATGTTTGTGAAAGACAACATTGTTTATTTTGACCACCGTATGTAGTTACTGTGAAAAATGTAACAAGTGTTCATCTTGTCTCATTTTGTGCTTGTCTCGCTCATATAGCGTCATTTTGCCAGGAAAATCAAAGGAAAGTCAATATTTAAGATTCATTTCTTTTTCTGTGTCAAACTGTCTTAGAATGACAATCCCACTTTAGAAACATCAATTGTGCATGTTTTTGAAGGACAACGTGATTTATTTTGACTTGGTGTTGAGTTACTGTGAAAAATGCAACACGTCTCATTTTGTGCTTGTCTCGCTCGTACAGTTTGAGATTGACAGTGAAATCAGATGAATGTCACTATTTAAAACTCAGCTGTTGTTATGTGTCAAACTGTCTTCGAATGACAATTCCCCTCCCCACCCTCTGCTCTCCTCCTCGACACTTTCATTAAGGCCGTGTGGATATGCTGTTCCTGATTAATTAACCCAATCTCTCTCAGCTCTTCTTCTCTGGGCCGTGGACCATTTTGGTTTACACTCCAGGGTCAGGGCATGTACTGGATCCCAGTCAGGGGAGACAAATGCTGGAAAACATGCCGGTCAGTATTCTTTTGTTCTACAATATTGTATTTATGACATGCAATCTGTACATGTATTGTCAGGCTTGTTTCTCCCACATATCTTTTGCCACATTATTTACAAATCACCATATACACACATTTTTGAAAGAAATATTCCCCTGTCTGGCGCTTTTAAACCCCTCTTATTCGCGCAAGTCGTCCAGCAATCCTTGTCGTTCGAAATAATTCCAAAAATGGCCCTGGAGTGCCCTCTGCTGGATAAAGCCGAGAACAGCACTTTGGTGGCTTGTTTAAAATCCTCTGTCTGTGTGTATATTCTGTGGAACCGTGATAATTGTCATTTGAAATAAACTTTTGTGTCCAATTGGTTGTGTAGAGTGAATATGGGTCCGTTGAATGTGGTTGTGTCCAAGAAATTAACCAAATTGTGATGACCTACGGATTTACATTTTATACAGCGATTATGCTTGTTAAGATGTACAAAAACATTACAAATTCCTCCTCCTCAAATATAAATAAATAAATAAATCAAGTTTTTAATTGCTTGGATGTCGTCTTGTGTATCAGCCTTAGTATAAAGGCTGTCCACATCAATTGTGAATAGAAAAGGGCGGACCTTGTGTGTAAAGTCCGGATCCTGGCATTGGACTCTGTTCTGCGCTGGTGTGTTTGGATTGTTGTTTGACTTACGGATGGGCTGCTGATACCGCTACGGTCGGTAGTTATTCCAGCCATTATTGCGGATGATGTACGGGCGCTGGTTAGATGATGAGCCGGCGGTCACACGCGGGCGTCCTCCGTCATACCAGCCGGTGCGCATCTGGCCGCGCGGCGCTGCTACAAAAGTCTTCGGGGACTGTTGGATGACCACGGCTGGACTGCTGGTCAGCTCTGGTCAATTGTGAATGTTTGTGAAAGACAACATTGTTTATTTTGACCACCGTATGTAGTTACTGTGAAAAATGTAACAAGTGTTCATCTTGTCTCATGTTGTGCTTGTCTCGCTCATATAGCGTCATTTTGCCAGGAAAATCAAAGGAAAGTCAATATTTAAGATTCATTTCTTTTTCTGTGTCAAACTGTCTTAGAATGACAATCCCACTTTAGAAACATCAATTGTGCATGTTTTTGAAGGACAACATGATTTATTTTGACTTGGTGTTGAGTTACTGTGAAAAATGCAACACGTCTCATTTTGTGCTTGTCTCGCTCGTACAGTTTGAGATTGACAGTGAAATCAGATGAATGTCACTATTTAAAACTCAGCTGTTGTTATGTGTCAAACTGTCTTCGAATGACAATTCCCCTCCCCAGGGCCGTGGACCATTTTGGTTTACACTCCAGGGTCAGGGCATGTACTGGATCCCAGTCAGGGGAGACAAATGCTGGAAAACATGCCGGTCAGTATTCTTTTGTTCTACAATATTGTATTTATGACATGCAATCTGTACATGTATTGTCAGGCTTGTTTCTCCCACATATCTTTTGCCACATTATTTACAAATCACCATATACACACATTTTTGAAAGAAATATTCCCCTGTCTGGCGCTTTTAAACCCCTCTTATTCGCGCAAGTCGTCTAGCAATCCTTGTCGTTCGAAATAATTCCAAAAATGGCCCTGGAGTGCCCTCTGCTGGATAAAGCCGAGAACAGCACTTTGGTGGCTTGTTTAAAATCCTCTGTCTGTGTGTATATTCTGTGGAACCGTGATAATTGTCATTTGAAATAAACTTTTGTGTCCAATTGGTTGTGTAGAGTGAATATGGGTCCGTTGAATGTGGTTGTGTCCAAGAAATTAACCAAATTGTGATGACCTACGGATTTACATTTTATACAGCGATTATGCTTGTTAAGATGTACAAAAACATTACAAATTCCTCCTCCTCAAATATAAATAGATAAATAAATAAATCAAGTTTTTAATTGCTTGGATGTCGTCTTGTGTATCAGCCTTAGTATAAAGGCTGTCCACATCAATTGTGAATAGAAAAGGGCGGACCTTGTGTGTAAAGTCCGGATCCTGGCATTGGACTCTGTTCTGCGCTGGTGTGTTTGGATTGTTGTTTGACTTACGGATGGGCTGCTGATACCGCCACGGTCGGTAGTTATTCCAGCCTTTATTGCGGATGATGTACGGGCGCTGGTTAGATGATGAGCCGGCGGTCACACGCGGGCGTCCTCCGTCATACCAGCCGGTGCGCATCTGGCCGCGCGGCGCTGCTACAAAAGTCTTCGGGGACTGTTGGATAACCACGGCGGGACTGCTGGTCAGCTCTGGTCAATTGTGAATGTTTGTGAAAGACAACATTGTTTATTTTGACCACCGTATGTAGTTACTGTGAAAAATGTAACAAGTGTTCATCTTGTCTCATTTTGTGCTTGTCTCGCTCATATAGCGTCATTTTGCCAGGAAAATCAAAGGAAAGTCAATATTTAAGATTCATTTCTTTTTCTGTGTCAAACTGTCTTAGAATGACAATCCCACTTTAGAAACATCAATTGTGCATGTTTTTGAAGGACAACGTGATTTATTTTGACTTGGTGTTGAGTTACTGTGAAAAATGCAACACGTCTCATTTTGTGCTTGTCTCGCTCGTACAGTTTGAGATTGACAGTGAAATCAGATGAATGTCACTATTTAAAACTCAGCTGTTGTTATGTGTCAAACTGTCTTCGAATGACAATTCCCCTCCCCACCCTCTGCTCTCCTCCTCGACACTTTCATTAAGGCCGTGTGGATATGCTGTTCCTGATTAATTAACCCAATCTCTCTCAGCTCTTCTTCTCTGGGCCGTGGACCATTTTGGTTTACACTCCAGGGTCAGGGCATGTACTGGATCCCAGTCAGGGGAGACAAATGCTGGAAAACATGCCGGTCAGTATTCTTTTGTTCTACAATATTGTATTTATGACATGCAATCTGTACATGTATTGTCAGGCTTGTTTCTCCCACATATCTTTTGCCACATTATTTACAAATCACCATATACACACATTTTTGAAAGAAATATTCCCCTGTCTGGCGCTTTTAAACCCCTCTTATTCGCGCAAGTCGTCCAGCAATCCTTGTCGTTCGAAATAATTCCAAAAATGGCCCTGGAGTGCCCTCTGCTGGATAAAGCCGAGAACAGCACTTTGGTGGCTTGTTTAAAATCCTCTGTCTGTGTGTATATTCTGTGGAACCGTGATAATTGTCATTTGAAATAAACTTTTGTGTCCAATTGGTTGTGTAGAGTGAATATGGGTCCGTTGAATGTGGTTGTGTCCAAGAAATTAACCAAATTGTGATGACCTACGGATTTACATTTTATACAGCGATTATGCTTGTTAAGATGTACAAAAACATTACAAATTCCTCCTCCTCAAATATAAATAAATAAATAAATCAAGTTTTTAATTGCTTGGATGTCGTCTTGTGTATCAGCCTTAGTATAAAGGCTGTCCACATCAATTGTGAATAGAAAAGGGCGGACCTTGTGTGTAAAGTCCGGATCCTGGCATTGGACTCTGTTCTGCGCTGGTGTGTTTGGATTGTTGTTTGACTTACGGATGGGCTGCTGATACCGCTACGGTCGGTAGTTATTCCAGCCATTATTGCGGATGATGTACGGGCGCTGGTTAGATGATGAGCCGGCGGTCACACGCGGGCGTCCTCCGTCATACCAGCCGGTGCGCATCTGGCCGCGCGGCGCTGCTACAAAAGTCTTCGGGGACTGTTGGATGACCACGGCTGGACTGCTGGTCAGCTCTGGTCAATTGTGAATGTTTGTGAAAGACAACATTGTTTATTTTGACCACCGTATGTAGGTACTGTGAAAAATGTAACAAGTGTTCATCTTGTCTCATGTTGTGCTTGTCTCGCTCATATAGCGTCATTTTGCCAGGAAAATCAAAGGAAAGTCAATATTTAAGATTCATTTCTTTTTCTGTGTCAAACTGTCTTAGAATGACAATCCCACTTTAGAAACATCAATTGTGCCTGTTTTTGAAGGACAACATGATTTATTTTGACTTGGTTACTGTGAAAAATGCAACACGTCTCATTTTGTGCTTGTCTCGCTCGTACAGTTTGAGATTGACAGTGAAATCAGATGAATGTCACTATTTAAAACTCAGCTGTTGTTATGTGTCAAACTGTCTTCGAATGACATTTCCCCTCCCCACCCTCTGCTCTCCTCCTCCACACTTTCATTAAGGCCGTGTGGATATGCTGTTCCTGATTAATTAACCCAATCTCTCTCAGCTCTTCTTCTCTGGGCCGTGGACCATTTTGGTTTACACTCCAGGGTCAGGGCATGTACTGGATCCCAGTCAGGGGAGACAAATGCTGGAAAACATGCCGGTCAGTATTCTTTTGTTCTACAATATTGTATTTATGACATGCAATCTGTACATGTATTGTCAGGCTTGTTTCTCCCACATATCTTTTGCCACATTATTTACAAATCACCATATACACACATTTTTGAAAGAAATATTCCCCTGTCTGGCGCTTTTAAACCCCTCTTATTCGCGCAAGTCGTCTAGCAATCCTTGTCGTTCGAAATGATTCCAAAAATGGCCCTGGAGTGCCCTCTGCTGGATAAAGCCGAGAACAGCACTTTGGTGGCTTGTTTAAAATCCTCTGTCTGTGTGTATATTCTGTGGAACCGTGATAATTGTCATTTGAAATAAACTTTTGTGTCCAATTGGTTGTGTAGAGTGAATATGGGTCCGTTGAATGTGGTTGTGTCCAAGAAATTAACCAAATTGTGATGACCTACGGATTTACATTTTATACAGCGATTATGCTTGTTAAGATGTACAAAAACATTACAAATTCCTCCTCCTCAAATATAAATAGATAAATAAATAAATCAAGTTTTTAATTGCTTGGATGTCGTCTTGTGTATCAGCCTTAGTATAAAGGCTGTCCACATCAATTGTGAATAGAAAAGGGCGGACCTTGTGTGTAAAGTCCGGATCCTGGCATTGGACTCTGTTCTGCGCTGGTGTGTTTGGATTGTTGTTTGACTTACGGATGGGCTGCTGATACCGCCACGGTCGGTAGTTATTCCAGCCTTTATTGCGGATGATGTACGGGCGCTGGTTAGATGATGAGCCGGCGGTCACACGCGGGCGTCCTCCGTCATACCAGCCGGTGCGCATCTGGCCGCGCGGCGCTGCTACAAAAGTCTTCGGGGACTGTTGGATAACCACGGCGGGACTGCTGGTCAGCTCTGGTCAATTGTGAATGTTTGTGAAAGACAACATTGTTTATTTTGACCACCGTATGTAGTTACTGTGAAAAATGTAACAAGTGTTCATCTTGTCTCATTTTGTGCTTGTCTCGCTCATATAGCGTCATTTTGCCAGGAAAATCAAAGGAAAGTCAATATTTAAGATTCATTTCTTTTTCTGTGTCAAACTGTCTTAGAATGACAATCCCACTTTAGAAACATCAATTGTGCATGTTTTTGAAGGACAACGTGATTTATTTTGACTTGGTGTTGAGTTACTGTGAAAAATGCAACACGTCTCATTTTGTGCTTGTCTCGCTCGTACAGTTTGAGATTGACAGTGAAATCAGATGAATGTCACTATTTAAAACTCAGCTGTTGTTATGTGTCAAACTGTCTTCGAATGACAATTCCCCTCCCCACCCTCTGCTCTCCTCCTCGACACTTTCATTAAGGCCGTGTGGATATGCTGTTCCTGATTAATTAACCCAATCTCTCTCAGCTCTTCTTCTCTGGGCCGTGGACCATTTTGGTTTACACTCCAGGGTCAGGGCATGTACTGGATCCCAGTCAGGGGAGACAAATGCTGGAAAACATGCCGGTCAGTATTCTTTTGTTCTACAATATTGTATTTATGACATGCAATCTGTACATGTATTGTCAGGCTTGTTTCTCCCACATATCTTTTGCCACATTATTTACAAATCACCATATACACACATTTTTGAAAGAAATATTCCCCTGTCTGGCGCTTTTAAACCCCTCTTATTCGCGCAAGTCGTCCAGCAATCCTTGTCGTTCGAAATAATTCCAAAAATGGCCCTGGAGTGCCCTCTGCTGGATAAAGCCGAGAACAGCACTTTGGTGGCTTGTTTAAAATCCTCTGTCTGTGTGTATATTCTGTGGAACCGTGATAATTGTCATTTGAAATAAACTTTTGTGTCCAATTGGTTGTGTAGAGTGAATATGGGTCCGTTGAATGTGGTTGTGTCCAAGAAATTAACCAAATTGTGATGACCTACGGATTTACATTTTATACAGCGATTATGCTTGTTAAGATGTACAAAAACATTACAAATTCCTCCTCCTCAAATATAAATAAATAAATAAATCAAGTTTTTAATTGCTTGGATGTCGTCTTGTGTATCAGCCTTAGTATAAAGGCTGTCCACATCAATTGTGAATAGAAAAGGGCGGACCTTGTGTGTAAAGTCCGGATCCTGGCATTGGACTCTGTTCTGCGCTGGTGTGTTTGGATTGTTGTTTGACTTACGGATGGGCTGCTGATACCGCTACGGTCGGTAGTTATTCCAGCCATTATTGCGGATGATGTACGGGCGCTGGTTAGATGATGAGCCGGCGGTCACACGCGGGCGTCCTCCGTCATACCAGCCGGTGCGCATCTGGCCGCGCGGCGCTGCTACAAAAGTCTTCGGGGACTGTTGGATGACCACGGCTGGACTGCTGGTCAGCTCTGGTCAATTGTGAATGTTTGTGAAAGACAACATTGTTTATTTTGACCACCGTATGTAGTTACTGTGAAAAATGTAACAAGTGTTCATCTTGTCTCATGTTGTGCTTGTCTCGCTCATATAGCGTCATTTTGCCAGGAAAATCAAAGGAAAGTCAATATTTAAGATTCATTTCTTTTTCTGTGTCAAACTGTCTTAGAATGACAATCCCACTTTAGAAACATCAATTGTGCATGTTTTTGAAGGACAACATGATTTATTTTGACTTGGTGTTGAGTTACTGTGAAAAATGCAACACGTCTCATTTTGTGCTTGTCTCGCTCGTACAGTTTGAGATTGACAGTGAAATCAGATGAATGTCACTATTTAAAACTCAGCTGTTGTTATGTGTCAAACTGTCTTCGAATGACAATTCCCCTCCCCAGGGCCGTGGACCATTTTGGTTTACACTCCAGGGTCAGGGCATGTACTGGATCCCAGTCAGGGGAGACAAATGCTGGAAAACATGCCGGTCAGTATTCTTTTGTTCTACAATATTGTATTTATGACATGCAATCTGTACATGTATTGTCAGGCTTGTTTCTCCCACATATCTTTTGCCACATTATTTACAAATCACCATATACACACATTTTTGAAAGAAATATTCCCCTGTCTGGCGCTTTTAAACCCCTCTTATTCGCGCAAGTCGTCTAGCAATCCTTGTCGTTCGAAATAATTCCAAAAATGGCCCTGGAGTGCCCTCTGCTGGATAAAGCCGAGAACAGCACTTTGGTGGCTTGTTTAAAATCCTCTGTCTGTGTGTATATTCTGTGGAACCGTGATAATTGTCATTTGAAATAAACTTTTGTGTCCAATTGGTTGTGTAGAGTGAATATGGGTCCGTTGAATGTGGTTGTGTCCAAGAAATTAACCAAATTGTGATGACCTACGGATTTACATTTTATACAGCGATTATGCTTGTTAAGATGTACAAAAACATTACAAATTCCTCCTCCTCAAATATAAATAGATAAATAAATAAATCAAGTTTTTAATTGCTTGGATGTCGTCTTGTGTATCAGCCTTAGTATAAAGGCTGTCCACATCAATTGTGAATAGAAAAGGGCGGACCTTGTGTGTAAAGTCCGGATCCTGGCATTGGACTCTGTTCTGCGCTGGTGTGTTTGGATTGTTGTTTGACTTACGGATGGGCTGCTGATACCGCCACGGTCGGTAGTTATTCCAGCCTTTATTGCGGATGATGTACGGGCGCTGGTTAGATGATGAGCCGGCGGTCACACGCGGGCGTCCTCCGTCATACCAGCCGGTGCGCATCTGGCCGCGCGGCGCTGCTACAAAAGTCTTCGGGGACTGTTGGATAACCACGGCGGGACTGCTGGTCAGCTCTGGTCAATTGTGAATGTTTGTGAAAGACAACATTGTTTATTTTGACCACCGTATGTAGTTACTGTGAAAAATGTAACAAGTGTTCATCTTGTCTCATTTTGTGCTTGTCTCGCTCATATAGCGTCATTTTGCCAGGAAAATCAAAGGAAAGTCAATATTTAAGATTCATTTCTTTTTCTGTGTCAAACTGTCTTAGAATGACAATCCCACTTTAGAAACATCAATTGTGCATGTTTTTGAAGGACAACGTGATTTATTTTGACTTGGTGTTGAGTTACTGTGAAAAATGCAACACGTCTCATTTTGTGCTTGTCTCGCTCGTACAGTTTGAGATTGACAGTGAAATCAGATGAATGTCACTATTTAAAACTCAGCTGTTGTTATGTGTCAAACTGTCTTCGAATGACAATTCCCCTCCCCACCCTCTGCTCTCCTCCTCGACACTTTCATTAAGGCCGTGTGGATATGCTGTTCCTGATTAATTAACCCAATCTCTCTCAGCTCTTCTTCTCTGGGCCGTGGACCATTTTGGTTTACACTCCAGGGTCAGGGCATGTACTGGATCCCAGTCAGGGGAGACAAATGCTGGAAAACATGCCGGTCAGTATTCTTTTGTTCTACAATATTGTATTTATGACATGCAATCTGTACATGTATTGTCAGGCTTGTTTCTCCCACATATCTTTTGCCACATTATTTACAAATCACCATATACACACATTTTTGAAAGAAATATTCCCCTGTCTGGCGCTTTTAAACCCCTCTTATTCGCGCAAGTCGTCCAGCAATCCTTGTCGTTCGAAATAATTCCAAAAATGGCCCTGGAGTGCCCTCTGCTGGATAAAGCCGAGAACAGCACTTTGGTGGCTTGTTTAAAATCCTCTGTCTGTGTGTATATTCTGTGGAACCGTGATAATTGTCATTTGAAATAAACTTTTGTGTCCAATTGGTTGTGTAGAGTGAATATGGGTCCGTTGAATGTGGTTGTGTCCAAGAAATTAACCAAATTGTGATGACCTACGGATTTACATTTTATACAGCGATTATGCTTGTTAAGATGTACAAAAACATTACAAATTCCTCCTCCTCAAATATAAATAAATAAATAAATCAAGTTTTTAATTGCTTGGATGTCGTCTTGTGTATCAGCCTTAGTATAAAGGCTGTCCACATCAATTGTGAATAGAAAAGGGCGGACCTTGTGTGTAAAGTCCGGATCCTGGCATTGGACTCTGTTCTGCGCTGGTGTGTTTGGATTGTTGTTTGACTTACGGATGGGCTGCTGATACCGCTACGGTCGGTAGTTATTCCAGCCATTATTGCGGATGATGTACGGGCGCTGGTTAGATGATGAGCCGGCGGTCACACGCGGGCGTCCTCCGTCATACCAGCCGGTGCGCATCTGGCCGCGCGGCGCTGCTACAAAAGTCTTCGGGGACTGTTGGATGACCACGGCTGGACTGCTGGTCAGCTCTGGTCAATTGTGAATGTTTGTGAAAGACAACATTGTTTATTTTGACCACCGTATGTAGTTACTGTGAAAAATGTAACAAGTGTTCATCTTGTCTCATGTTGTGCTTGTCTCGCTCATATAGCGTCATTTTGCCAGGAAAATCAAAGGAAAGTCAATATTTAAGATTCATTTCTTTTTCTGTGTCAAACTGTCTTAGAATGACAATCCCACTTTAGAAACATCAATTGTGCATGTTTTTGAAGGACAACATGATTTATTTTGACTTGGTGTTGAGTTACTGTGAAAAATGCAACACGTCTCATTTTGTGCTTGTCTCGCTCGTACAGTTTGAGATTGACAGTGAAATCAGATGAATGTCACTATTTAAAACTCAGCTGTTGTTATGTGTCAAACTGTCTTCGAATGACAATTCCCCTCCCCAGGGCCGTGGACCATTTTGGTTTACACTCCAGGGTCAGGGCATGTACTGGATCCCAGTCAGGGGAGACAAATGCTGGAAAACATGCCGGTCAGTATTCTTTTGTTCTACAATATTGTATTTATGACATGCAATCTGTACATGTATTGTCAGGCTTGTTTCTCCCACATATCTTTTGCCACATTATTTACAAATCACCATATACACACATTTTTGAAAGAAATATTCCCCTGTCTGGCGCTTTTAAACCCCTCTTATTCGCGCAAGTCGTCTAGCAATCCTTGTCGTTCGAAATAATTCCAAAAATGGCCCTGGAGTGCCCTCTGCTGGATAAAGCCGAGAACAGCACTTTGGTGGCTTGTTTAAAATCCTCTGTCTGTGTGTATATTCTGTGGAACCGTGATAATTGTCATTTGAAATAAACTTTTGTGTCCAATTGGTTGTGTAGAGTGAATATGGGTCCGTTGAATGTGGTTGTGTCCAAGAAATTAACCAAATTGTGATGACCTACGGATTTACATTTTATACAGCGATTATGCTTGTTAAGATGTACAAAAACATTACAAATTCCTCCTCCTCAAATATAAATAGATAAATAAATAAATCAAGTTTTTAATTGCTTGGATGTCGTCTTGTGTATCAGCCTTAGTATAAAGGCTGTCCACATCAATTGTGAATAGAAAAGGGCGGACCTTGTGTGTAAAGTCCGGATCCTGGCATTGGACTCTGTTCTGCGCTGGTGTGTTTGGATTGTTGTTTGACTTACGGATGGGCTGCTGATACCGCCACGGTCGGTAGTTATTCCAGCCTTTATTGCGGATGATGTACGGGCGCTGGTTAGATGATGAGCCGGCGGTCACACGCGGGCGTCCTCCGTCATACCAGCCGGTGCGCATCTGGCCGCGCGGCGCTGCTACAAAAGTCTTCGGGGACTGTTGGATAACCACGGCGGGACTGCTGGTCAGCTCTGGTCAATTGTGAATGTTTGTGAAAGACAACATTGTTTATTTTGACCACCGTATGTAGTTACTGTGAAAAATGTAACAAGTGTTCATCTTGTCTCATTTTGTGCTTGTCTCGCTCATATAGCGTCATTTTGCCAGGAAAATCAAAGGAAAGTCAATATTTAAGATTCATTTCTTTTTCTGTGTCAAACTGTCTTAGAATGACAATCCCACTTTAGAAACATCAATTGTGCATGTTTTTGAAGGACAACGTGATTTATTTTGACTTGGTGTTGAGTTACTGTGAAAAATGCAACACGTCTCATTTTGTGCTTGTCTCGCTCGTACAGTTTGAGATTGACAGTGAAATCAGATGAATGTCACTATTTAAAACTCAGCTGTTGTTATGTGTCAAACTGTCTTCGAATGACAATTCCCCTCCCCACCCTCTGCTCTCCTCCTCGACACTTTCATTAAGGCCGTGTGGATATGCTGTTCCTGATTAATTAACCCAATCTCTCTCAGCTCTTCTTCTCTGGGCCGTGGACCATTTTGGTTTACACTCCAGGGTCAGGGCATGTACTGGATCCCAGTCAGGGGAGACAAATGCTGGAAAACATGCCGGTCAGTATTCTTTTGTTCTACAATATTGTATTTATGACATGCAATCTGTACATGTATTGTCAGGCTTGTTTCTCCCACATATCTTTTGCCACATTATTTACAAATCACCATATACACACATTTTTGAAAGAAATATTCCCCTGTCTGGCGCTTTTAAACCCCTCTTATTCGCGCAAGTCGTCCAGCAATCCTTGTCGTTCGAAATAATTCCAAAAATGGCCCTGGAGTGCCCTCTGCTGGATAAAGCCGAGAACAGCACTTTGGTGGCTTGTTTAAAATCCTCTGTCTGTGTGTATATTCTGTGGAACCGTGATAATTGTCATTTGAAATAAACTTTTGTGTCCAATTGGTTGTGTAGAGTGAATATGGGTCCGTTGAATGTGGTTGTGTCCAAGAAATTAACCAAATTGTGATGACCTACGGATTTACATTTTATACAGCGATTATGCTTGTTAAGATGTACAAAAACATTACAAATTCCTCCTCCTCAAATATAAATAAATAAATAAATCAAGTTTTTAATTGCTTGGATGTCGTCTTGTGTATCAGCCTTAGTATAAAGGCTGTCCACATCAATTGTGAATAGAAAAGGGCGGACCTTGTGTGTAAAGTCCGGATCCTGGCATTGGACTCTGTTCTGCGCTGGTGTGTTTGGATTGTTGTTTGACTTACGGATGGGCTGCTGATACCGCTACGGTCGGTAGTTATTCCAGCCATTATTGCGGATGATGTACGGGCGCTGGTTAGATGATGAGCCGGCGGTCACACGCGGGCGTCCTCCGTCATACCAGCCGGTGCGCATCTGGCCGCGCGGCGCTGCTACAAAAGTCTTCGGGGACTGTTGGATGACCACGGCTGGACTGCTGGTCAGCTCTGGTCAATTGTGAATGTTTGTGAAAGACAACATTGTTTATTTTGACCACCGTATGTAGTTACTGTGAAAAATGTAACAAGTGTTCATCTTGTCTCATGTTGTGCTTGTCTCGCTCATATAGCGTCATTTTGCCAGGAAAATCAAAGGAAAGTCAATATTTAAGATTCATTTCTTTTTCTGTGTCAAACTGTCTTAGAATGACAATCCCACTTTAGAAACATCAATTGTGCATGTTTTTGAAGGACAACATGATTTATTTTGACTTGGTGTTGAGTTACTGTGAAAAATGCAACACGTCTCATTTTGTGCTTGTCTCGCTCGTACAGTTTGAGATTGACAGTGAAATCAGATGAATGTCACTATTTAAAACTCAGCTGTTGTTATGTGTCAAACTGTCTTCGAATGACAATTCCCCTCCCCAGGGCCGTGGACCATTTTGGTTTACACTCCAGGGTCAGGGCATGTACTGGATCCCAGTCAGGGGAGACAAATGCTGGAAAACATGCCGGTCAGTATTCTTTTGTTCTACAATATTGTATTTATGACATGCAATCTGTACATGTATTGTCAGGCTTGTTTCTCCCACATATCTTTTGCCACATTATTTACAAATCACCATATACACACATTTTTGAAAGAAATATTCCCCTGTCTGGCGCTTTTAAACCCCTCTTATTCGCGCAAGTCGTCTAGCAATCCTTGTCGTTCGAAATGATTCCAAAAATGGCCCTGGAGTGCCCTCTGCTGGATAAAGCCGAGAACAGCACTTTGGTGGCTTGTTTAAAATCCTCTGTCTGTGTGTATATTCTGTGGAACCGTGATAATTGTCATTTGAAATAAACTTTTGTGTCCAATTGGTTGTGTAGAGTGAATATGGGTCCGTTGAATGTGGTTGTGTCCAAGAAATTAACCAAATTGTGATGACTTATGGATTTACATTTTATACAGCGATTATGCTTGTTAAGATGTACAAAAACATTACAAATTCCTCCTCCTCAAATATAAATAAATAAATCAAGTTTTTAATTGCTTGGATGTCGTCTTGTGTATCAATCTTAGTATAAAGGCTGTCCACATCAATTGTGAATAGAAAAGAGCGGACCTTGTGTGTAAAGTCCGGATCCTGGCATTGGACTCTGTTCTGCGCTGGTGTGTTTGGATTGTTGTTTGACTTACGGATGGGCTGCTGATACCGCCACGGTCGGTAGTTATTCCAGCCTTTATTGCGGATGATGTACGGGCGCTGGTTAGATGATGAGCCGGCGGTCACACGCGGGCGTCCTCCGTCATACCAGCCGGTGCGCATCTGGCCGCGCGGCGCTGCTACAAAAGTCTTCGGGGACTGTTGGATAACCACGGCGGGACTGCTGGTCAGCTCTGGTCAATTGTGAATGTTTGTGAAAGACAACATTGTTTATTTTGACCACCGTATGTAGTTACTGTGAAAAATGTAACAAGTGTTCATCTTGTCTCATTTTGTGCTTGTCTCGCTCATATAGCGTCATTTTGCCAGGAAAATCAAAGGAAAGTCAATATTTAAGATTCATTTCTTTTTCTGTGTCAAACTGTCTTAGAATGACAATCCCACTTTAGAAACATCAATTGTGCATGTTTTTGAAGGACAACGTGATTTATTTTGACTTGGTTACTGTGAAAAATGCAACACGTCTCATTTTGTGCTTGTCTCGCTTGTACAGTTTGAGATTGACAGTGAAATCAGATGAATGTCACTATTTAAAACTCAGCTGTTGTTATGTGTCAAACTGTCTTCGAATGACATTTCCCCTCCCCACCCTCTGCTCTCCTCCTCCACACTTTCATTAAGGCCGTGTGGATATGCTGTTCCTGATTAATTAACCCAATCTCTCTCAGCTCTTCTTCTCTGGGCCGTGGACCATTTTGGTTTACACTCCAGGGTCAGGGCATGTACTGGATCCCAGTCAGGGGAGACAAATGCTGGAAAACATGCCGGTCAGTATTCTTTTGTTCTACAATATTGTATTTATGACATGCAATCTGTACATGTATTGTCAGGCTTGTTTCTCCCACATATCTTTTGCCACATTATTTACAAATCACCATATACACACATTTTTGAAAGAAATATTCCCCTGTCTGGCGCTTTTAAACCCCTCTTATTCGCGCAAGTCGTCTAGCAATCCTTGTCGTTCGAAATGATTCCAAAAATGGCCCTGGAGTGCCCTCTGCTGGATAAAGCTGAGAACAGCACTTTGGTGGCTTGTTTAAAATCCTCTGTCTGTGTGTATATTCTGTGGAACCGTGATAATTGTCATTTGAAATAAACTTTTGTGTCCAATTGGTTGTGTAGAGTGAATATGGGTCCGTTGAATGTGGTTGTGTCCAAGAAATTAACCAAATTGTGATGACCTACGGATTTACATTTTATACAGCGATTATGCTTGTTAAGATGTACAAAAACATTACAAATTCCTCCTCCTCAAATATAAATAGATAAATAAATAAATCAAGTTTTTAATTGCTTGGATGTCGTCTTGTGTATCAATCTTAGTATAAAGGCTGTCCACATCAATTGTGAATAGAAAAGAGCGGACCTTGTGTGTAAAGTCCGGATCCTGGCATTGGACTCTGTTCTGCGCTGGTGTGTTTGGATTGTTGTTTGACTTACGGATGGGCTGCTGATACCGCCACGGTCGGTAGTTATTCCAGCCATTATTGCGGATGATGTACGGGCGCTGGTTAGATGATGAGCCGGCGGTCACACGCGGGCGTCCTCCGTCATACCAGCCGGTGCGCATCTGGCCGCGCGGCGCTGCTACAAAAGTCTTCGGGGACTGTTGGATGACCACGGCTGGACTGCTGGTCAGCTCTGGTCAATTGTGAATGTTTGTGAAAGACAACATTGTTTATTTTGACCACCGTATGTAGTTACTGTGAAAAATGTAACAAGTGTTCATCTTGTCTCATGTTGTGCTTGTCTCGCTCATATAGCGTCATTTTGCCAGGAAAATCAAAGGAAAGTCAATATTTAAGATTCATTTCTTTTTCTGTGTCAAACTGTCTTAGAATGACAATCCCACTTTAGAAACATCAATTGTGCATGTTTTTGAAGGACAACATGATTTATTTTGACTTGGTGTTGAGTTACTGTGAAAAATGCAACACGTCTCATTTTGTGCTTGTCTCGCTCGTACAGTTTGAGATTGACAGTGAAATCAGATGAATGTCACTATTTAAAACTCAGCTGTTGTTATGTGTCAAACTGTCTTCGAATGACAATTCCCCTCCCCAGGGCCGTGGACCATTTTGGTTTACACTCCAGGGTCAGGGCATGTACTGGATCCCAGTCAGGGGAGACAAATGCTGGAAAACATGCCGGTCAGTATTCTTTTGTTCTACAATATTGTATTTATGACATGCAATCTGTACATGTATTGTCAGGCTTGTTTCTCCCACATATCTTTTGCCACATTATTTACAAATCACCATATACACACATTTTTGAAAGAAATATTCCCCTGTCTGGCGCTTTTAAACCCCTCTTATTCGCGCAAGTCGTCTAGCAATCCTTGTCGTTCGAAATAATTCCAAAAATGGCCCTGGAGTGCCCTCTGCTGGATAAAGCCGAGAACAGCACTTTGGTGGCTTGTTTAAAATCCTCTGTCTGTGTGTATATTCTGTGGAACCGTGATAATTGTCATTTGAAATAAACTTTTGTGTCCAATTGGTTGTGTAGAGTGAATATGGGTCCGTTGAATGTGGTTGTGTCCAAGAAATTAACCAAATTGTGATGACTTATGGATTTACATTTTATACAGCGATTATGCTTGTTAAGATGTACAAAAACATTACAAATTCCTCCTCCTCAAATATAAATAAATAAATCAAGTTTTTAATTGCTTGGATGTCGTCTTGTGTATCAATCTTAGTATAAAGGCTGTCCACATCAATTGTGAATAGAAAAGAGCGGACCTTGTGTGTAAAGTCCGGATCCTGGCATTGGACTCTGTTCTGCGCTGGTGTGTTTGGATTGTTGTTTGACTTACGGATGGGCTGCTGATACCGCCACGGTCGGTAGTTATTCCAGCCTTTATTGCGGATGATGTACGGGCGCTGGTTAGATGATGAGCCGGCGGTCACACGCGGGCGTCCTCCGTCATACCAGCCGGTGCGCATCTGGCCGCGCGGCGCTGCTACAAAAGTCTTCGGGGACTGTTGGATAACCACGGCGGGACTGCTGGTCAGCTCTGGTCAATTGTGAATGTTTGTGAAAGACAACATTGTTTATTTTGACCACCGTATGTAGTTACTGTGAAAAATGTAACAAGTGTTCATCTTGTCTCATTTTGTGCTTGTCTCGCTCATATAGCGTCATTTTGCCAGGAAAATCAAAGGAAAGTCAATATTTAAGATTCATTTCTTTTTCTGTGTCAAACTGTCTTAGAATGACAATCCCACTTTAGAAACATCAATTGTGCATGTTTTTGAAGGACAACGTGATTTATTTTGACTTGGTTACTGTGAAAAATGCAACACGTCTCATTTTGTGCTTGTCTCGCTCGTACAGTTTGAGATTGACAGTGAAATCAGATGAATGTCACTATTTAAAACTCAGCTGTTGTTATGTGTCAAACTGTCTTCGAATGACATTTCCCCTCCCCACCCTCTGCTCTCCTCCTCCACACTTTCATTAAGGCCGTGTGGATATGCTGTTCCTGATTAATTAACCCAATCTCTCTCAGCTCTTCTTCTCTGGGCCGTGGACCATTTTGGTTTACACTCCAGGGTCAGGGCATGTACTGGATCCCAGTCAGGGGAGACAAATGCTGGAAAACATGCCGGTCAGTATTCTTTTGTTCTACAATATTGTATTTATGACATGCAATCTGTACATGTATTGTCAGGCTTGTTTCTCCCACATATCTTTTGCCACATTATTTACAAATCACCATATACACACATTTTTGAAAGAAATATTCCCCTGTCTGGCGCTTTTAAACCCCTCTTATTCGCGCAAGTCGTCTAGCAATCCTTGTCGTTCGAAATGATTCCAAAAATGGCCCTGGAGTGCCCTCTGCTGGATAAAGCTGAGAACAGCACTTTGGTGGCTTGTTTAAAATCCTCTGTCTGTGTGTATATTCTGTGGAACCGTGATAATTGTCATTTGAAATAAACTTTTGTGTCCAATTGGTTGTGTAGAGTGAATATGGGTCCGTTGAATGTGGTTGTGTCCAAGAAATTAACCAAATTGTGATGACCTACGGATTTACATTTTATACAGCGATTATGCTTGTTAAGATGTACAAAAACATTACAAATTCCTCCTCCTCAAATATAAATAGATAAATAAATAAATCAAGTTTTTAATTGCTTGGATGTCGTCTTGTGTATCAATCTTAGTATAAAGGCTGTCCACATCAATTGTGAATAGAAAAGAGCGGACCTTGTGTGTAAAGTCCGGATCCTGGCATTGGACTCTGTTCTGCGCTGGTGTGTTTGGATTGTTGTTTGACTTACGGATGGGCTGCTGATACCGCCACGGTCGGTAGTTATTCCAGCCATTATTGCGGATGATGTACGGGCGCTGGTTAGATGATGAGCCGGCGGTCACACGCGGGCGTCCTCCGTCATACCAGCCGGTGCGCATCTGGCCGCGCGGCGCTGCTACAAAAGTCTTCGGGGACTGTTGGATGACCACGGCTGGACTGCTGGTCAGCTCTGGTCAATTGTGAATGTTTGTGAAAGACAACATTGTTTATTTTGACCACCGTATGTAGTTACTGTGAAAAATGTAACAAGTGTTCATCTTGTCTCATTTTGTGCTTGTCTCGCTCATATAGCGTCATTTTGCCAGGAAAATCAAAGGAAAGTCAATATTTAAGATTCATTTCTTTTTCTGTGTCAAACTGTCTTAGAATGACAATCCCACTTTAGAAACATCAATTGTGCCTGTTTTTGAAGGACAACATGATTTATTTTGACTTGGTTACTGTGAAAAATGCAACACGTCTCATTTTGTGCTTGTCTCGCTCGTACAGTTTGAGATTGACAGTGAAATCAGATGAATGTCACTATTTAAAACTCAGCTGTTGTTATGTGTCAAACTGTCTTCGAATGACAATTCCCCTCCCCACCCTCTGCTCTCCTCCTCGACACTTTCATTAAGGCCGTGTGGATATGCTGTTCCTGATTAATTAACCCAATCTCTCTCAGCTCTTCTTCTCTGGGCCGTGGACCATTTTGGTTTACACTCCAGGGTCAGGGCATGTACTGGATCCCAGTCAGGGGAGACAAATGCTGGAAAACATGCCGGTCAGTATTCTTTTGTTCTACAATATTGTATTTATGACATGCAATCTGTACATGTATTGTCAGGCTTGTTTCTCCCACATATCTTTTGCCACATTATTTACAAATCACCATATACACACATTTTTGAAAGAAATATTCCCCTGTCTGGCGCTTTTAAACCCCTCTTATTCGCGCAAGTCGTCTAGCAATCCTTGTCGTTCGAAATAATTCCAAAAATGGCCCTGGAGTGCCCTCTGCTGGATAAAGCCGAGAACAGCACTTTGGTGGCTTGTTTAAAATCCTCTGTCTGTGTGTATATTCTGTGGAACCGTGATAATTGTCATTTGAAATAAACTTTTGTGTCCAATTGGTTGTGTAGAGTGAATATGGGTCCGTTGAATGTGGTTGTGTCCAAGAAATTAACCAAATTGTGATGACTTATGGATTTACATTTTATACAGCGATTATGCTTGTTAAGATGTACAAAAACATTACAAATTCCTCCTCCTCAAATATAAATAAATAAATCAAGTTTTTAATTGCTTGGATGTCGTCTTGTGTATCAATCTTAGTATAAAGGCTGTCCACATCAATTGTGAATAGAAAAGAGCGGACCTTGTGTGTAAAGTCCGGATCCTGGCATTGGACTCTGTTCTGCGCTGGTGTGTTTGGATTGTTGTTTGACTTACGGATGGGCTGCTGATACCGCCACGGTCGGTAGTTATTCCAGCCTTTATTGCGGATGATGTACGGGCGCTGGTTAGATGATGAGCCGGCGGTCACACGCGGGCGTCCTCCGTCATACCAGCCGGTGCGCATCTGGCCGCGCGGCGCTGCTACAAAAGTCTTCGGGGACTGTTGGATAACCACGGCGGGACTGCTGGTCAGCTCTGGTCAATTGTGAATGTTTGTGAAAGACAACATTGTTTATTTTGACCACCGTATGTAGTTACTGTGAAAAATGTAACAAGTGTTCATCTTGTCTCATTTTGTGCTTGTCTCGCTCATATAGCGTCATTTTGCCAGGAAAATCAAAGGAAAGTCAATATTTAAGATTCATTTCTTTTTCTGTGTCAAACTGTCTTAGAATGACAATCCCACTTTAGAAACATCAATTGTGCATGTTTTTGAAGGACAACGTGATTTATTTTGACTTGGTTACTGTGAAAAATGCAACACGTCTCATTTTGTGCTTGTCTCGCTCGTACAGTTTGAGATTGACAGTGAAATCAGATGAATGTCACTATTTAAAACTCAGCTGTTGTTATGTGTCAAACTGTCTTCGAATGACATTTCCCCTCCCCACCCTCTGCTCTCCTCCTCCACACTTTCATTAAGGCCGTGTGGATATGCTGTTCCTGATTAATTAACCCAATCTCTCTCAGCTCTTCTTCTCTGGGCCGTGGACCATTTTGGTTTACACTCCAGGGTCAGGGCATGTACTGGATCCCAGTCAGGGGAGACAAATGCTGGAAAACATGCCGGTCAGTATTCTTTTGTTCTACAATATTGTATTTATGACATGCAATCTGTACATGTATTGTCAGGCTTGTTTCTCCCACATATCTTTTGCCACATTATTTACAAATCACCATATACACACATTTTTGAAAGAAATATTCCCCTGTCTGGCGCTTTTAAACCCCTCTTATTCGCGCAAGTCGTCTAGCAATCCTTGTCGTTCGAAATGATTCCAAAAATGGCCCTGGAGTGCCCTCTGCTGGATAAAGCTGAGAACAGCACTTTGGTGGCTTGTTTAAAATCCTCTGTCTGTGTGTATATTCTGTGGAACCGTGATAATTGTCATTTGAAATAAACTTTTGTGTCCAATTGGTTGTGTAGAGTGAATATGGGTCCGTTGAATGTGGTTGTGTCCAAGAAATTAACCAAATTGTGATGACCTACGGATTTACATTTTATACAGCGATTATGCTTGTTAAGATGTACAAAAACATTACAAATTCCTCCTCCTCAAATATAAATAGATAAATAAATAAATCAAGTTTTTAATTGCTTGGATGTCGTCTTGTGTATCAATCTTAGTATAAAGGCTGTCCACATCAATTGTGAATAGAAAAGAGCGGACCTTGTGTGTAAAGTCCGGATCCTGGCATTGGACTCTGTTCTGCGCTGGTGTGTTTGGATTGTTGTTTGACTTACGGATGGGCTGCTGATACCGCCACGGTCGGTAGTTATTCCAGCCATTATTGCGGATGATGTACGGGCGCTGGTTAGATGATGAGCCGGCGGTCACACGCGGGCGTCCTCCGTCATACCAGCCGGTGCGCATCTGGCCGCGCGGCGCTGCTACAAAAGTCTTCGGGGACTGTTGGATGACCACGGCTGGACTGCTGGTCAGCTCTGGTCAATTGTGAATGTTTGTGAAAGACAACATTGTTTATTTTGACCACCGTATGTAGTTACTGTGAAAAATGTAACAAGTGTTCATCTTGTCTCATTTTGTGCTTGTCTCGCTCATATAGCGTCATTTTGCCAGGAAAATCAAAGGAAAGTCAATATTTAAGATTCATTTCTTTTTCTGTGTCAAACTGTCTTAGAATGACAATCCCACTTTAGAAACATCAATTGTGCCTGTTTTTGAAGGACAACATGATTTATTTTGACTTGGTTACTGTGAAAAATGCAACACGTCTCATTTTGTGCTTGTCTCGCTCGTACAGTTTGAGATTGACAGTGAAATCAGATGAATGTCACTATTTAAAACTCAGCTGTTGTTATGTGTCAAACTGTCTTCGAATGACAATTCCCCTCCCCACCCTCTGCTCTCCTCCTCGACACTTTCATTAAGGCCGTGTGGATATGCTGTTCCTGATTAATTAACCCAATCTCTCTCAGCTCTTCTTCTCTGGGCCGTGGACCATTTTGGTTTACACTCCAGGGTCAGGGCATGTACTGGATCCCAGTCAGGGGAGACAAATGCTGGAAAACATGCCGGTCAGTATTCTTTTGTTCTACAATATTGTATTTATGACATGCAATCTGTACATGTATTGTCAGGCTTGTTTCTCCCACATATCTTTTGCCACATTATTTACAAATCACCATATACACACATTTTTGAAAGAAATATTCCCCTGTCTGGCGCTTTTAAACCCCTCTTATTCGCGCAAGTCGTCTAGCAATCCTTGTCGTTCGAAATAATTCCAAAAATGGCCCTGGAGTGCCCTCTGCTGGATAAAGCCGAGAACAGCACTTTGGTGGCTTGTTTAAAATCCTCTGTCTGTGTGTATATTCTGTGGAACCGTGATAATTGTCATTTGAAATAAACTTTTGTGTCCAATTGGTTGTGTAGAGTGAATATGGGTCCGTTGAATGTGGTTGTGTCCAAGAAATTAACCAAATTGTGATGACTTATGGATTTACATTTTATACAGCGATTATGCTTGTTAAGATGTACAAAAACATTACAAATTCCTCCTCCTCAAATATAAATAAATAAATCAAGTTTTTAATTGCTTGGATGTCGTCTTGTGTATCAATCTTAGTATAAAGGCTGTCCACATCAATTGTGAATAGAAAAGAGCGGACCTTGTGTGTAAAGTCCGGATCCTGGCATTGGACTCTGTTCTGCGCTGGTGTGTTTGGATTGTTGTTTGACTTACGGATGGGCTGCTGATACCGCCACGGTCGGTAGTTATTCCAGCCTTTATTGCGGATGATGTACGGGCGCTGGTTAGATGATGAGCCGGCGGTCACACGCGGGCGTCCTCCGTCATACCAGCCGGTGCGCATCTGGCCGCGCGGCGCTGCTACAAAAGTCTTCGGGGACTGTTGGATAACCACGGCGGGACTGCTGGTCAGCTCTGGTCAATTGTGAATGTTTGTGAAAGACAACATTGTTTATTTTGACCACCGTATGTAGTTACTGTGAAAAATGTAACAAGTGTTCATCTTGTCTCATTTTGTGCTTGTCTCGCTCATATAGCGTCATTTTGCCAGGAAAATCAAAGGAAAGTCAATATTTAAGATTCATTTCTTTTTCTGTGTCAAACTGTCTTAGAATGACAATCCCACTTTAGAAACATCAATTGTGCATGTTTTTGAAGGACAACGTGATTTATTTTGACTTGGTTACTGTGAAAAATGCAACACGTCTCATTTTGTGCTTGTCTCGCTCGTACAGTTTGAGATTGACAGTGAAATCAGATGAATGTCACTATTTAAAACTCAGCTGTTGTTATGTGTCAAACTGTCTTCGAATGACATTTCCCCTCCCCACCCTCTGCTCTCCTCCTCCACACTTTCATTAAGGCCGTGTGGATATGCTGTTCCTGATTAATTAACCCAATCTCTCTCAGCTCTTCTTCTCTGGGCCGTGGACCATTTTGGTTTACACTCCAGGGTCAGGGCATGTACTGGATCCCAGTCAGGGGAGACAAATGCTGGAAAACATGCCGGTCAGTATTCTTTTGTTCTACAATATTGTATTTATGACATGCAATCTGTACATGTATTGTCAGGCTTGTTTCTCCCACATATCTTTTGCCACATTATTTACAAATCACCATATACACACATTTTTGAAAGAAATATTCCCCTGTCTGGCGCTTTTAAACCCCTCTTATTCGCGCAAGTCGTCTAGCAATCCTTGTCGTTCGAAATGATTCCAAAAATGGCCCTGGAGTGCCCTCTGCTGGATAAAGCTGAGAACAGCACTTTGGTGGCTTGTTTAAAATCCTCTGTCTGTGTGTATATTCTGTGGAACCGTGATAATTGTCATTTGAAATAAACTTTTGTGTCCAATTGGTTGTGTAGAGTGAATATGGGTCCGTTGAATGTGGTTGTGTCCAAGAAATTAACCAAATTGTGATGACCTACGGATTTACATTTTATACAGCGATTATGCTTGTTAAGATGTACAAAAACATTACAAATTCCTCCTCCTCAAATATAAATAGATAAATAAATAAATCAAGTTTTTAATTGCTTGGATGTCGTCTTGTGTATCAATCTTAGTATAAAGGCTGTCCACATCAATTGTGAATAGAAAAGAGCGGACCTTGTGTGTAAAGTCCGGATCCTGGCATTGGACTCTGTTCTGCGCTGGTGTGTTTGGATTGTTGTTTGACTTACGGATGGGCTGCTGATACCGCCACGGTCGGTAGTTATTCCAGCCATTATTGCGGATGATGTACGGGCGCTGGTTAGATGATGAGCCGGCGGTCACACGCGGGCGTCCTCCGTCATACCAGCCGGTGCGCATCTGGCCGCGCGGCGCTGCTACAAAAGTCTTCGGGGACTGTTGGATGACCACGGCTGGACTGCTGGTCAGCTCTGGTCAATTGTGAATGTTTGTGAAAGACAACATTGTTTATTTTGACCACCGTATGTAGTTACTGTGAAAAATGTAACAAGTGTTCATCTTGTCTCATTTTGTGCTTGTCTCGCTCATATAGCGTCATTTTGCCAGGAAAATCAAAGGAAAGTCAATATTTAAGATTCATTTCTTTTTCTGTGTCAAACTGTCTTAGAATGACAATCCCACTTTAGAAACATCAATTGTGCCTGTTTTTGAAGGACAACATGATTTATTTTGACTTGGTTACTGTGAAAAATGCAACACGTCTCATTTTGTGCTTGTCTCGCTCGTACAGTTTGAGATTGACAGTGAAATCAGATGAATGTCACTATTTAAAACTCAGCTGTTGTTATGTGTCAAACTGTCTTCGAATGACATTTCCCCTCCCCACCCTCTGCTCTCCTCCTCCACACTTTCATTAAGGCCGTGTGGATATGCTGTTCCTGATTAATTAACCCAATCTCTCTCAGCTCTTCTTCTCTGGGCCGTGGACCATTTTGGTTTACACTCCAGGGTCAGGGCATGTACTGGATCCCAGTCAGGGGAGACAAATGCTGGAAAACATGCCGGTCAGTATTCTTTTGTTCTACAATATTGTATTTATGACATGCAATCTGTACATGTATTGTCAGGCTTGTTTCTCCCACATATCTTTTGCCACATTATTTACAAATCACCATATACACACATTTTTGAAAGAAATATTCCCCTGTCTGGCGCTTTTAAACCCCTCTTATTCGCGCAAGTCGTCTAGCAATCCTTGTCGTTCGAAATGATTCCAAAAATGGCCCTGGAGTGCCCTCTGCTGGATAAAGCTGAGAACAGCACTTTGGTGGCTTGTTTAAAATCCTCTGTCTGTGTGTATATTCTGTGGAACCGTGATAATTGTCATTTGAAATAAACTTTTGTGTCCAATTGGTTGTGTAGAGTGAATATGGGTCCGTTGAATGTGGTTGTGTCCAAGAAATTAACCAAATTGTGATGACCTACGGATTTACATTTTATACAGCGATTATGCTTGTTAAGATGTACAAAAACATTACAAATTCCTCCTCCTCAAATATAAATAGATAAATAAATAAATCAAGTTTTTAATTGCTTGGATGTCGTCTTGTGTATCAATCTTAGTATAAAGGCTGTCCACATCAATTGTGAATAGAAAAGAGCGGACCTTGTGTGTAAAGTCCGGATCCTGGCATTGGACTCTGTTCTGCGCTGGTGTGTTTGGATTGTTGTTTGACTTACGGATGGGCTGCTGATACCGCCACGGTCGGTAGTTATTCCAGCCATTATTGCGGATGATGTACGGGCGCTGGTTAGATGATGAGCCGGCGGTCACACGCGGGCGTCCTCCGTCATACCAGCCGGTGCGCATCTGGCCGCGCGGCGCTGCTACAAAAGTCTTCGGGGACTGTTGGATGACCACGGCTGGACTGCTGGTCAGCTCTGGTCAATTGTGAATGTTTGTGAAAGACAACATTGTTTATTTTGACCACCGTATGTAGTTACTGTGAAAAATGTAACAAGTGTTCATCTTGTCTCATTTTGTGCTTGTCTCGCTCATATAGCGTCATTTTGCCAGGAAAATCAAAGGAAAGTCAATATTTAAGATTCATTTCTTTTTCTGTGTCAAACTGTCTTAGAATGACAATCCCACTTTAGAAACATCAATTGTGCCTGTTTTTGAAGGACAACATGATTTATTTTGACTTGGTTACTGTGAAAAATGCAACACGTCTCATTTTGTGCTTGTCTCGCTCGTACAGTTTGAGATTGACAGTGAAATCAGATGAATGTCACTATTTAAAACTCAGCTGTTGTTATGTGTCAAACTGTCTTCGAATGACAATTCCCCTCCCCACCCTCTGCTCTCCTCCTCGACACTTTCATTAAGGCCGTGTGGATATGCTGTTCCTGATTAATTAACCCAATCTCTCTCAGCTCTTCTTCTCTGGGCCGTGGACCATTTTGGTTTACACTCCAGGGTCAGGGCATGTACTGGATCCCAGTCAGGGGAGACAAATGCTGGAAAACATGCCGGTCAGTATTCTTTTGTTCTACAATATTGTATTTATGACATGCAATCTGTACATGTATTGTCAGGCTTGTTTCTCCCACATATCTTTTGCCACATTATTTACAAATCACCATATACACACATTTTTGAAAGAAATATTCCCCTGTCTGGCGGTTTTAAACCCCTCTTATTCGCGCAAGTCGTCTAGCAATCCTTGTCGTTCGAAATAATTCCAAAAATGGCCCTGGAGTGCCCTCTGCTGGATAAAGCCGAGAACAGCACTTTGGTGGCTTGTTTAAAATCCTCTGTCTGTGTGTATATTCTGTGGAACCGTGATAATTGTCATTTGAAATAAACTTTTGTGTCCAATTGGTTGTGTAGAGTGAATATGGGTCCGTTGAATGTGGTTGTGTCCAAGAAATTAACCAAATTGTGATGACTTATGGATTTACATTTTATACAGCGATTATGCTTGTTAAGATGTACAAAAACATTACAAATTCCTCCTCCTCAAATATAAATAAATAAATCAAGTTTTTAATTGCTTGGATGTCGTCTTGTGTATCAATCTTAGTATAAAGGCTGTCCACATCAATTGTGAATAGAAAAGAGCGGACCTTGTGTGTAAAGTCCGGATCCTGGCATTGGACTCTGTTCTGCGCTGGTGTGTTTGGATTGTTGTTTGACTTACGGATGGGCTGCTGATACCGCCACGGTCGGTAGTTATTCCAGCCTTTATTGCGGATGATGTACGGGCGCTGGTTAGATGATGAGCCGGCGGTCACACGCGGGCGTCCTCCGTCATACCAGCCGGTGCGCATCTGGCCGCGCGGCGCTGCTACAAAAGTCTTCGGGGACTGTTGGATAACCACGGCGGGACTGCTGGTCAGCTCTGGTCAATTGTGAATGTTTGTGAAAGACAACATTGTTTATTTTGACCACCGTATGTAGTTACTGTGAAAAATGTAACAAGTGTTCATCTTGTCTCATTTTGTGCTTGTCTCGCTCATATAGCGTCATTTTGCCAGGAAAATCAAAGGAAAGTCAATATTTAAGATTCATTTCTTTTTCTGTGTCAAACTGTCTTAGAATGACAATCCCACTTTAGAAACATCAATTGTGCATGTTTTTGAAGGACAACGTGATTTATTTTGACTTGGTTACTGTGAAAAATGCAACACGTCTCATTTTGTGCTTGTCTCGCTCGTACAGTTTGAGATTGACAGTGAAATCAGATGAATGTCACTATTTAAAACTCAGCTGTTGTTATGTGTCAAACTGTCTTCGAATGACATTTCCCCTCCCCACCCTCTGCTCTCCTCCTCCACACTTTCATTAAGGCCGTGTGGATATGCTGTTCCTGATTAATTAACCCAATCTCTCTCAGCTCTTCTTCTCTGGGCCGTGGACCATTTTGGTTTACACTCCAGGGTCAGGGCATGTACTGGATCCCAGTCAGGGGAGACAAATGCTGGAAAACATGCCGGTCAGTATTCTTTTGTTCTACAATATTGTATTTATGACATGCAATCTGTACATGTATTGTCAGGCTTGTTTCTCCCACATATCTTTTGCCACATTATTTACAAATCACCATATACACACATTTTTGAAAGAAATATTCCCCTGTCTGGCGCTTTTAAACCCCTCTTATTCGCGCAAGTCGTCTAGCAATCCTTGTCGTTCGAAATGATTCCAAAAATGGCCCTGGAGTGCCCTCTGCTGGATAAAGCTGAGAACAGCACTTTGGTGGCTTGTTTAAAATCCTCTGTCTGTGTGTATATTCTGTGGAACCGTGATAATTGTCATTTGAAATAAACTTTTGTGTCCAATTGGTTGTGTAGAGTGAATATGGGTCCGTTGAATGTGGTTGTGTCCAAGAAATTAACCAAATTGTGATGACCTACGGATTTACATTTTATACAGCGATTATGCTTGTTAAGATGTACAAAAACATTACAAATTCCTCCTCCTCAAATATAAATAGATAAATAAATAAATCAAGTTTTTAATTGCTTGGATGTCGTCTTGTGTATCAATCTTAGTATAAAGGCTGTCCACATCAATTGTGAATAGAAAAGAGCGGACCTTGTGTGTAAAGTCCGGATCCTGGCATTGGACTCTGTTCTGCGCTGGTGTGTTTGGATTGTTGTTTGACTTACGGATGGGCTGCTGATACCGCCACGGTCGGTAGTTATTCCAGCCATTATTGCGGATGATGTACGGGCGCTGGTTAGATGATGAGCCGGCGGTCACACGCGGGCGTCCTCCGTCATACCAGCCGGTGCGCATCTGGCCGCGCGGCGCTGCTACAAAAGTCTTCGGGGACTGTTGGATGACCACGGCTGGACTGCTGGTCAGCTCTGGTCAATTGTGAATGTTTGTGAAAGACAACATTGTTTATTTTGACCACCGTATGTAGTTACTGTGAAAAATGTAACAAGTGTTCATCTTGTCTCATTTTGTGCTTGTCTCGCTCATATAGCGTCATTTTGCCAGGAAAATCAAAGGAAAGTCAATATTTAAGATTCATTTCTTTTTCTGTGTCAAACTGTCTTAGAATGACAATCCCACTTTAGAAACATCAATTGTGCATGTTTTTGAAGGACAACGTGATTTATTTTGACTTGGTGTTGAGTTACTGTGAAAAATGCAACACGTCTCATTTTGTGCTTGTCTCGCTCGTACAGTTTGAGATTGACAGTGAAATCAGATGAATGTCACTATTTAAAACTCAGCTGTTGTTATGTGTCAAACTGTCTTCGAATGACAATTCCCCTCCCCACCCTCTGCTCTCCTCCTCGACACTTTCATTAAGGCCGTGTGGATATGCTGTTCCTGATTAATTAACCCAATCTCTCTCAGCTCTTCTTCTCTGGGCCGTGGACCATTTTGGTTTACACTCCAGGGTCAGGGCATGTACTGGATCCCAGTCAGGGGAGACAAATGCTGGAAAACATGCCGGTCAGTATTCTTTTGTTCTACAATATTGTATTTATGACATGCAATCTGTACATGTATTGTCAGGCTTGTTTCTCCCACATATCTTTTGCCACATTATTTACAAATCACCATATACACACATTTTTGAAAGAAATATTCCCCTGTCTGGCGCTTTTAAACCCCTCTTATTCGCGCAAGTCGTCCAGCAATCCTTGTCGTTCGAAATAATTCCAAAAATGGCCCTGGAGTGCCCTCTGCTGGATAAAGCTGAGAACAGCACTTTGGTGGCTTGTTTAAAATCCTCTGTCTGTGTGTATATTCTGTGGAACCGTGATAATTGTCATTTGAAATAAACTTTTGTGTCCAATTGGTTGTGTAGAGTGAATATGGGTCCGTTGAATGTGGTTGTGTCCAAGAAATTAACCAAATTGTGATGACCTACGGATTTACATTTTATACAGCGATTATGCTTGTTAAGATGTACAAAAACATTACAAATTCCTCCTCCTCAAATATAAATAGATAAATAAATAAATCAAGTTTTTAATTGCTTGGATGTCGTCTTGTGTATCAATCTTAGTATAAAGGCTGTCCACATCAATTGTGAATAGAAAAGAGCGGACCTTGTGTGTAAAGTCCGGATCCTGGCATTGGACTCTGTTCTGCGCTGGTGTGTTTGGATTGTTGTTTGACTTACGGATGGGCTGCTGATACCGCCACGGTCGGTAGTTATTCCAGCCATTATTGCGGATGATGTACGGGCGCTGGTTAGATGATGAGCCGGCGGTCACACGCGGGCGTCCTCCGTCATACCAGCCGGTGCGCATCTGGCCGCGCGGCGCTGCTACAAAAGTCTTCGGGGACTGTTGGATGACCACGGCTGGACTGCTGGTCAGCTCTGGTCAATTGTGAATGTTTGTGAAAGACAACATTGTTTATTTTGACCACCGTATGTAGTTACTGTGAAAAATGTAACAAGTGTTCATCTTGTCTCATTTTGTGCTTGTCTCGCTCATATAGCGTCATTTTGCCAGGAAAATCAAAGGAAAGTCAATATTTAAGATTCATTTCTTTTTCTGTGTCAAACTGTCTTAGAATGACAATCCCACTTTAGAAACATCAATTGTGCCTGTTTTTGAAGGACAACATGATTTATTTTGACTTGGTTACTGTGAAAAATGCAACACGTCTCATTTTGTGCTTGTCTCGCTCGTACAGTTTGAGATTGACAGTGAAATCAGATGAATGTCACTATTTAAAACTCAGCTGTTGTTATGTGTCAAACTGTCTTCGAATGACAATTCCCCTCCCCACCCTCTGCTCTCCTCCTCGACACTTTCATTAAGGCCGTGTGGATATGCTGTTCCTGATTAATTAACCCAATCTCTCTCAGCTCTTCTTCTCTGGGCCGTGGACCATTTTGGTTTACACTCCAGGGTCAGGGCATGTACTGGATCCCAGTCAGGGGAGACAAATGCTGGAAAACATGCCGGTCAGTATTCTTTTGTTCTACAATATTGTATTTATGACATGCAATCTGTACATGTATTGTCAGGCTTGTTTCTCCCACATATCTTTTGCCACATTATTTACAAATCACCATATACACACATTTTTGAAAGAAATATTCCCCTGTCTGGCGCTTTTAAACCCCTCTTATTCGCGCAAGTCGTCCAGCAATCCTTGTCGTTCGAAATAATTCCAAAAATGGCCCTGGAGTGCCCTCTGCTGGATAAAGCCGAGAACAGCACTTTGGTGGCTTGTTTAAAATCCTCTGTCTGTGTGTATATTCTGTGGAACCGTGATAATTGTCATTTGAAATAAACTTTTGTGTCCAATTGGTTGTGTAGAGTGAATATGGGTCCGTTGAATGTGGTTGTGTCCAAGAAATTAACCAAATTGTGATGACCTACGGATTTACATTTTATACAGCGATTATGCTTGTTAAGATGTACAAAAACATTACAAATTCCTCCTCCTCAAATATAAATAGATAAATAAATAAATCAAGTTTTTAATTGCTTGGATGTCGTCTTGTGTATCAATCTTAGTATAAAGGCTGTCCACATCAATTGTGAATAGAAAAGAGCGGACCTTGTGTGTAAAGTCCGGATCCTGGCATTGGACTCTGTTCTGCGCTGGTGTGTTTGGATTGTTGTTTGACTTACGGATGGGCTGCTGATACCGCCACGGTCGGTAGTTATTCCAGCCATTATTGCGGATGATGTACGGGCGCTGGTTAGATGATGAGCCGGCGGTCACACGCGGGCGTCCTCCGTCATACCAGCCGGTGCGCATCTGGCCGCGCGGCGCTGCTACAAAAGTCTTCGGGGACTGTTGGATGACCACGGCTGGACTGCTGGTCAGCTCTGGTCAATTGTGAATGTTTGTGAAAGACAACATTGTTTATTTTGACCACCGTATGTAGTTACTGTGAAAAATGTAACAAGTGTTCATCTTGTCTCATTTTGTGCTTGTCTCGCTCATATAGCGTCATTTTGCCAGGAAAATCAAAGGAAAGTCAATATTTAAGATTCATTTCTTTTTCTGTGTCAAACTGTCTTAGAATGACAATCCCACTTTAGAAACATCAATTGTGCCTGTTTTTGAAGGACAACATGATTTATTTTGACTTGGTTACTGTGAAAAATGCAACACGTCTCATTTTGTGCTTGTCTCGCTCGTACAGTTTGAGATTGACAGTGAAATCAGATGAATGTCACTATTTAAAACTCAGCTGTTGTTATGTGTCAAACTGTCTTCGAATGACAATTCCCCTCCCCACCCTCTGCTCTCCTCCTCGACACTTTCATTAAGGCCGTGTGGATATGCTGTTCCTGATTAATTAACCCAATCTCTCTCAGCTCTTCTTCTCTGGGCCGTGGACCATTTTGGTTTACACTCCAGGGTCAGGGCATGTACTGGATCCCAGTCAGGGGAGACAAATGCTGGAAAACATGCCGGTCAGTATTCTTTTGTTCTACAATATTGTATTTATGACATGCAATCTGTACATGTATTGTCAGGCTTGTTTCTCCCACATATCTTTTGCCACATTATTTACAAATCACCATATACACACATTTTTGAAAGAAATATTCCCCTGTCTGGCGCTTTTAAACCCCTCTTATTCGCGCAAGTCGTCTAGCAATCCTTGTCGTTCGAAATGATTCCAAAAATGGCCCTGGAGTGCCCTCTGCTGGATAAAGCCGAGAACAGCACTTTGGTGGCTTGTTTAAAATCCTCTGTCTGTGTGTATATTCTGTGGAACCGTGATAATTGTCATTTGAAATAAACTTTTGTGTCCAATTGGTTGTGTAGAGTGAATATGGGTCCGTTGAATGTGGTTGTGTCCAAGAAATTAACCAAATTGTGATGACCTACGGATTTACATTTTATACAGCGATTATGCTTGTTAAGATGTACAAAAACATTACAAATTCCTCCTCCTCAAATATAAATAGATAAATAAATAAATCAAGTTTTTAATTGCTTGGATGTCGTCTTGTGTATCAGCCTTAGTATAAAGGCTGTCCACATCAATTGTGAATAGAAAAGGGCGGACCTTGTGTGTAAAGTCCGGATCCTGGCATTGGACTCTGTTCTGCGCTGGTGTGTTTGGATTGTTGTTTGACTTACGGATGGGCTGCTGATACCGCCACGGTCGGTAGTTATTCCAGCCATTATTGCGGATGATGTACGGGCGCTGGTTAGATGATGAGCCGGCGGTCACACGCGGGCGTCCTCCGTCATACCAGCCGGTGCGCATCTGGCCGCGCGGCGCTGCTACAAAAGTCTTCGGGGACTGTTGGATGACCACGGCTGGACTGCTGGTCAGCTCTGGTCAATTGTGAATGTTTGTGAAAGACAACATTGTTTATTTTGACCACCGTATGTAGTTACTGTGAAAAATGTAACAAGTGTTCATCTTGTCTCATTTTGTGCTTGTCTCGCTCATATAGCGTCATTTTGCCAGGAAAATCAAAGGAAAGTCAATATTTAAGATTCATTTCTTTTTCTGTGTCAAACTGTCTTAGAATGACAATCCCACTTTAGAAACATCAATTGTGCATGTTTTTGAAGGACAACGTGATTTATTTTGACTTGGTGTTGAGTTACTGTGAAAAATGCAACACGTCTCATTTTGTGCTTGTCTCGCTCGTACAGTTTGAGATTGACAGTGAAATCAGATGAATGTCACTATTTAAAACTCAGCTGTTGTTATGTGTCAAACTGTCTTCGAATGACAATTCCCCTCCCCACCCTCTGCTCTCCTCCTCGACACTTTCATTAAGGCCGTGTGGATATGCTGTTCCTGATTAATTAACCCAATCTCTCTCAGCTCTTCTTCTCTGGGCCGTGGACCATTTTGGTTTACACTCCAGGGTCAGGGCATGTACTGGATCCCAGTCAGGGGAGACAAATGCTGGAAAACATGCCGGTCAGTATTCTTTTGTTCTACAATATTGTATTTATGACATGCAATCTGTACATGTATTGTCAGGCTTGTTTCTCCCACATATCTTTTGCCACATTATTTACAAATCACCATATACACACATTTTTGAAAGAAATATTCCCCTGTCTGGCGCTTTTAAACCCCTCTTATTCGCGCAAGTCGTCCAGCAATCCTTGTCGTTCGAAATAATTCCAAAAATGGCCCTGGAGTGCCCTCTGCTGGATAAAGCTGAGAACAGCACTTTGGTGGCTTGTTTAAAATCCTCTGTCTGTGTGTATATTCTGTGGAACCGTGATAATTGTCATTTGAAATAAACTTTTGTGTCCAATTGGTTGTGTAGAGTGAATATGGGTCCGTTGAATGTGGTTGTGTCCAAGAAATTAACCAAATTGTGATGACCTACGGATTTACATTTTATACAGCGATTATGCTTGTTAAGATGTACAAAAACATTACAAATTCCTCCTCCTCAAATATAAATAGATAAATAAATAAATCAAGTTTTTAATTGCTTGGATGTCGTCTTGTGTATCAATCTTAGTATAAAGGCTGTCCACATCAATTGTGAATAGAAAAGAGCGGACCTTGTGTGTAAAGTCCGGATCCTGGCATTGGACTCTGTTCTGCGCTGGTGTGTTTGGATTGTTGTTTGACTTACGGATGGGCTGCTGATACCGCCACGGTCGGTAGTTATTCCAGCCATTATTGCGGATGATGTACGGGCGCTGGTTAGATGATGAGCCGGCGGTCACACGCGGGCGTCCTCCGTCATACCAGCCGGTGCGCATCTGGCCGCGCGGCGCTGCTACAAAAGTCTTCGGGGACTGTTGGATGACCACGGCTGGACTGCTGGTCAGCTCTGGTCAATTGTGAATGTTTGTGAAAGACAACATTGTTTATTTTGACCACCGTATGTAGTTACTGTGAAAAATGTAACAAGTGTTCATCTTGTCTCATTTTGTGCTTGTCTCGCTCATATAGCGTCATTTTGCCAGGAAAATCAAAGGAAAGTCAATATTTAAGATTCATTTCTTTTTCTGTGTCAAACTGTCTTAGAATGACAATCCCACTTTAGAAACATCAATTGTGCCTGTTTTTGAAGGACAACATGATTTATTTTGACTTGGTTACTGTGAAAAATGCAACACGTCTCATTTTGTGCTTGTCTCGCTCGTACAGTTTGAGATTGACAGTGAAATCAGATGAATGTCACTATTTAAAACTCAGCTGTTGTTATGTGTCAAACTGTCTTCGAATGACAATTCCCCTCCCCACCCTCTGCTCTCCTCCTCGACACTTTCATTAAGGCCGTGTGGATATGCTGTTCCTGATTAATTAACCCAATCTCTCTCAGCTCTTCTTCTCTGGGCCGTGGACCATTTTGGTTTACACTCCAGGGTCAGGGCATGTACTGGATCCCAGTCAGGGGAGACAAATGCTGGAAAACATGCCGGTCAGTATTCTTTTGTTCTACAATATTGTATTTATGACATGCAATCTGTACATGTATTGTCAGGCTTGTTTCTCCCACATATCTTTTGCCACATTATTTACAAATCACCATATACACACATTTTTGAAAGAAATATTCCCCTGTCTGGCGCTTTTAAACCCCTCTTATTCGCGCAAGTCGTCCAGCAATCCTTGTCGTTCGAAATAATTCCAAAAATGGCCCTGGAGTGCCCTCTGCTGGATAAAGCCGAGAACAGCACTTTGGTGGCTTGTTTAAAATCCTCTGTCTGTGTGTATATTCTGTGGAACCGTGATAATTGTCATTTGAAATAAACTTTTGTGTCCAATTGGTTGTGTAGAGTGAATATGGGTCCGTTGAATGTGGTTGTGTCCAAGAAATTAACCAAATTGTGATGACCTACGGATTTACATTTTATACAGCGATTATGCTTGTTAAGATGTACAAAAACATTACAAATTCCTCCTCCTCAAATATAAATAGATAAATAAATAAATCAAGTTTTTAATTGCTTGGATGTCGTCTTGTGTATCAATCTTAGTATAAAGGCTGTCCACATCAATTGTGAATAGAAAAGAGCGGACCTTGTGTGTAAAGTCCGGATCCTGGCATTGGACTCTGTTCTGCGCTGGTGTGTTTGGATTGTTGTTTGACTTACGGATGGGCTGCTGATACCGCCACGGTCGGTAGTTATTCCAGCCATTATTGCGGATGATGTACGGGCGCTGGTTAGATGATGAGCCGGCGGTCACACGCGGGCGTCCTCCGTCATACCAGCCGGTGCGCATCTGGCCGCGCGGCGCTGCTACAAAAGTCTTCGGGGACTGTTGGATGACCACGGCTGGACTGCTGGTCAGCTCTGGTCAATTGTGAATGTTTGTGAAAGACAACATTGTTTATTTTGACCACCGTATGTAGTTACTGTGAAAAATGTAACAAGTGTTCATCTTGTCTCATTTTGTGCTTGTCTCGCTCATATAGCGTCATTTTGCCAGGAAAATCAAAGGAAAGTCAATATTTAAGATTCATTTCTTTTTCTGTGTCAAACTGTCTTAGAATGACAATCCCACTTTAGAAACATCAATTGTGCCTGTTTTTGAAGGACAACATGATTTATTTTGACTTGGTTACTGTGAAAAATGCAACACGTCTCATTTTGTGCTTGTCTCGCTCGTACAGTTTGAGATTGACAGTGAAATCAGATGAATGTCACTATTTAAAACTCAGCTGTTGTTATGTGTCAAACTGTCTTCGAATGACAATTCCCCTCCCCACCCTCTGCTCTCCTCCTCGACACTTTCATTAAGGCCGTGTGGATATGCTGTTCCTGATTAATTAACCCAATCTCTCTCAGCTCTTCTTCTCTGGGCCGTGGACCATTTTGGTTTACACTCCAGGGTCAGGGCATGTACTGGATCCCAGTCAGGGGAGACAAATGCTGGAAAACATGCCGGTCAGTATTCTTTTGTTCTACAATATTGTATTTATGACATGCAATCTGTACATGTATTGTCAGGCTTGTTTCTCCCACATATCTTTTGCCACATTATTTACAAATCACCATATACACACATTTTTGAAAGAAATATTCCCCTGTCTGGCGCTTTTAAACCCCTCTTATTCGCGCAAGTCGTCTAGCAATCCTTGTCGTTCGAAATGATTCCAAAAATGGCCCTGGAGTGCCCTCTGCTGGATAAAGCCGAGAACAGCACTTTGGTGGCTTGTTTAAAATCCTCTGTCTGTGTGTATATTCTGTGGAACCGTGATAATTGTCATTTGAAATAAACTTTTGTGTCCAATTGGTTGTGTAGAGTGAATATGGGTCCGTTGAATGTGGTTGTGTCCAAGAAATTAACCAAATTGTGATGACCTACGGATTTACATTTTATACAGCGATTATGCTTGTTAAGATGTACAAAAACATTACAAATTCCTCCTCCTCAAATATAAATAGATAAATAAATAAATCAAGTTTTTAATTGCTTGGATGTCGTCTTGTGTATCAGCCTTAGTATAAAGGCTGTCCACATCAATTGTGAATAGAAAAGGGCGGACCTTGTGTGTAAAGTCCGGATCCTGGCATTGGACTCTGTTCTGCGCTGGTGTGTTTGGATTGTTGTTTGACTTACGGATGGGCTGCTGATACCGCCACGGTCGGTAGTTATTCCAGCCTTTATTGCGGATGATGTACGGGCGCTGGTTAGATGATGAGCCGGCGGTCACACGCGGGCGTCCTCCGTCATACCAGCCGGTGCGCATCTGGCCGCGCGGCGCTGCTACAAAAGTCTTCGGGGACTGTTGGATAACCACGGCGGGACTGCTGGTCAGCTCTGGTCAATTGTGAATGTTTGTGAAAGACAACATTGTTTATTTTGACCACCGTATGTAGTTACTGTGAAAAATGTAACAAGTGTTCATCTTGTCTCATTTTGTGCTTGTCTCGCTCATATAGCGTCATTTTGCCAGGAAAATCAAAGGAAAGTCAATATTTAAGATTCATTTCTTTTTCTGTGTCAAACTGTCTTAGAATGACAATCCCACTTTAGAAACATCAATTGTGCATGTTTTTGAAGGACAACGTGATTTATTTTGACTTGGTGTTGAGTTACTGTGAAAAATGCAACACGTCTCATTTTGTGCTTGTCTCGCTCGTACAGTTTGAGATTGACAGTGAAATCAGATGAATGTCACTATTTAAAACTCAGCTGTTGTTATGTGTCAAACTGTCTTCGAATGACAATTCCCCTCCCCAGGGCCGTGGACCATTTTGGTTTACACTCCAGGGTCAGGGCATGTACTGGATCCCAGTCAGGGGAGACAAATGCTGGAAAACATGCCGGTCAGTATTCTTTTGTTCTACAATATTGTATTTATGACATGCAATCTGTACATGTATTGTCAGGCTTGTTTCTCCCACATATCTTTTGCCACATTATTTACAAATCACCATATACACACATTTTTGAAAGAAATATTCCCCTGTCTGGCGCTTTTAAACCCCTCTTATTCGCGCAAGTCGTCCAGCAATCCTTGTCGTTCGAAATAATTCCAAAAATGGCCCTGGAGTGCCCTCTGCTGGATAAAGCCGAGAACAGCACTTTGGTGGCTTGTTTAAAATCCTCTGTCTGTGTGTATATTCTGTGGAACCGTGATAATTGTCATTTGAAATAAACTTTTGTGTCCAATTGGTTGTGTAGAGTGAATATGGGTCCGTTGAATGTGGTTGTGTCCAAGAAATTAACCAAATTGTGATGACCTACGGATTTACATTTTATACAGCGATTATGCTTGTTAAGATGTACAAAAACATTACAAATTCCTCCTCCTCAAATATAAATAGATAAATAAATAAATCAAGTTTTTAATTGCTTGGATGTCGTCTTGTGTATCAATCTTAGTATAAAGGCTGTCCACATCAATTGTGAATAGAAAAGAGCGGACCTTGTGTGTAAAGTCCGGATCCTGGCATTGGACTCTGTTCTGCGCTGGTGTGTTTGGATTGTTGTTTGACTTACGGATGGGCTGCTGATACCGCCACGGTCGGTAGTTATTCCAGCCATTATTGCGGATGATGTACGGGCGCTGGTTAGATGATGAGCCGGCGGTCACACGCGGGCGTCCTCCGTCATACCAGCCGGTGCGCATCTGGCCGCGCGGCGCTGCTACAAAAGTCTTCGGGGACTGTTGGATGACCACGGCTGGACTGCTGGTCAGCTCTGGTCAATTGTGAATGTTTGTGAAAGACAACATTGTTTATTTTGACCACCGTATGTAGTTACTGTGAAAAATGTAACAAGTGTTCATCTTGTCTCATTTTGTGCTTGTCTCGCTCATATAGCGTCATTTTGCCAGGAAAATCAAAGGAAAGTCAATATTTAAGATTCATTTCTTTTTCTGTGTCAAACTGTCTTAGAATGACAATCCCACTTTAGAAACATCAATTGTGCCTGTTTTTGAAGGACAACATGATTTATTTTGACTTGGTTACTGTGAAAAATGCAACACGTCTCATTTTGTGCTTGTCTCGCTCGTACAGTTTGAGATTGACAGTGAAATCAGATGAATGTCACTATTTAAAACTCAGCTGTTGTTATGTGTCAAACTGTCTTCGAATGACAATTCCCCTCCCCACCCTCTGCTCTCCTCCTCGACACTTTCATTAAGGCCGTGTGGATATGCTGTTCCTGATTAATTAACCCAATCTCTCTCAGCTCTTCTTCTCTGGGCCGTGGACCATTTTGGTTTACACTCCAGGGTCAGGGCATGTACTGGATCCCAGTCAGGGGAGACAAATGCTGGAAAACATGCCGGTCAGTATTCTTTTGTTCTACAATATTGTATTTATGACATGCAATCTGTACATGTATTGTCAGGCTTGTTTCTCCCACATATCTTTTGCCACATTATTTACAAATCACCATATACACACATTTTTGAAAGAAATATTCCCCTGTCTGGCGCTTTTAAACCCCTCTTATTCGCGCAAGTCGTCTAGCAATCCTTGTCGTTCGAAATGATTCCAAAAATGGCCCTGGAGTGCCCTCTGCTGGATAAAGCCGAGAACAGCACTTTGGTGGCTTGTTTAAAATCCTCTGTCTGTGTGTATATTCTGTGGAACCGTGATAATTGTCATTTGAAATAAACTTTTGTGTCCAATTGGTTGTGTAGAGTGAATATGGGTCCGTTGAATGTGGTTGTGTCCAAGAAATTAACCAAATTGTGATGACCTACGGATTTACATTTTATACAGCGATTATGCTTGTTAAGATGTACAAAAACATTACAAATTCCTCCTCCTCAAATATAAATAGATAAATAAATAAATCAAGTTTTTAATTGCTTGGATGTCGTCTTGTGTATCAGCCTTAGTATAAAGGCTGTCCACATCAATTGTGAATAGAAAAGGGCGGACCTTGTGTGTAAAGTCCGGATCCTGGCATTGGACTCTGTTCTGCGCTGGTGTGTTTGGATTGTTGTTTGACTTACGGATGGGCTGCTGATACCGCCACGGTCGGTAGTTATTCCAGCCTTTATTGCGGATGATGTACGGGCGCTGGTTAGATGATGAGCCGGCGGTCACACGCGGGCGTCCTCCGTCATACCAGCCGGTGCGCATCTGGCCGCGCGGCGCTGCTACAAAAGTCTTCGGGGACTGTTGGATAACCACGGCGGGACTGCTGGTCAGCTCTGGTCAATTGTGAATGTTTGTGAAAGACAACATTGTTTATTTTGACCACCGTATGTAGTTACTGTGAAAAATGTAACAAGTGTTCATCTTGTCTCATTTTGTGCTTGTCTCGCTCATATAGCGTCATTTTGCCAGGAAAATCAAAGGAAAGTCAATATTTAAGATTCATTTCTTTTTCTGTGTCAAACTGTCTTAGAATGACAATCCCACTTTAGAAACATCAATTGTGCATGTTTTTGAAGGACAACGTGATTTATTTTGACTTGGTGTTGAGTTACTGTGAAAAATGCAACACGTCTCATTTTGTGCTTGTCTCGCTCGTACAGTTTGAGATTGACAGTGAAATCAGATGAATGTCACTATTTAAAACTCAGCTGTTGTTATGTGTCAAACTGTCTTCGAATGACAATTCCCCTCCCCACCCTCTGCTCTCCTCCTCGACACTTTCATTAAGGCCGTGTGGATATGCTGTTCCTGATTAATTAACCCAATCTCTCTCAGCTCTTCTTCTCTGGGCCGTGGACCATTTTGGTTTACACTCCAGGGTCAGGGCATGTACTGGATCCCAGTCAGGGGAGACAAATGCTGGAAAACATGCCGGTCAGTATTCTTTTGTTCTACAATATTGTATTTATGACATGCAATCTGTACATGTATTGTCAGGCTTGTTTCTCCCACATATCTTTTGCCACATTATTTACAAATCACCATATACACACATTTTTGAAAGAAATATTCCCCTGTCTGGCGCTTTTAAACCCCTCTTATTCGCGCAAGTCGTCCAGCAATCCTTGTCGTTCGAAATAATTCCAAAAATGGCCCTGGAGTGCCCTCTGCTGGATAAAGCCGAGAACAGCACTTTGGTGGCTTGTTTAAAATCCTCTGTCTGTGTGTATATTCTGTGGAACCGTGATAATTGTCATTTGAAATAAACTTTTGTGTCCAATTGGTTGTGTAGAGTGAATATGGGTCCGTTGAATGTGGTTGTGTCCAAGAAATTAACCAAATTGTGATGACCTACGGATTTACATTTTATACAGCGATTATGCTTGTTAAGATGTACAAAAACATTACAAATTCCTCCTCCTCAAATATAAATAAATAAATGAATCAAGTTTTTAATTGCTTGGATGTCGTCTTGTGTATCAGCCTTAGTATAAAGGCTGTCCACATCAATTGTGAATAGAAAAGGGCGGACCTTGTGTGTAAAGTCCGGATCCTGGCATTGGACTCTGTTCTGCGCTGGTGTGTTTGGATTGTTGTTTGACTTACGGATGGGCTGCTGATACCGCTACGGTCGGTAGTTATTCCAGCCATTATTGCGGATGATGTACGGGCGCTGGTTAGATGATGAGCCGGCGGTCACACGCGGGCGTCCTCCGTCATACCAGCCGGTGCGCATCTGGCCGCGCGGCGCTGCTACAAAAGTCTTCGGGGACTGTTGGATGACCACGGCTGGACTGCTGGTCAGCTCTGGTCAATTGTGAATGTTTGTGAAAGACAACATTGTTTATTTTGACCACCGTATGTAGTTACTGTGAAAAATGTAACAAGTGTTCATCTTGTCTCATGTTGTGCTTGTCTCGCTCATATAGCGTCATTTTGCCAGGAAAATCAAAGGAAAGTCAATATTTAAGATTCATTTCTTTTTCTGTGTCAAACTGTCTTAGAATGACAATCCCACTTTAGAAACATCAATTGTGCATGTTTTTGAAGGACAACATGATTTATTTTGACTTGGTGTTGAGTTACTGTGAAAAATGCAACACGTCTCATTTTGTGCTTGTCTCGCTCGTACAGTTTGAGATTGACAGTGAAATCAGATGAATGTCACTATTTAAAACTCAGCTGTTGTTATGTGTCAAACTGTCTTCGAATGACAATTCCCCTCCCCAGGGCCGTGGACCATTTTGGTTTACACTCCAGGGTCAGGGCATGTACTGGATCCCAGTCAGGGGAGACAAATGCTGGAAAACATGCCGGTCAGTATTCTTTTGTTCTACAATATTGTATTTATGACATGCAATCTGTACATGTATTGTCAGGCTTGTTTCTCCCACATATCTTTTGCCACATTATTTACAAATCACCATATACACACATTTTTGAAAGAAATATTCCCCTGTCTGGCGCTTTTAAACCCCTCTTATTCGCGCAAGTCGTCTAGCAATCCTTGTCGTTCGAAATAATTCCAAAAATGGCCCTGGAGTGCCCTCTGCTGGATAAAGCCGAGAACAGCACTTTGGTGGCTTGTTTAAAATCCTCTGTCTGTGTGTATATTCTGTGGAACCGTGATAATTGTCATTTGAAATAAACTTTTGTGTCCAATTGGTTGTGTAGAGTGAATATGGGTCCGTTGAATGTGGTTGTGTCCAAGAAATTAACCAAATTGTGATGACTTATGGATTTACATTTTATACAGCGATTATGCTTGTTAAGATGTACAAAAACATTACAAATTCCTCCTCCTCAAATATAAATAAATAAATCAAGTTTTTAATTGCTTGGATGTCGTCTTGTGTATCAATCTTAGTATAAAGGCTGTCCACATCAATTGTGAATAGAAAAGAGCGGACCTTGTGTGTAAAGTCCGGATCCTGGCATTGGACTCTGTTCTGCGCTGGTGTGTTTGGATTGTTGTTTGACTTACGGATGGGCTGCTGATACCGCCACGGTCGGTAGTTATTCCAGCCTTTATTGCGGATGATGTACGGGCGCTGGTTAGATGATGAGCCGGCGGTCACACGCGGGCGTCCTCCGTCATACCAGCCGGTGCGCATCTGGCCGCGCGGCGCTGCTACAAAAGTCTTCGGGGACTGTTGGATAACCACGGCGGGACTGCTGGTCAGCTCTGGTCAATTGTGAATGTTTGTGAAAGACAACATTGTTTATTTTGACCACCGTATGTAGTTACTGTGAAAAATGTAACAAGTGTTCATCTTGTCTCATTTTGTGCTTGTCTCGCTCATATAGCGTCATTTTGCCAGGAAAATCAAAGGAAAGTCAATATTTAAGATTCATTTCTTTTTCTGTGTCAAACTGTCTTAGAATGACAATCCCACTTTAGAAACATCAATTGTGCATGTTTTTGAAGGACAACGTGATTTATTTTGACTTGGTTACTGTGAAAAATGCAACACGTCTCATTTTGTGCTTGTCTCGCTCGTACAGTTTGAGATTGACAGTGAAATCAGATGAATGTCACTATTTAAAACTCAGCTGTTGTTATGTGTCAAACTGTCTTCGAATGACATTTCCCCTCCCCACCCTCTGCTCTCCTCCTCCACACTTTCATTAAGGCCGTGTGGATATGCTGTTCCTGATTAATTAACCCAATCTCTCTCAGCTCTTCTTCTCTGGGCCGTGGACCATTTTGGTTTACACTCCAGGGTCAGGGCATGTACTGGATCCCAGTCAGGGGAGACAAATGCTGGAAAACATGCCGGTCAGTATTCTTTTGTTCTACAATATTGTATTTATGACATGCAATCTGTACATGTATTGTCAGGCTTGTTTCTCCCACATATCTTTTGCCACATTATTTACAAATCACCATATACACACATTTTTGAAAGAAATATTCCCCTGTCTGGCGCTTTTAAACCCCTCTTATTCGCGCAAGTCGTCTAGCAATCCTTGTCGTTCGAAATGATTCCAAAAATGGCCCTGGAGTGCCCTCTGCTGGATAAAGCTGAGAACAGCACTTTGGTGGCTTGTTTAAAATCCTCTGTCTGTGTGTATATTCTGTGGAACCGTGATAATTGTCATTTGAAATAAACTTTTGTGTCCAATTGGTTGTGTAGAGTGAATATGGGTCCGTTGAATGTGGTTGTGTCCAAGAAATTAACCAAATTGTGATGACCTACGGATTTACATTTTATACAGCGATTATGCTTGTTAAGATGTACAAAAACATTACAAATTCCTCCTCCTCAAATATAAATAGATAAATAAATAAATCAAGTTTTTAATTGCTTGGATGTCGTCTTGTGTATCAATCTTAGTATAAAGGCTGTCCACATCAATTGTGAATAGAAAAGAGCGGACCTTGTGTGTAAAGTCCGGATCCTGGCATTGGACTCTGTTCTGCGCTGGTGTGTTTGGATTGTTGTTTGACTTACGGATGGGCTGCTGATACCGCCACGGTCGGTAGTTATTCCAGCCATTATTGCGGATGATGTACGGGCGCTGGTTAGATGATGAGCCGGCGGTCACACGCGGGCGTCCTCCGTCATACCAGCCGGTGCGCATCTGGCCGCGCGGCGCTGCTACAAAAGTCTTCGGGGACTGTTGGATGACCACGGCTGGACTGCTGGTCAGCTCTGGTCAATTGTGAATGTTTGTGAAAGACAACATTGTTTATTTTGACCACCGTATGTAGTTACTGTGAAAAATGTAACAAGTGTTCATCTTGTCTCATTTTGTGCTTGTCTCGCTCATATAGCGTCATTTTGCCAGGAAAATCAAAGGAAAGTCAATATTTAAGATTCATTTCTTTTTCTGTGTCAAACTGTCTTAGAATGACAATCCCACTTTAGAAACATCAATTGTGCCTGTTTTTGAAGGACAACATGATTTATTTTGACTTGGTTACTGTGAAAAATGCAACACGTCTCATTTTGTGCTTGTCTCGCTCGTACAGTTTGAGATTGACAGTGAAATCAGATGAATGTCACTATTTAAAACTCAGCTGTTGTTATGTGTCAAACTGTCTTCGAATGACAATTCCCCTCCCCACCCTCTGCTCTCCTCCTCGACACTTTCATTAAGGCCGTGTGGATATGCTGTTCCTGATTAATTAACCCAATCTCTCTCAGCTCTTCTTCTCTGGGCCGTGGACCATTTTGGTTTACACTCCAGGGTCAGGGCATGTACTGGATCCCAGTCAGGGGAGACAAATGCTGGAAAACATGCCGGTCAGTATTCTTTTGTTCTACAATATTGTATTTATGACATGCAATCTGTACATGTATTGTCAGGCTTGTTTCTCCCACATATCTTTTGCCACATTATTTACAAATCACCATATACACACATTTTTGAAAGAAATATTCCCCTGTCTGGCGGTTTTAAACCCCTCTTATTCGCGCAAGTCGTCTAGCAATCCTTGTCGTTCGAAATAATTCCAAAAATGGCCCTGGAGTGCCCTCTGCTGGATAAAGCCGAGAACAGCACTTTGGTGGCTTGTTTAAAATCCTCTGTCTGTGTGTATATTCTGTGGAACCGTGATAATTGTCATTTGAAATAAACTTTTGTGTCCAATTGGTTGTGTAGAGTGAATATGGGTCCGTTGAATGTGGTTGTGTCCAAGAAATTAACCAAATTGTGATGACTTATGGATTTACATTTTATACAGCGATTATGCTTGTTAAGATGTACAAAAACATTACAAATTCCTCCTCCTCAAATATAAATAAATAAATCAAGTTTTTAATTGCTTGGATGTCGTCTTGTGTATCAATCTTAGTATAAAGGCTGTCCACATCAATTGTGAATAGAAAAGAGCGGACCTTGTGTGTAAAGTCCGGATCCTGGCATTGGACTCTGTTCTGCGCTGGTGTGTTTGGATTGTTGTTTGACTTACGGATGGGCTGCTGATACCGCCACGGTCGGTAGTTATTCCAGCCATTATTGCGGATGATGTACGGGCGCTGGTTAGATGATGAGCCGGCGGTCACACGCGGGCGTCCTCCGTCATACCAGCCGGTGCGCATCTGGCCGCGCGGCGCTGCTACAAAAGTCTTCGGGGACTGTTGGATGACCACGGCTGGACTGCTGGTCAGCTCTGGTCAATTGTGAATGTTTGTGAAAGACAACATTGTTTATTTTGACCACCGTATGTAGTTACTGTGAAAAATGTAACAAGTGTTCATCTTGTCTCATTTTGTGCTTGTCTCGCTCATATAGCGTCATTTTGCCAGGAAAATCAAAGGAAAGTCAATATTTAAGATTCATTTCTTTTTCTGTGTCAAACTGTCTTAGAATGACAATCCCACTTTAGAAACATCAATTGTGCATGTTTTTGAAGGACAACGTGATTTATTTTGACTTGGTGTTGAGTTACTGTGAAAAATGCAACACGTCTCATTTTGTGCTTGTCTCGCTCGTACAGTTTGAGATTGACAGTGAAATCAGATGAATGTCACTATTTAAAACTCAGCTGTTGTTATGTGTCAAACTGTCTTCGAATGACAATTCCCCTCCCCACCCTCTGCTCTCCTCCTCGACACTTTCATTAAGGCCGTGTGGATATGCTGTTCCTGATTAATTAACCCAATCTCTCTCAGCTCTTCTTCTCTGGGCCGTGGACCATTTTGGTTTACACTCCAGGGTCAGGGCATGTACTGGATCCCAGTCAGGGGAGACAAATGCTGGAAAACATGCCGGTCAGTATTCTTTTGTTCTACAATATTGTATTTATGACATGCAATCTGTACATGTATTGTCAGGCTTGTTTCTCCCACATATCTTTTGCCACATTATTTACAAATCACCATATACACACATTTTTGAAAGAAATATTCCCCTGTCTGGCGCTTTTAAACCCCTCTTATTCGCGCAAGTCGTCCAGCAATCCTTGTCGTTCGAAATAATTCCAAAAATGGCCCTGGAGTGCCCTCTGCTGGATAAAGCCGAGAACAGCACTTTGGTGGCTTGTTTAAAATCCTCTGTCTGTGTGTATATTCTGTGGAACCGTGATAATTGTCATTTGAAATAAACTTTTGTGTCCAATTGGTTGTGTAGAGTGAATATGGGTCCGTTGAATGTGGTTGTGTCCAAGAAATTAACCAAATTGTGATGACCTACGGATTTACATTTTATACAGCGATTATGCTTGTTAAGATGTACAAAAACATTACAAATTCCTCCTCCTCAAATATAAATAGATAAATAAATAAATCAAGTTTTTAATTGCTTGGATGTCGTCTTGTGTATCAATCTTAGTATAAAGGCTGTCCACATCAATTGTGAATAGAAAAGAGCGGACCTTGTGTGTAAAGTCCGGATCCTGGCATTGGACTCTGTTCTGCGCTGGTGTGTTTGGATTGTTGTTTGACTTACGGATGGGCTGCTGATACCGCCACGGTCGGTAGTTATTCCAGCCATTATTGCGGATGATGTACGGGCGCTGGTTAGATGATGAGCCGGCGGTCACACGCGGGCGTCCTCCGTCATACCAGCCGGTGCGCATCTGGCCGCGCGGCGCTGCTACAAAAGTCTTCGGGGACTGTTGGATGACCACGGCTGGACTGCTGGTCAGCTCTGGTCAATTGTGAATGTTTGTGAAAGACAACATTGTTTATTTTGACCACCGTATGTAGTTACTGTGAAAAATGTAACAAGTGTTCATCTTGTCTCATTTTGTGCTTGTCTCGCTCATATAGCGTCATTTTGCCAGGAAAATCAAAGGAAAGTCAATATTTAAGATTCATTTCTTTTTCTGTGTCAAACTGTCTTAGAATGACAATCCCACTTTAGAAACATCAATTGTGCATGTTTTTGAAGGACAACATGATTTATTTTGACTTGGTGTTGAGTTACTGTGAAAAATGCAACACGTCTCATTTTGTGCTTGTCTCGCTCGTACAGTTTGAGATTGACAGTGAAATCAGATGAATGTCACTATTTAAAACTCAGCTGTTGTTATGTGTCAAACTGTCTTCGAATGACAATTCCCCTCCCCAGGGCCGTGGACCATTTTGGTTTACACTCCAGGGTCAGGGCATGTACTGGATCCCAGTCAGGGGAGACAAATGCTGGAAAACATGCCGGTCAGTATTCTTTTGTTCTACAATATTGTATTTATGACATGCAATCTGTACATGTATTGTCAGGCTTGTTTCTCCCACATATCTTTTGCCACATTATTTACAAATCACCATATACACACATTTTTGAAAGAAATATTCCCCTGTCTGGCGCTTTTAAACCCCTCTTATTCGCGCAAGTCGTCTAGCAATCCTTGTCGTTCGAAATGATTCCAAAAATGGCCCTGGAGTGCCCTCTGCTGGATAAAGCCGAGAACAGCACTTTGGTGGCTTGTTTAAAATCCTCTGTCTGTGTGTATATTCTGTGGAACCGTGATAATTGTCATTTGAAATAAACTTTTGTGTCCAATTGGTTGTGTAGAGTGAATATGGGTCCGTTGAATGTGGTTGTGTCCAAGAAATTAACCAAATTGTGATGACCTACGGATTTACATTTTATACAGCGATTATGCTTGTTAAGATGTACAAAAACATTACAAATTCCTCCTCCTCAAATATAAATAGATAAATAAATAAATCAAGTTTTTAATTGCTTGGATGTCGTCTTGTGTATCAATCTTAGTATAAAGGCTGTCCACATCAATTGTGAATAGAAAAGAGCGGACCTTGTGTGTAAAGTCCGGATCCTGGCATTGGACTCTGTTCTGCGCTGGTGTGTTTGGATTGTTGTTTGACTTACGGATGGGCTGCTGATACCGCCACGGTCGGTAGTTATTCCAGCCTTTATTGCGGATGATGTACGGGCGCTGGTTAGATGATGAGCCGGCGGTCACACGCGGGCGTCCTCCGTCATACCAGCCGGTGCGCATCTGGCCGCGCGGCGCTGCTACAAAAGTCTTCGGGGACTGTTGGATAACCACGGCGGGACTGCTGGTCAGCTCTGGTCAATTGTGAATGTTTGTGAAAGACAACATTGTTTATTTTGACCACCGTATGTAGTTACTGTGAAAAATGTAACAAGTGTTCATCTTGTCTCATTTTGTGCTTGTCTCGCTCATATAGCGTCATTTTGCCAGGAAAATCAAAGGAAAGTCAATATTTAAGATTCATTTCTTTTTCTGTGTCAAACTGTCTTAGAATGACAATCCCACTTTAGAAACATCAATTGTGCATGTTTTTGAAGGACAACATGATTTATTTTGACTTGGTGTTGAGTTACTGTGAAAAATGCAACACGTCTCATTTTGTGCTTGTCTCGCTCGTACAGTTTGAGATTGACAGTGAAATCAGATGAATGTCACTATTTAAAACTCAGCTGTTGTTATGTGTCAAACTGTCTTCGAATGACAATTCCCCTCCCCAGGGCCGTGGACCATTTTGGTTTACACTCCAGGGTCAGGGCATGTACTGGATCCCAGTCAGGGGAGACAAATGCTGGAAAACATGCCGGTCAGTATTCTTTTGTTCTACAATATTGTATTTATGACATGCAATCTGTACATGTATTGTCAGGCTTGTTTCTCCCACATATCTTTTGCCACATTATTTACAAATCACCATATACACACATTTTTGAAAGAAATATTCCCCTGTCTGGCGCTTTTAAACCCCTCTTATTCGCGCAAGTCGTCTAGCAATCCTTGTCGTTCGAAATGATTCCAAAAATGGCCCTGGAGTGCCCTCTGCTGGATAAAGCCGAGAACAGCACTTTGGTGGCTTGTTTAAAATCCTCTGTCTGTGTGTATATTCTGTGGAACCGTGATAATTGTCATTTGAAATAAACTTTTGTGTCCAATTGGTTGTGTAGAGTGAATATGGGTCCGTTGAATGTGGTTGTGTCCAAGAAATTAACCAAATTGTGATGACCTACGGATTTACATTTTATACAGCGATTATGCTTGTTAAGATGTACAAAAACATTACAAATTCCTCCTCCTCAAATATAAATAGATAAATAAATAAATCAAGTTTTTAATTGCTTGGATGTCGTCTTGTGTATCAATCTTAGTATAAAGGCTGTCCACATCAATTGTGAATAGAAAAGAGCGGACCTTGTGTGTAAAGTCCGGATCCTGGCATTGGACTCTGTTCTGCGCTGGTGTGTTTGGATTGTTGTTTGACTTACGGATGGGCTGCTGATACCGCCACGGTCGGTAGTTATTCCAGCCTTTATTGCGGATGATGTACGGGCGCTGGTTAGATGATGAGCCGGCGGTCACACGCGGGCGTCCTCCGTCATACCAGCCGGTGCGCATCTGGCCGCGCGGCGCTGCTACAAAAGTCTTCGGGGACTGTTGGATAACCACGGCGGGACTGCTGGTCAGCTCTGGTCAATTGTGAATGTTTGTGAAAGACAACATTGTTTATTTTGACCACCGTATGTAGTTACTGTGAAAAATGTAACAAGTGTTCATCTTGTCTCATTTTGTGCTTGTCTCGCTCATATAGCGTCATTTTGCCAGGAAAATCAAAGGAAAGTCAATATTTAAGATTCATTTCTTTTTCTGTGTCAAACTGTCTTAGAATGACAATCCCACTTTAGAAACATCAATTGTGCATGTTTTTGAAGGACAACGTGATTTATTTTGACTTGGTTACTGTGAAAAATGCAACACGTCTCATTTTGTGCTTGTCTCGCTCGTACAGTTTGAGATTGACAGTGAAATCAGATGAATGTCACTATTTAAAACTCAGCTGTTGTTATGTGTCAAACTGTCTTCGAATGACATTTCCCCTCCCCACCCTCTGCTCTCCTCCTCCACACTTTCATTAAGGCCGTGTGGATATGCTGTTCCTGATTAATTAACCCAATCTCTCTCAGCTCTTCTTCTCTGGGCCGTGGACCATTTTGGTTTACACTCCAGGGTCAGGGCATGTACTGGATCCCAGTCAGGGGAGACAAATGCTGGAAAACATGCCGGTCAGTAATCTTTTGTTCTACAATATTGTATTTATGACATGCAATCTGTACATGTATTGTCAGGCTTGTTTCTCCCACATATCTTTTGCCACATTATTTACAAATCACCATATACACACATTTTTGAAAGAAATATTCCCCTGTCTGGCGCTTTTAAACCCCTCTTATTCGCGCAAGTCGTCTAGCAATCCTTGTCGTTCGAAATGATTCCAAAAATGGCCCTGGAGTGCCCTCTGCTGGATAAAGCCGAGAACAGCACTTTGGTGGCTTGTTTAAAATCCTCTGTCTGTGTGTATATTCTGTGGAACCGTGATAATTGTCATTTGAAATAAACTTTTGTGTCCAATTGGTTGTGTAGAGTGAATATGGGTCCGTTGAATGTGGTTGTGTCCAAGAAATTAACCAAATTGTGATGACCTACGGATTTACATTTTATACAGCGATTATGCTTGTTAAGATGTACAAAAACATTACAAATTCCTCCTCCTCAAATATAAATAGATAAATAAATAAATCAAGTTTTTAATTGCTTGGATGTCGTCTTGTGTATCAATCTTAGTATAAAGGCTGTCCACATCAATTGTGAATAGAAAAGAGCGGACCTTGTGTGTAAAGTCCGGATCCTGGCATTGGACTCTGTTCTGCGCTGGTGTGTTTGGATTGTTGTTTGACTTACGGATGGGCTGCTGATACCGCCACGGTCGGTAGTTATTCCAGCCTTTATTGCGGATGATGTACGGGCGCTGGTTAGATGATGAGCCGGCGGTCACACGCGGGCGTCCTCCGTCATACCAGCCGGTGCGCATCTGGCCGCGCGGCGCTGCTACAAAAGTCTTCGGGGACTGTTGGATAACCACGGCGGGACTGCTGGTCAGCTCTGGTCAATTGTGAATGTTTGTGAAAGACAACATTGTTTATTTTGACCACCGTATGTAGTTACTGTGAAAAATGTAACAAGTGTTCATCTTGTCTCATTTTGTGCTTGTCTCGCTCATATAGCGTCATTTTGCCAGGAAAATCAAAGGAAAGTCAATATTTAAGATTCATTTCTTTTTCTGTGTCAAACTGTCTTAGAATGACAATCCCACTTTAGAAACATCAATTGTGCATGTTTTTGAAGGACAACATGATTTATTTTGACTTGGTGTTGAGTTACTGTGAAAAATGCAACACGTCTCATTTTGTGCTTGTCTCGCTCGTACAGTTTGAGATTGACAGTGAAATCAGATGAATGTCACTATTTAAAACTCAGCTGTTGTTATGTGTGAAACTGTCTTCGAATGACAATTCCCCTCCCCAGGGCCGTGGACCATTTTGGTTTACACTCCAGGGTCAGGGCATGTACTGGATCCCAGTCAGGGGAGACAAATGCTGGAAAACATGCCGGTCAGTATTCTTTTGTTCTACAATATTGTATTTATGACATGCAATCTGTACATGTATTGTCAGGCTTGTTTCTCCCACATATCTTTTGCCACATTATTTACAAATCACCATATACACACATTTTTGAAAGAAATATTCCCCTGTCTGGCGCTTTTAAACCCCTCTTATTCGCGCAAGTCGTCTAGCAATCCTTGTCGTTCGAAATGATTCCAAAAATGGCCCTGGAGTGCCCTCTGCTGGATAAAGCCGAGAACAGCACTTTGGTGGCTTGTTTAAAATCCTCTGTCTGTGTGTATATTCTGTGGAACCGTGATAATTGTCATTTGAAATAAACTTTTGTGTCCAATTGGTTGTGTAGAGTGAATATGGGTCCGTTGAATGTGGTTGTGTCCAAGAAATTAACCAAATTGTGATGACCTACGGATTTACATTTTATACAGCGATTATGCTTGTTAAGATGTACAAAAACATTACAAATTCCTCCTCCTCAAATATAAATAGATAAATAAATAAATCAAGTTTTTAATTGCTTGGATGTCGTCTTGTGTATCAGTCTTAGTATAAAGGCTGTCCACATCAATTGTGAATAGAAAAGAGCGGACCTTGTGTGTAAAGTCCGGATCCTGGCATTGGACTCTGTTCTGCGCTGGTGTGTTTGGATTGTTGTTTGACTTACGGATGGGCTGCTGATACCGCCACGGTCGGTAGTTATTCCAGCCATTATTGCGGATGATGTACGGGCGCTGGTTAGATGATGAGCCGGCGGTCACACGCGGGCGTCCTCCGTCATACCAGCCGGTGCGCATCTGGCCGCGCGGCGCTGCTACAAAAGTCTTCGGGGACTGTTGGATAACCACGGCGGGACTGCTGGTCAGCTCTGGTCAATTGTGAATGTTTGTGAAAGACAACATTGTTTATTTTGACCACCGTATGTAGTTACTGTGAAAAATGTAACAAGTGTTCATCTTGTCTCATTTTGTGCTTGTCTCGCTCATATAGCGTCATTTTGCCAGGAAAATCAAAGGAAAGTCAATATTTAAGATTCATTTCTTTTTCTGTGTCAAACTGTCTTAGAATGACAATCCCACTTTAGAAACATCAATTGTGCATGTTTTTGAAGGACAACATGATTTATTTTGACTTGGTTACTGTGAAAAATGCAACACGTCTCATTTTGTGCTTGTCTCGCTCGTACAGTTTGAGATTGACAGTGAAATCAGATGAATGTCACTATTTAAAACTCAGCTGTTGTTATGTGTCAAACTGTCTTCGAATGACAATTCCCCTCCCCACCCTCTGCTCTCCTCCTCGACACTTCCATTAAGGCCGTGTGGATATGCTGTTCCTGATTAATTAACCCAATCTCTCTCAGCTCTTCTTCTCTGGGCCGTGGACCATTTTGGTTTACACTCCAGGGTCAGGGCATGTACTGGATCCCAGTCAGGGGAGACAAATGCTGGAAAACATGCCGGTCAGTATTCTTTTGTTCTACAATATTGTATTTATGACATGCAATCTGTACATGTATTGTCAGGCTTGTTTCTCCCACATATCTTTTGCCACATTATTTACAAATCACCATATACACACATTTTTGAAAGAAATATTCCCCTGTCTGGCGCTTTTAAACCCCTCTTATTCGCGCAAGTCGTCCAGCAATCCTTGTCGTTCGAAATAATTCCAAAAATGGCCCTGGAGTGCCCTCTGCTGGATAAAGCCGAGAACAGCACTTTGGTGGCTTGTTTAAAATCCTCTGTCTGTGTGTATATTCTGTGGAACCGTGATAATTGTCATTTGAAATAAACTTTTGTGTCCAATTGGTTGTGTAGAGTGAATATGGGTCCGTTGAATGTGGTTGTGTCCAAGAAATTAACCAAATTGTGATGACCTACGGATTTACATTTTATACAGCGATTATGCTTGTTAAGATGTACAAAAACATTACAAATTCCTCCTCCTCAAATATAAATAGATAAATAAATAAATCAAGTTTTTAATTGCTTGGATGTCGTCTTGTGTATCAATCTTAGTATAAAGGCTGTCCACATCAATTGTGAATAGAAAAGAGCGGACCTTGTGTGTAAAGTCCGGATCCTGGCATTGGACTCTGTTCTGCGCTGGTGTGTTTGGATTGTTGTTTGACTTACGGATGGGCTGCTGATACCGCCACGGTCGGTAGTTATTCCAGCCTTTATTGCGGATGATGTACGGGCGCTGGTTAGATGATGAGCCGGCGGTCACACGCGGGCGTCCTCCGTCATACCAGCCGGTGCGCATCTGGCCGCGCGGCGCTGCTACAAAAGTCTTCGGGGACTGTTGGATAACCACGGCGGGACTGCTGGTCAGCTCTGGTCAATTGTGAATGTTTGTGAAAGACAACATTGTTTATTTTGACCACCGTATGTAGTTACTGTGAAAAATGTAACAAGTGTTCATCTTGTCTCATTTTGTGCTTGTCTCGCTCATATAGCGTCATTTTGCCAGGAAAATCAAAGGAAAGTCAATATTTAAGATTCATTTCTTTTTCTGTGTCAAACTGTCTTAGAATGACAATCCCACTTTAGAAACATCAATTGTGCATGTTTTTGAAGGACAACGTGATTTATTTTGACTTGGTGTTGAGTTACTGTGAAAAATGCAACACGTCTCATTTTGTGCTTGTCTCGCTCGTACAGTTTGAGATTGACAGTGAAATCAGATGAATGTCACTATTTAAAACTCAGCTGTTGTTATGTGTCAAACTGTCTTCGAATGACAATTCCCCTCCCCACCCTCTGCTCTCCTCCTCGACACTTTCATTAAGGCCGTGTGGATATGCTGTTCCTGATTAATTAACCCAATCTCTCTCAGCTCTTCTTCTCTGGGCCGTGGACCATTTTGGTTTACACTCCAGGGTCAGGGCATGTACTGGATCCCAGTCAGGGGAGACAAATGCTGGAAAACATGCCGGTCAGTATTCTTTTGTTCTACAATATTGTATTTATGACATGCAATCTGTACATGTATTGTCAGGCTTGTTTCTCCCACATATCTTTTGCCACATTATTTACAAATCACCATATACACACATTTTTGAAAGAAATATTCCCCTGTCTGGCGCTTTTAAATCCCTCTTATTCGCGCAAGTCGTCCAGCAATCCTTGTCGTTCGAAATAATTCCAAAAATGGCCCTGGAGTGCCCTCTGCTGGATAAAGCCGAGAACAGCACTTTGGTGGCTTGTTTAAAATCCTCTGTCTGTGTGTATATTCTGTGGAACCGTGATAATTGTCATTTGAAATAAACTTTTGTGTCCAATTGGTTGTGTAGAGTGAATATGGGTCCGTTGAATGTGGTTGTGTCCAAGAAATTAACCAAATTGTGATGACCTACGGATTTACATTTTATACAGCGATTATGCTTGTTAAGATGTACAAAAACTTTACAAATTCCTCCTCCTCAAATATAAATAAATAAATAAATCAAGTTTTTAATTGCTTGGATGTCGTCTTGTGTATCAGTCTTAGTATAAAGGCTGTCCACATCAATTGTGAATAGAAAAGAGCGGACCTTGTGTGTAAAGTCCGGATCCTGGCATTGGACTCTGTTCTGCGCTGGTGTGTTTGGATTGTTGTTTGACTTACGGATGGGCTGCTGATACCGCCACGGTCGGTAGTTATTCCAGCCATTATTGCGGATGATGTACGGGCGCTGGTTAGATGATGAGCCGGCGGTCACACGCGGGCGTCCTCCGTCATACCAGCCGGTGCGCATCTGGCCGCGCGGCGCTGCTACAAAAGTCTTCGGGGACTGTTGGATAACCACGGCGGGACTGCTGGTCAGCTCTGGTCAATTGTGAATGTTTGTGAAAGACAACATTGTTTATTTTGACCACCGTATGTAGTTACTGTGAAAAATGTAACAAGTGTTCATCTTGTCTCATTTTGTGCTTGTCTCGCTCATATAGCGTCATTTTGCCAGGAAAATCAAAGGAAAGTCAATATTTAAGATTCATTTCTTTTTCTGTGTCAAACTGTCTTAGAATGACAATCCCACTTTAGAAACATCAATTGTGCATGTTTTTGAAGGACAACATGATTTATTTTGACTTGGTGTTGAGTTACTGTGAAAAATGCAACACGTCTCATTTTGTGCTTGTCTCGCTCGTACAGTTTGAGATTGACAGTGAAATCAGATGAATGTCACTATTTAAAACTCAGCTGTTGTTATGTGTCAAACTGTCTTCGAATGACAATTCCCCTCCCCACCCTCTGCTCTCCTCCTCGACACTTCCATTAAGGCCGTGTGGATATGCTGTTCCTGATTAATTAACCCAATCTCTCTCAGCTCTTCTTCTCTGGGCCGTGGACCATTTTGGTTTACACTCCAGGGTCAGGGCATGTACTGGATCCCAGTCAGGGGAGACAAATGCTGGAAAACATGCCGGTCAGTATTCTTTTGTTCTACAATATTGTATTTATGACATGCAATCTGTACATGTATTGTCAGGCTTGTTTCTCCCACATATCTTTTGCCACATTATTTACAAATCACCATATACACACATTTTTGAAAGAAATATTCCCCTGTCTGGCGCTTTTAAACCCCTCTTATTCGCGCAAGTCGTCCAGCAATCCTTGTCGTTCGAAATAATTCCAAAAATGGCCCTGGAGTGCCCTCTGCTGGATAAAGCCGAGAACAGCACTTTGGTGGCTTGTTTAAAATCCTCTGTCTGTGTGTATATTCTGTGGAACCGTGATAATTGTCATTTGAAATAAACTTTTGTGTCCAATTGGTTGTGTAGAGTGAATATGGGTCCGTTGAATGTGGTTGTGTCCAAGAAATTAACCAAATTGTGATGACCTACGGATTTACATTTTATACAGCGATTATGCTTGTTAAGATGTACAAAAACATTACAAATTCCTCCTCCTCAAATATAAATAGATAAATAAATAAATCAAGTTTTTAATTGCTTGGATGTCGTCTTGTGTATCAATCTTAGTATAAAGGCTGTCCACATCAATTGTGAATAGAAAAGAGCGGACCTTGTGTGTAAAGTCCGGATCCTGGCATTGGACTCTGTTCTGCGCTGGTGTGTTTGGATTGTTGTTTGACTTACGGATGGGCTGCTGATACCGCCACGGTCGGTAGTTATTCCAGCCTTTATTGCGGATGATGTACGGGCGCTGGTTAGATGATGAGCCGGCGGTCACACGCGGGCGTCCTCCGTCATACCAGCCGGTGCGCATCTGGCCGCGCGGCGCTGCTACAAAAGTCTTCGGGGACTGTTGGATAACCACGGCGGGACTGCTGGTCAGCTCTGGTCAATTGTGAATGTTTGTGAAAGACAACATTGTTTATTTTGACCACCGTATGTAGTTACTGTGAAAAATGTAACAAGTGTTCATCTTGTCTCATTTTGTGCTTGTCTCGCTCATATAGCGTCATTTTGCCAGGAAAATCAAAGGAAAGTCAATATTTAAGATTCATTTCTTTTTCTGTGTCAAACTGTCTTAGAATGACAATCCCACTTTAGAAACATCAATTGTGCATGTTTTTGAAGGACAACATGATTTATTTTGACTTGGTGTTGAGTTACTGTGAAAAATGCAACACGTCTCATTTTGTGCTTGTCTCGCTCGTACAGTTTGAGATTGACAGTGAAATCAGATGAATGTCACTATTTAAAACTCAGCTGTTGTTATGTGTCAAACTGTCTTCGAATGACAATTCCCCTCCCCACCCTCTGCTCTCCTCCTCGACACTTCCATTAAGGCCGTGTGGATATGCTGTTCCTGATTAATTAACCCAATCTCTCTCAGCTCTTCTTCTCTGGGCCGTGGACCATTTTGGTTTACACTCCAGGGTCAGGGCATGTACTGGATCCCAGTCAGGGGAGACAAATGCTGGAAAACATGCCGGTCAGTATTCTTTTGTTCTACAATATTGTATTTATGACATGCAATCTGTACATGTATTGTCAGGCTTGTTTCTCCCACATATCTTTTGCCACATTATTTACAAATCACCATATACACACATTTTTGAAAGAAATATTCCCCTGTCTGGCGCTTTTAAACCCCTCTTATTCGCGCAAGTCGTCCAGCAATCCTTGTCGTTCGAAATAATTCCAAAAATGGCCCTGGAGTGCCCTCTGCTGGATAAAGCCGAGAACAGCACTTTGGTGGCTTGTTTAAAATCCTCTGTCTGTGTGTATATTCTGTGGAACCGTGATAATTGTCATTTGAAATAAACTTTTGTGTCCAATTGGTTGTGTAGAGTGAATATGGGTCCGTTGAATGTGGTTGTGTCCAAGAAATTAACCAAATTGTGATGACCTACGGATTTACATTTTATACAGCGATTATGCTTGTTAAGATGTACAAAAACATTACAAATTCCTCCTCCTCAAATATAAATAGATAAATAAATAAATCAAGTTTTTAATTGCTTGGATGTCGTCTTGTGTATCAATCTTAGTATAAAGGCTGTCCACATCAATTGTGAATAGAAAAGAGCGGACCTTGTGTGTAAAGTCCGGATCCTGGCATTGGACTCTGTTCTGCGCTGGTGTGTTTGGATTGTTGTTTGACTTACGGATGGGCTGCTGATACCGCCACGGTCGGTAGTTATTCCAGCCTTTATTGCGGATGATGTACGGGCGCTGGTTAGATGATGAGCCGGCGGTCACACGCGGGCGTCCTCCGTCATACCAGCCGGTGCGCATCTGGCCGCGCGGCGCTGCTACAAAAGTCTTCGGGGACTGTTGGATAACCACGGCGGGACTGCTGGTCAGCTCTGGTCAATTGTGAATGTTTGTGAAAGACAACATTGTTTATTTTGACCACCGTATGTAGTTACTGTGAAAAATGTAACAAGTGTTCATCTTGTCTCATTTTGTGCTTGTCTCGCTCATATAGCGTCATTTTGCCAGGAAAATCAAAGGAAAGTCAATATTTAAGATTCATTTCTTTTTCTGTGTCAAACTGTCTTAGAATGACAATCCCACTTTAGAAACATCAATTGTGCATGTTTTTGAAGGACAACATGATTTATTTTGACTTGGTGTTGAGTTACTGTGAAAAATGCAACACGTCTCATTTTGTGCTTGTCTCGCTCGTACAGTTTGAGATTGACAGTGAAATCAGATGAATGTCACTATTTAAAACTCAGCTGTTGTTATGTGTCAAACTGTCTTCGAATGACAATTCCCCTCCCCACCCTCTGCTCTCCTCCTCGACACTTTCATTAAGGCCGTGTGGATATGCTGTTCCTGATTAATTAACCCAATCTCTCTCAGCTCTTCTTCTCTGGGCCGTGGACCATTTTGGTTTACACTCCAGGGTCAGGGCATGTACTGGATCCCAGTCAGGGGAGACAAATGCTGGAAAACATGCCGGTCAGTATTCTTTTGTTCTACAATATTGTATTTATGACATGCAATCTGTACATGTATTGTCAGGCTTGTTTCTCCCACATATCTTTTGCCACATTATTTACAAATCACCATATACACACATTTTTGAAAGAAATATTCCCCTGTCTGGCGCTTTTAAATCCCTCTTATTCGCGCAAGTCGTCCAGCAATCCTTGTCGTTCGAAATAATTCCAAAAATGGCCCTGGAGTGCCCTCTGCTGGATAAAGCCGAGAACAGCACTTTGGTGGCTTGTTTAAAATCCTCTGTCTGTGTGTATATTCTGTGGAACCGTGATAATTGTCATTTGAAATAAACTTTTGTGTCCAATTGGTTGTGTAGAGTGAATATGGGTCCGTTGAATGTGGTTGTGTCCAAGAAATTAACCAAATTGTGATGACCTACGGATTTACATTTTATACAGCGATTATGCTTGTTAAGATGTACAAAAACTTTACAAATTCCTCCTCCTCAAATATAAATAAATAAATAAATCAAGTTTTTAATTGCTTGGATGTCGTCTTGTGTATCAGTCTTAGTATAAAGGCTGTCCACATCAATTGTGAATAGAAAAGAGCGGACCTTGTGTGTAAAGTCCGGATCCTGGCATTGGACTCTGTTCTGCGCTGGTGTGTTTGGATTGTTGTTTGACTTACGGATGGGCTGCTGATACCGCCACGGTCGGTAGTTATTCCAGCCATTATTGCGGATGATGTACGGGCGCTGGTTAGATGATGAGCCGGCGGTCACACGCGGGCGTCCTCCGTCATACCAGCCGGTGCGCATCTGGCCGCGCGGCGCTGCTACAAAAGTCTTCGGGGACTGTTGGATAACCACGGCGGGACTGCTGGTCAGCTCTGGTCAATTGTGAATGTTTGTGAAAGACAACATTGTTTATTTTGACCACCGTATGTAGTTACTGTGAAAAATGTAACAAGTGTTCATCTTGTCTCATTTTGTGCTTGTCTCGCTCATATAGCGTCATTTTGCCAGGAAAATCAAAGGAAAGTCAATATTTAAGATTCATTTCTTTTTCTGTGTCAAACTGTCTTAGAATGACAATCCCACTTTAGAAACATCAATTGTGCATGTTTTTGAAGGACAACATGATTTATTTTGACTTGGTGTTGAGTTACTGTGAAAAATGCAACACGTCTCATTTTGTGCTTGTCTCGCTCGTACAGTTTGAGATTGACAGTGAAATCAGATGAATGTCACTATTTAAAACTCAGCTGTTGTTATGTGTCAAACTGTCTTCGAATGACAATTCCCCTCCCCACCCTCTGCTCTCCTCCTCGACACTTCCATTAAGGCCGTGTGGATATGCTGTTCCTGATTAATTAACCCAATCTCTCTCAGCTCTTCTTCTCTGGGCCGTGGACCATTTTGGTTTACACTCCAGGGTCAGGGCATGTACTGGATCCCAGTCAGGGGAGACAAATGCTGGAAAACATGCCGGTCAGTATTCTTTTGTTCTACAATATTGTATTTATGACATGCAATCTGTACATGTATTGTCAGGCTTGTTTCTCCCACATATCTTTTGCCACATTATTTACAAATCACCATATACACACATTTTTGAAAGAAATATTCCCCTGTCTGGCGCTTTTAAACCCCTCTTATTCGCGCAAGTCGTCCAGCAATCCTTGTCGTTCGAAATAATTCCAAAAATGGCCCTGGAGTGCCCTCTGCTGGATAAAGCCGAGAACAGCACTTTGGTGGCTTGTTTAAAATCCTCTGTCTGTGTGTATATTCTGTGGAACCGTGATAATTGTCATTTGAAATAAACTTTTGTGTCCAATTGGTTGTGTAGAGTGAATATGGGTCCGTTGAATGTGGTTGTGTCCAAGAAATTAACCAAATTGTGATGACCTACGGATTTACATTTTATACAGCGATTATGCTTGTTAAGATGTACAAAAACATTACAAATTCCTCCTCCTCAAATATAAATAGATAAATAAATAAATCAAGTTTTTAATTGCTTGGATGTCGTCTTGTGTATCAATCTTAGTATAAAGGCTGTCCACATCAATTGTGAATAGAAAAGAGCGGACCTTGTGTGTAAAGTCCGGATCCTGGCATTGGACTCTGTTCTGCGCTGGTGTGTTTGGATTGTTGTTTGACTTACGGATGGGCTGCTGATACCGCCACGGTCGGTAGTTATTCCAGCCTTTATTGCGGATGATGTACGGGCGCTGGTTAGATGATGAGCCGGCGGTCACACGCGGGCGTCCTCCGTCATACCAGCCGGTGCGCATCTGGCCGCGCGGCGCTGCTACAAAAGTCTTCGGGGACTGTTGGATAACCACGGCGGGACTGCTGGTCAGCTCTGGTCAATTGTGAATGTTTGTGAAAGACAACATTGTTTATTTTGACCACCGTATGTAGTTACTGTGAAAAATGTAACAAGTGTTCATCTTGTCTCATTTTGTGCTTGTCTCGCTCATATAGCGTCATTTTGCCAGGAAAATCAAAGGAAAGTCAATATTTAAGATTCATTTCTTTTTCTGTGTCAAACTGTCTTAGAATGACAATCCCACTTTAGAAACATCAATTGTGCATGTTTTTGAAGGACAACATGATTTATTTTGACTTGGTGTTGAGTTACTGTGAAAAATGCAACACGTCTCATTTTGTGCTTGTCTCGCTCGTACAGTTTGAGATTGACAGTGAAATCAGATGAATGTCACTATTTAAAACTCAGCTGTTGTTATGTGTCAAACTGTCTTCGAATGACAATTCCCCTCCCCACCCTCTGCTCTCCTCCTCGACACTTTCATTAAGGCCGTGTGGATATGCTGTTCCTGATTAATTAACCCAATCTCTCTCAGCTCTTCTTCTCTGGGCCGTGGACCATTTTGGTTTACACTCCAGGGTCAGGGCATGTACTGGATCCCAGTCAGGGGAGACAAATGCTGGAAAACATGCCGGTCAGTATTCTTTTGTTCTACAATATTGTATTTATGACATGCAATCTGTACATGTATTGTCAGGCTTGTTTCTCCCACATATCTTTTGCCACATTATTTACAAATCACCATATACACACATTTTTGAAAGAAATATTCCCCTGTCTGGCGCTTTTAAATCCCTCTTATTCGCGCAAGTCGTCCAGCAATCCTTGTCGTTCGAAATAATTCCAAAAATGGCCCTGGAGTGCCCTCTGCTGGATAAAGCCGAGAACAGCACTTTGGTGGCTTGTTTAAAATCCTCTGTCTGTGTGTATATTCTGTGGAACCGTGATAATTGTCATTTGAAATAAACTTTTGTGTCCAATTGGTTGTGTAGAGTGAATATGGGTCCGTTGAATGTGGTTGTGTCCAAGAAATTAACCAAATTGTGATGACCTACGGATTTACATTTTATACAGCGATTATGCTTGTTAAGATGTACAAAAACTTTACAAATTCCTCCTCCTCAAATATAAATAAATAAATAAATCAAGTTTTTAATTGCTTGGATGTCGTCTTGTGTATCAGTCTTAGTATAAAGGCTGTCCACATCAATTGTGAATAGAAAAGAGCGGACCTTGTGTGTAAAGTCCGGATCCTGGCATTGGACTCTGTTCTGCGCTGGTGTGTTTGGATTGTTGTTTGACTTACGGATGGGCTGCTGATACCGCCACGGTCGGTAGTTATTCCAGCCATTATTGCGGATGATGTACGGGCGCTGGTTAGATGATGAGCCGGCGGTCACACGCGGGCGTCCTCCGTCATACCAGCCGGTGCGCATCTGGCCGCGCGGCGCTGCTACAAAAGTCTTCGGGGACTGTTGGATAACCACGGCGGGACTGCTGGTCAGCTCTGGTCAATTGTGAATGTTTGTGAAAGACAACATTGTTTATTTTGACCACCGTATGTAGTTACTGTGAAAAATGTAACAAGTGTTCATCTTGTCTCATTTTGTGCTTGTCTCGCTCATATAGCGTCATTTTGCCAGGAAAATCAAAGGAAAGTCAATATTTAAGATTCATTTCTTTTTCTGTGTCAAACTGTCTTAGAATGACAATCCCACTTTAGAAACATCAATTGTGCATGTTTTTGAAGGACAACATGATTTATTTTGACTTGGTGTTGAGTTACTGTGAAAAATGCAACACGTCTCATTTTGTGCTTGTCTCGCTCGTACAGTTTGAGATTGACAGTGAAATCAGATGAATGTCACTATTTAAAACTCAGCTGTTGTTATGTGTCAAACTGTCTTCGAATGACAATTCCCCTCCCCACCCTCTGCTCTCCTCCTCGACACTTCCATTAAGGCCGTGTGGATATGCTGTTCCTGATTAATTAACCCAATCTCTCTCAGCTCTTCTTCTCTGGGCCGTGGACCATTTTGGTTTACACTCCAGGGTCAGGGCATGTACTGGATCCCAGTCAGGGGAGACAAATGCTGGAAAACATGCCGGTCAGTATTCTTTTGTTCTACAATATTGTATTTATGACATGCAATCTGTACATGTATTGTCAGGCTTGTTTCTCCCACATATCTTTTGCCACATTATTTACAAATCACCATATACACACATTTTTGAAAGAAATATTCCCCTGTCTGGCGCTTTTAAACCCCTCTTATTCGCGCAAGTCGTCCAGCAATCCTTGTCGTTCGAAATAATTCCAAAAATGGCCCTGGAGTGCCCTCTGCTGGATAAAGCCGAGAACAGCACTTTGGTGGCTTGTTTAAAATCCTCTGTCTGTGTGTATATTCTGTGGAACCGTGATAATTGTCATTTGAAATAAACTTTTGTGTCCAATTGGTTGTGTAGAGTGAATATGGGTCCGTTGAATGTGGTTGTGTCCAAGAAATTAACCAAATTGTGATGACCTACGGATTTACATTTTATACAGCGATTATGCTTGTTAAGATGTACAAAAACATTACAAATTCCTCCTCCTCAAATATAAATAGATAAATAAATAAATCAAGTTTTTAATTGCTTGGATGTCGTCTTGTGTATCAATCTTAGTATAAAGGCTGTCCACATCAATTGTGAATAGAAAAGAGCGGACCTTGTGTGTAAAGTCCGGATCCTGGCATTGGACTCTGTTCTGCGCTGGTGTGTTTGGATTGTTGTTTGACTTACGGATGGGCTGCTGATACCGCCACGGTCGGTAGTTATTCCAGCCTTTATTGCGGATGATGTACGGGCGCTGGTTAGATGATGAGCCGGCGGTCACACGCGGGCGTCCTCCGTCATACCAGCCGGTGCGCATCTGGCCGCGCGGCGCTGCTACAAAAGTCTCCGGGGACTGTTGGATAACCACGGCGGGACTGCTGGTCAGCTCTGGTCAATTGTGAATGTTTGTGAAAGACAACATTGTTTATTTTGACCACCGTATGTAGTTACTGTGAAAAATGTAACAAGTGTTCATCTTGTCTCATTTTGTGCTTGTCTCGCTCATATAGCGTCATTTTGCCAGGAAAATCAAAGGAAAGTCAATATTTAAGATTCATTTCTTTTTCTGTGTCAAACTGTCTTAGAATGACAATCCCACTTTAGAAACATCAATTGTGCATGTTTTTGAAGGACAACATGATTTATTTTGACTTGGTGTTGAGTTACTGTGAAAAATGCAACACGTCTCATTTTGTGCTTGTCTCGCTCGTACAGTTTGAGATTGACAGTGAAATCAGATGAATGTCACTATTTAAAACTCAGCTGTTGTTATGTGTCAAACTGTCTTCGAATGACAATTCCCCTCCCCACCCTCTGCTCTCCTCCTCGACACTTTCATTAAGGCCGTGTGGATATGCTGTTCCTGATTAATTAACCCAATCTCTCTCAGCTCTTCTTCTCTGGGCCGTGGACCATTTTGGTTTACACTCCAGGGTCAGGGCATGTACTGGATCCCAGTCAGGGGAGACAAATGCTGGAAAACATGCCGGTCAGTATTCTTTTGTTCTACAATATTGTATTTATGACATGCAATCTGTACATGTATTGTCAGGCTTGTTTCTCCCACATATCTTTTGCCACATTATTTACAAATCACCATATACACACATTTTTGAAAGAAATATTCCCCTGTCTGGCGGTTTTAAACCCCTCTTATTCGCGCAAGTCGTCCAGCAATCCTTGTCGTTCGAAATAATTCCAAAAATGGCCCTGGAGTGCCCTCTGCTGGATAAAGCCGAGAACAGCACTTTGGTGGCTTGTTTAAAATCCTCTGTCTGTGTGTATATTCTGTGGAACCGTGATAATTGTCATTTGAAATAAACTTTTGTGTCCAATTGGTTGTGTAGAGTGAATATGGGTCCGTTGAATGTGGTTGTGTCCAAGAAATTAACCAAATTGTGATGACCTACGGATTTACATTTTATACAGCGATTATGCTTGTTAAGATGTACAAAAACATTACAAATTCCTCCTCCTCAAATATAAATAAATAAATAAATCAAGTTTTTAATTGCTTGGATGTCGTCTTGTGTATCAGTCTTAGTATAAAGGCTGTCCACATCAATTGTGAATAGAAAAGAGCGGACCTTGTGTGTAAAGTCCGGATCCTGGCATTGGACTCTGTTCTGCGCTGGTGTGTTTGGATTGTTGTTTGACTTACGGATGGGCTGCTGATACCGCCACGGTCGGTAGTTATTCCAGCCATTATTGCGGATGATGTACGGGCGCTGGTTAGATGATGAGCCGGCGGTCACACGCGGGCGTCCTCCGTCATACCAGCCGGTGCGCATCTGGCCGCGCGGCGCTGCTACAAAAGTCTTCGGGGACTGTTGGATGACCACGGCTGGACTGCTGGTCAGCTCTGGTCAATTGTGAATGTTTGTGAAAGACAACATTGTTTATTTTGACCACCGTATGTAGTTACTGTGAAAAATGTAACAAGTGTTCATCTTGTCTCATTTTGTGCTTGTCTCGCTCATATAGCGTCATTTTGCCAGGAAAATCAAAGGAAAGTCAATATTTAAGATTCATTTCTTTTTCTGTGTCAAACTGTCTTAGAATGACAATCCCACTTTAGAAACATCAATTGTGCATGTTTTTGAAGGACAACATGATTTATTTTGACTTGGTTACTGTGAAAAATGCAACACGTCTCATTTTGTGCTTGTCTCGCTCGTACAGTTTGAGATTGACAGTGAAATCAGATGAATGTCACTATTTAAAACTCAGCTGTTGTTATGTGTCAAACTGTCTTCGAATGACAATTCCCCTCCCCACCCTCTGCTCTCCTCCTCGACACTTCCATTAAGGCCGTGTGGATATGCTGTTCCTGATGAATTAACCCAATCTCTCTCAGCTCTTCTTCTCTGGGCCGTGGACCATTTTGGTTTACACTCCAGGGTCAGGGCATGTACTGGATCCCAGTCAGGGGAGACAAATGCTGGAAAACATGCCGGTCAGTATTCTTTTGTTCTACAATATTGTATTTATGACATGCAATCTGTACATGTATTGTCAGGCTTGTTTCTCCCACATATCTTTTGCCACATTATTTACAAATCACCATATACACACATTTTTGAAAGAAATATTCCCCTGTCTGGCGCTTTTAAACCCCTCTTATTCGCGCAAGTCGTCCAGCAATCCTTGTCGTTCGAAATAATTCCAAAAATGGCCCTGGAGTGCCCTCTGCTGGATAAAGCCGAGAACAGCACTTTGGTGGCTTGTTTAAAATCCTCTGTCTGTGTGTATATTCTGTGGAACCGTGATAATTGTCATTTGAAATAAACTTTTGTGTCCAATTGGTTGTGTAGAGTGAATATGGGTCCGTTGAATGTGGTTGTGTCCAAGAAATTAACCAAATTGTGATGACCTACGGATTTACATTTTATACAGCGATTATGCTTGTTAAGATGTACAAAAACATTACAAATTCCTCCTCCTCAAATATAAATAGATAAATAAATAAATCAAGTTTTTAATTGCTTGGATGTCGTCTTGTGTATCAATCTTAGTATAAAGGCTGTCCACATCAATTGTGAATAGAAAAGAGCGGACCTTGTGTGTAAAGTCCGGATCCTGGCATTGGACTCTGTTCTGCGCTGGTGTGTTTGGATTGTTGTTTGACTTACGGATGGGCTGCTGATACCGCCACGGTCGGTAGTTATTCCAGCCTTTATTGCGGATGATGTACGGGCGCTGGTTAGATGATGAGCCGGCGGTCACACGCGGGCGTCCTCCGTCATACCAGCCGGTGCGCATCTGGCCGCGCGGCGCTGCTACAAAAGTCTTCGGGGACTGTTGGATAACCACGGCGGGACTGCTGGTCAGCTCTGGTCAATTGTGAATGTTTGTGAAAGACAACATTGTTTATTTTGACCACCGTATGTAGTTACTGTGAAAAATGTAACAAGTGTTCATCTTGTCTCATTTTGTGCTTGTCTCGCTCATATAGCGTCATTTTGCCAGGAAAATCAAAGGAAAGTCAATATTTAAGATTCATTTCTTTTTCTGTGTCAAACTGTCTTAGAATGACAATCCCACTTTAGAAACATCAATTGTGCATGTTTTTGAAGGACAACGTGATTTATTTTGACTTGGTGTTGAGTTACTGTGAAAAATGCAACACGTCTCATTTTGTGCTTGTCTCGCTCGTACAGTTTGAGATTGACAGTGAAATCAGATGAATGTCACTATTTAAAACTCAGCTGTTGTTATGTGTCAAACTGTCTTCGAATGACAATTCCCCTCCCCACCCTCTGCTCTCCTCCTCGACACTTCCATTAAGGCCGTGTGGATATGCTGTTCCTGATTAATTAACCCAATCTCTCTCAGCTCTTCTTCTCTGGGCCGTGGACCATTTTGGTTTACACTCCAGGGTCAGGGCATGTACTGGATCCCAGTCAGGGGAGACAAATGCTGGAAAACATGCCGGTCAGTATTCTTTTGTTCTACAATATTGTATTTATGACATGCAATCTGTACATGTATTGTCAGGCTTGTTTCTCCCACATATCTTTTGCCACATTATTTACAAATCACCATATACACACATTTTTGAAAGAAATATTCCCCTGTCTGGCGCTTTTAAACCCCTCTTATTCGCGCAAGTCGTCCAGCAATCCTTGTCGTTCGAAATAATTCCAAAAATGGCCCTGGAGTGCCCTCTGCTGGATAAAGCCGAGAACAGCACTTTGGTGGCTTGTTTAAAATCCTCTGTCTGTGTGTATATTCTGTGGAACCGTGATAATTGTCATTTGAAATAAACTTTTGTGTCCAATTGGTTGTGTAGAGTGAATATGGGTCCGTTGAATGTGGTTGTGTCCAAGAAATTAACCAAATTGTGATGACCTACGGATTTACATTTTATACAGCGATTATGCTTGTTAAGATGTACAAAAACATTACAAATTCCTCCTCCTCAAATATAAATAAATAAATAAATCAAGTTTTTAATTGCTTGGATGTCGTCTTGTGTATCAGTCTTAGTATAAAGGCTGTCCACATCAATTGTGAATAGAAAAGAGCGGACCTTGTGTGTAAAGTCCGGATCCTGGCATTGGACTCTGTTCTGCGCTGGTGTGTTTGGATTGTTGTTTGACTTACGGATGGGCTGCTGATACCGCCACGGTCGGTAGTTATTCCAGCCATTATTGCGGATGATGTACGGGCGCTGGTTAGATGATGAGCCGGCGGTCACACGCGGGCGTCCTCCGTCATACCAGCCGGTGCGCATCTGGCCGCGCGGCGCTGCTACAAAAGTCTTCGGGGACTGTTGGATGACCACGGCTGGACTGCTGGTCAGCTCTGGTCAATTGTGAATGTTTGTGAAAGACAACATTGTTTATTTTGACCACCGTATGTAGTTACTGTGAAAAATGTAACAAGTGTTCATCTTGTCTCATTTTGTGCTTGTCTCGCTCATATAGCGTCATTTTGCCAGGAAAATCAAAGGAAAGTCAATATTTAAGATTCATTTCTTTTTCTGTGTCAAACTGTCTTAGAATGACAATCCCACTTTAGAAACATCAATTGTGCATGTTTTTGAAGGACAACATGATTTATTTTGACTTGGTTACTGTGAAAAATGCAACACGTCTCATTTTGTGCTTGTCTCGCTCGTACAGTTTGAGATTGACAGTGAAATCAGATGAATGTCACTATTTAAAACTCAGCTGTTGTTATGTGTCAAACTGTCTTCGAATGACAATTCCCCTCCCCACCCTCTGCTCTCCTCCTCGACACTTCCATTAAGGCCGTGTGGATATGCTGTTCCTGATGAATTAACCCAATCTCTCTCAGCTCTTCTTCTCTGGGCCGTGGACCATTTTGGTTTACACTCCAGGGTCAGGGCATGTACTGGATCCCAGTCAGGGGAGACAAATGCTGGAAAACATGCCGGTCAGTATTCTTTTGTTCTACAATATTGTATTTATGACATGCAATCTGTACATGTATTGTCAGGCTTGTTTCTCCCACATATCTTTTGCCACATTATTTACAAATCACCATATACACACATTTTTGAAAGAAATATTCCCCTGTCTGGCGGTTTTAAACCCCTCTTATTCGCGCAAGTCGTCCAGCAATCCTTGTCGTTCGAAATAATTCCAAAAATGGCCCTGGAGTGCCCTCTGCTGGATAAAGCCGAGAACAGCACTTTGGTGGCTTGTTTAAAATCCTCTGTCTGTGTGTATATTCTGTGGAACCGTGATAATTGTCATTTGAAATAAACTTTTGTGTCCAATTGGTTGTGTAGAGTGAATATGGGTCCGTTGAATGTGGTTGTGTCCAAGAAATTAACCAAATTGTGATGACCTACGGATTTACATTTTATACAGCGATTATGCTTGTTAAGATGTACAAAAACATTACAAATTCCTCCTCCTCAAATATAAATAAATAAATAAATCAAGTTTTTAATTGCTTGGATGTCGTCTTGTGTATCAGTCTTAGTATAAAGGCTGTCCACATCAATTGTGAATAGAAAAGAGCGGACCTTGTGTGTAAAGTCCGGATCCTGGCATTGGACTCTGTTCTGCGCTGGTGTGTTTGGATTGTTGTTTGACTTACGGATGGGCTGCTGATACCGCCACGGTCGGTAGTTATTCCAGCCATTATTGCGGATGATGTACGGGCGCTGGTTAGATGATGAGCCGGCGGTCACACGCGGGCGTCCTCCGTCATACCAGCCGGTGCGCATCTGGCCGCGCGGCGCTGCTACAAAAGTCTTCGGGGACTGTTGGATGACCACGGCTGGACTGCTGGTCAGCTCTGGTCAATTGTGAATGTTTGTGAAAGACAACATTGTTTATTTTGACCACCGTATGTAGTTACTGTGAAAAATGTAACAAGTGTTCATCTTGTCTCATTTTGTGCTTGTCTCGCTCATATAGCGTCATTTTGCCAGGAAAATCAAAGGAAAGTCAATATTTAAGATTCATTTCTTTTTCTGTGTCAAACTGTCTTAGAATGACAATCCCACTTTAGAAACATCAATTGTGCATGTTTTTGAAGGACAACATGATTTATTTTGACTTGGTTACTGTGAAAAATGCAACACGTCTCATTTTGTGCTTGTCTCGCTCGTACAGTTTGAGATTGACAGTGAAATCAGATGAATGTCACTATTTAAAACTCAGCTGTTGTTATGTGTCAAACTGTCTTCGAATGACAATTCCCCTCCCCACCCTCTGCTCTCCTCCTCGACACTTCCATTAAGGCCGTGTGGATATGCTGTTCCTGATGAATTAACCCAATCTCTCTCAGCTCTTCTTCTCTGGGCCGTGGACCATTTTGGTTTACACTCCAGGGTCAGGGCATGTACTGGATCCCAGTCAGGGGAGACAAATGCTGGAAAACATGCCGGTCAGTATTCTTTTGTTCTACAATATTGTATTTATGACATGCAATCTGTACATGTATTGTCAGGCTTGTTTCTCCCACATATCTTTTGCCACATTATTTACAAATCACCATATACACACATTTTTGAAAGAAATATTCCCCTGTCTGGCGGTTTTAAACCCCTCTTATTCGCGCAAGTCGTCCAGCAATCCTTGTCGTTCGAAATAATTCCAAAAATGGCCCTGGAGTGCCCTCTGCTGGATAAAGCCGAGAACAGCACTTTGGTGGCTTGTTTAAAATCCTCTGTCTGTGTGTATATTCTGTGGAACCGTGATAATTGTCATTTGAAATAAACTTTTGTGTCCAATTGGTTGTGTAGAGTGAATATGGGTCCGTTGAATGTGGTTGTGTCCAAGAAATTAACCAAATTGTGATGACCTACGGATTTACATTTTATACAGCGATTATGCTTGTTAAGATGTACAAAAACATTACAAATTCCTCCTCCTCAAATATAAATAAATAAATAAATCAAGTTTTTAATTGTTTGGATGTCGTCTTGTGTATCAGTCTTAGTATAAAGGCTGTCCACATCAATTGTGAATAGAAAAGAGCGGACCTTGTGTGTAAAGTCCGGATCCTGGCATTGGACTCTGTTCTGCGCTGGTGTGTTTGGATTGTTGTTTGACTTACGGATGGGCTGCTGATACCGCCACGGTCGGTAGTTATTCCAGCCATTATTGCGGATGATGTACGGGCGCTGGTTAGATGATGAGCCGGCGGTCACACGCGGGCGTCCTCCGTCATACCAGCCGGTGCGCATCTGGCCGCGCGGCGCTGCTACAAAAGTCTTCGGGGACTGTTGGATGACCACGGCTGGACTGCTGGTCAGCTCTGGTCAATTGTGAATGTTTGTGAAAGACAACATTGTTTATTTTGACCACCGTATGTAGTTACTGTGAAAAATGTAACAAGTGTTCATCTTGTCTCATTTTGTGCTTGTCTCGCTCATATAGCGTCATTTTGCCAGGAAAATCAAAGGAAAGTCAATATTTAAGATTCATTTCTTTTTCTGTGTCAAACTGTCTTAGAATGACAATCCCACTTTAGAAACATCAATTGTGCATGTTTTTGAAGGACAACGTGATTTATTTTGACTTGGTGTTGAGTTACTGTGAAAAATGCAACACGTCTCATTTTGTGCTTGTCTCGCTCGTACAGTTTGAGATTGACAGTGAAATCAGATGAATGTCACTATTTAAAACTCAGCTGTTGTTATGTGTCAAACTGTCTTCGAATGACAATTCCCCTCCCCACCCTCTGCTCTCCTCCTCGACACTTTCATTAAGGCCGTGTGGATATGCTGTTCCTGATTAATTAACCCAATCTCTCTCAGCTCTTCTTCTCTGGGCCGTGGACCATTTTGGTTTACACTCCAGGGTCAGGGCATGTACTGGATCCCAGTCAGGGGAGACAAATGCTGGAAAACATGCCGGTCAGTATTCTTTTGTTCTACAATATTGTATTTATGACATGCAATCTGTACATGTATTGTCAGGCTTGTTTCTCCCACATATCTTTTGCCACATTATTTACAAATCACCATATACACACATTTTTGAAAGAAATATTCCCCTGTCTGGCGGTTTTAAACCCCTCTTATTCGCGCAAGTCGTCCAGCAATCCTTGTCGTTCGAAATAATTCCAAAAATGGCCCTGGAGTGCCCTCTGCTGGATAAAGCCGAGAACAGCACTTTGGTGGCTTGTTTAAAATCCTCTGTCTGTGTGTATATTCTGTGGAACCGTGATAATTGTCATTTGAAATAAACTTTTGTGTCCAATTGGTTGTGTAGAGTGAATATGGGTCCGTTGAATGTGGTTGTGTCCAAGAAATTAACCAAATTGTGATGACCTACGGATTTACATTTTATACAGCGATTATGCTTGTTAAGATGTACAAAAACATTACAAATTCCTCCTCCTCAAATATAAATAAATAAATAAATCAAGTTTTTAATTGCTTGGATGTCGTCTTGTGTATCAGTCTTAGTATAAAGGCTGTCCACATCAATTGTGAATAGAAAAGAGCGGACCTTGTGTGTAAAGTCCGGATCCTGGCATTGGACTCTGTTCTGCGCTGGTGTGTTTGGATTGTTGTTTGACTTACGGATGGGCTGCTGATACCGCCACGGTCGGTAGTTATTCCAGCCATTATTGCGGATGATGTACGGGCGCTGGTTAGATGATGAGCCGGCGGTCACACGCGGGCGTCCTCCGTCATACCAGCCGGTGCGCATCTGGCCGCGCGGCGCTGCTACAAAAGTCTTCGGGGACTGTTGGATGACCACGGCTGGACTGCTGGTCAGCTCTGGTCAATTGTGAATGTTTGTGAAAGACAACATTGTTTATTTTGACCACCGTATGTAGTTACTGTGAAAAATGTAACAAGTGTTCATCTTGTCTCATTTTGTGCTTGTCTCGCTCATATAGCGTCATTTTGCCAGGAAAATCAAAGGAAAGTCAATATTTAAGATTCATTTCTTTTTCTGTGTCAAACTGTCTTAGAATGACAATCCCACTTTAGAAACATCAATTGTGCATGTTTTTGAAGGACAACGTGATTTATTTTGACTTGGTGTTGAGTTACTGTGAAAAATGCAACACGTCTCATTTTGTGCTTGTCTCGCTCGTACAGTTTGAGATTGACAGTGAAATCAGATGAATGTCACTATTTAAAACTCAGCTGTTGTTATGTGTCAAACTGTCTTCGAATGACAATTCCCCTCCCCACCCTCTGCTCTCCTCCTCGACACTTTCATTAAGGCCGTGTGGATATGCTGTTCCTGATTAATTAACCCAATCTCTCTCAGCTCTTCTTCTCTGGGCCGTGGACCATTTTGGTTTACACTCCAGGGTCAGGGCATGTACTGGATCCCAGTCAGGGGAGACAAATGCTGGAAAACATGCCGGTCAGTATTCTTTTGTTCTACAATATTGTATTTATGACATGCAATCTGTACATGTATTGTCAGGCTTGTTTCTCCCACATATCTTTTGCCACATTATTTACAAATCACCATATACACACATTTTTGAAAGAAATATTCCCCTGTCTGGCGGTTTTAAACCCCTCTTATTCGCGCAAGTCGTCCAGCAATCCTTGTCGTTCGAAATAATTCCAAAAATGGCCCTGGAGTGCCCTCTGCTGGATAAAGCCGAGAACAGCACTTTGGTGGCTTGTTTAAAATCCTCTGTCTGTGTGTATATTCTGTGGAACCGTGATAATTGTCATTTGAAATAAACTTTTGTGTCCAATTGGTTGTGTAGAGTGAATATGGGTCCGTTGAATGTGGTTGTGTCCAAGAAATTAACCAAATTGTGATGACCTACGGATTTACATTTTATACAGCGATTATGCTTGTTAAGATGTACAAAAACATTACAAATTCCTCCTCCTCAAATATAAATAAATAAATAAATCAAGTTTTTAATTGCTTGGATGTCGTCTTGTGTATCAGTCTTAGTATAAAGGCTGTCCACATCAATTGTGAATAGAAAAGAGCGGACCTTGTGTGTAAAGTCCGGATCCTGGCATTGGACTCTGTTCTGCGCTGGTGTGTTTGGATTGTTGTTTGACTTACGGATGGGCTGCTGATACCGCCACGGTCGGTAGTTATTCCAGCCATTATTGCGGATGATGTACGGGCGCTGGTTAGATGATGAGCCGGCGGTCACACGCGGGCGTCCTCCGTCATACCAGCCGGTGCGCATCTGGCCGCGCGGCGCTGCTACAAAAGTCTTCGGGGACTGTTGGATAACCACGGCGGGACTGCTGGTCAGCTCTGGTCAATTGTGAATGTTTGTGAAAGACAACATTGTTTATTTTGACCACCATATGTAGTTACTGTGAAAAATGTAACAAGTGTTCATCTTGTCTCATTTTGTGCTTGTCTCGCTCATATAGCGTCATTTTGCCAGGAAAATCAAAGGAAAGTCAATATTTAAGATTCATTTCTTTTTCTGTGTCAAACTGTCTTAGAATGACAATCCCACTTTAGAAACATCAATTGTGCATGTTTTTGAAGGACAACATGATTTATTTTGACTTGGTTACTGTGAAAAATGCAACACGTCTCATTTTGTGCTTGTCTCGCTCGTACAGTTTGAGATTGACAGTGAAATCAGATGAATGTCACTATTTAAAACTCAGCTGTTGTTATGTGTCAAACTGTCTTCGAATGACAATTCCCCTCCCCACCCTCTGCTCTCCTCCTCGACACTTCCATTAAGGCCGTGTGGATATGCTGTTCCTGATTAATTAACCCAATCTCTCTCAGCTCTTCTTCTCTGGGCCGTGGACCATTTTGGTTTACACTCCAGGGTCAGGGCATGTACTGGATCCCAGTCAGGGGAGACAAATGCTGGAAAACATGCCGGTCAGTATTCTTTTGTTCTACAATATTGTATTTATGACATGCAATCTGTACATGTATTGTCAGGCTTGTTTCTCCCACATATCTTTTGCCACATTATTTACAAATCACCATATACACACATTTTTGAAAGAAATATTCCCCTGTCTGGCGCTTTTAAACCCCTCTTATTCGCGCAAGTCGTCCAGCAATCCTTGTCGTTCGAAATAATTCCAAAAATGGCCCTGGAGTGCCCTCTGCTGGATAAAGCCGAGAACAGCACTTTGGTGGCTTGTTTAAAATCCTCTGTCTGTGTGTATATTCTGTGGAACCGTGATAATTGTCATTTGAAATAAACTTTTGTGTCCAATTGGTTGTGTAGAGTGAATATGGGTCCGTTGAATGTGGTTGTGTCCAAGAAATTAACCAAATTGTGATGACCTACGGATTTACATTTTATACAGCGATTATGCTTGTTAAGATGTACAAAAACATTACAAATTCCTCCTCCTCAAATATAAATAGATAAATAAATAAATCAAGTTTTTAATTGCTTGGATGTCGTCTTGTGTATCAATCTTAGTATAAAGGCTGTCCACATCAATTGTGAATAGAAAAGAGCGGACCTTGTGTGTAAAGTCCGGATCCTGGCATTGGACTCTGTTCTGCGCTGGTGTGTTTGGATTGTTGTTTGACTTACGGATGGGCTGCTGATACCGCCACGGTCGGTAGTTATTCCAGCCTTTATTGCGGATGATGTACGGGCGCTGGTTAGATGATGAGCCGGCGGTCACACGCGGGCGTCCTCCGTCATACCAGCCGGTGCGCATCTGGCCGCGCGGCGCTGCTACAAAAGTCTTCGGGGACTGTTGGATAACCACGGCGGGACTGCTGGTCAGCTCTGGTCAATTGTGAATGTTTGTGAAAGACAACATTGTTTATTTTGACCACCGTATGTAGTTACTGTGAAAAATGTAACAAGTGTTCATCTTGTCTCATTTTGTGCTTGTCTCGCTCATATAGCGTCATTTTGCCAGGAAAATCAAAGGAAAGTCAATATTTAAGATTCATTTCTTTTTCTGTGTCAAACTGTCTTAGAATGACAATCCCACTTTAGAAACATCAATTGTGCATGTTTTTGAAGGACAACGTGATTTATTTTGACTTGGTGTTGAGTTACTGTGAAAAATGCAACACGTCTCATTTTGTGCTTGTCTCGCTCGTACAGTTTGAGATTGACAGTGAAATCAGATGAATGTCACTATTTAAAACTCAGCTGTTGTTATGTGTCAAACTGTCTTCGAATGACAATTCCCCTCCCCACCCTCTGCTCTCCTCCTCGACACTTTCATTAAGGCCGTGTGGATATGCTGTTCCTGATTAATTAACCCAATCTCTCTCAGCTCTTCTTCTCTGGGCCGTGGACCATTTTGGTTTACACTCCAGGGTCAGGGCATGTACTGGATCCCAGTCAGGGGAGACAAATGCTGGAAAACATGCCGGTCAGTATTCTTTTGTTCTACAATATTGTATTTATGACATGCAATCTGTACATGTATTGTCAGGCTTGTTTCTCCCACATATCTTTTGCCACATTATTTACAAATCACCATATACACACATTTTTGAAAGAAATATTCCCCTGTCTGGCGCTTTTAAACCCCTCTTATTCGCGCAAGTCGTCCAGCAATCCTTGTCGTTCGAAATAATTCCAAAAATGGCCCTGGAGTGCCCTCTGCTGGATAAAGCCGAGAACAGCACTTTGGTGGCTTGTTTAAAATCCTCTGTCTGTGTGTATATTCTGTGGAACCGTGATAATTGTCATTTGAAATAAACTTTTGTGTCCAATTGGTTGTGTAGAGTGAATATGGGTCCGTTGAATGTGGTTGTGTCCAAGAAATTAACCAAATTGTGATGACCTACGGATTTACATTTTATACAGCGATTATGCTTGTTAAGATGTACAAAAACATTACAAATTCCTCCTCCTCAAATATAAATAAATAAATAAATCAAGTTTTTAATTGCTTGGATGTCGTCTTGTGTATCAGTCTTAGTATAAAGGCTGTCCACATCAATTGTGAATAGAAAAGAGCGGACCTTGTGTGTAAAGTCCGGATCCTGGCATTGGACTCTGTTCTGCGCTGGTGTGTTTGGATTGTTGTTTGACTTACGGATGGGCTGCTGATACCGCCACGGTCGGTAGTTATTCCAGCCATTATTGCGGATGATGTACGGGCGCTGGTTAGATGATGAGCCGGCGGTCACACGCGGGCGTCCTCCGTCATACCAGCCGGTGCGCATCTGGCCGCGCGGCGCTGCTACAAAAGTCTTCGGGGACTGTTGGATAACCACGGCGGGACTGCTGGTCAGCTCTGGTCAATTGTGAATGTTTGTGAAAGACAACATTGTTTATTTTGACCACCATATGTAGTTACTGTGAAAAATGTAACAAGTGTTCATCTTGTCTCATTTTGTGCTTGTCTCGCTCATATAGCGTCATTTTGCCAGGAAAATCAAAGGAAAGTCAATATTTAAGATTCATTTCTTTTTCTGTGTCAAACTGTCTTAGAATGACAATCCCACTTTAGAAACATCAATTGTGCATGTTTTTGAAGGACAACATGATTTATTTTGACTTGGTTACTGTGAAAAATGCAACACGTCTCATTTTGTGCTTGTCTCGCTCGTACAGTTTGAGATTGACAGTGAAATCAGATGAATGTCACTATTTAAAACTCAGCTGTTGTTATGTGTCAAACTGTCTTCGAATGACAATTCCCCTCCCCACCCTCTGCTCTCCTCCTCGACACTTCCATTAAGGCCGTGTGGATATGCTGTTCCTGATTAATTAACCCAATCTCTCTCAGCTCTTCTTCTCTGGGCCGTGGACCATTTTGGTTTACACTCCAGGGTCAGGGCATGTACTGGATCCCAGTCAGGGGAGACAAATGCTGGAAAACATGCCGGTCAGTATTCTTTTGTTCTACAATATTGTATTTATGACATGCAATCTGTACATGTATTGTCAGGCTTGTTTCTCCCACATATCTTTTGCCACATTATTTACAAATCACCATATACACACATTTTTGAAAGAAATATTCCCCTGTCTGGCGCTTTTAAACCCCTCTTATTCGCGCAAGTCGTCCAGCAATCCTTGTCGTTCGAAATAATTCCAAAAATGGCCCTGGAGTGCCCTCTGCTGGATAAAGCCGAGAACAGCACTTTGGTGGCTTGTTTAAAATCCTCTGTCTGTGTGTATATTCTGTGGAACCGTGATAATTGTCATTTGAAATAAACTTTTGTGTCCAATTGGTTGTGTAGAGTGAATATGGGTCCGTTGAATGTGGTTGTGTCCAAGAAATTAACCAAATTGTGATGACCTACGGATTTACATTTTATACAGCGATTATGCTTGTTAAGATGTACAAAAACATTACAAATTCCTCCTCCTCAAATATAAATAGATAAATAAATAAATCAAGTTTTTAATTGCTTGGATGTCGTCTTGTGTATCAATCTTAGTATAAAGGCTGTCCACATCAATTGTGAATAGAAAAGAGCGGACCTTGTGTGTAAAGTCCGGATCCTGGCATTGGACTCTGTTCTGCGCTGGTGTGTTTGGATTGTTGTTTGACTTACGGATGGGCTGCTGATACCGCCACGGTCGGTAGTTATTCCAGCCTTTATTGCGGATGATGTACGGGCGCTGGTTAGATGATGAGCCGGCGGTCACACGCGGGCGTCCTCCGTCATACCAGCCGGTGCGCATCTGGCCGCGCGGCGCTGCTACAAAAGTCTTCGGGGACTGTTGGATAACCACGGCGGGACTGCTGGTCAGCTCTGGTCAATTGTGAATGTTTGTGAAAGACAACATTGTTTATTTTGACCACCGTATGTAGTTACTGTGAAAAATGTAACAAGTGTTCATCTTGTCTCATTTTGTGCTTGTCTCGCTCATATAGCGTCATTTTGCCAGGAAAATCAAAGGAAAGTCAATATTTAAGATTCATTTCTTTTTCTGTGTCAAACTGTCTTAGAATGACAATCCCACTTTAGAAACATCAATTGTGCATGTTTTTGAAGGACAACGTGATTTATTTTGACTTGGTGTTGAGTTACTGTGAAAAATGCAACACGTCTCATTTTGTGCTTGTCTCGCTCGTACAGTTTGAGATTGACAGTGAAATCAGATGAATGTCACTATTTAAAACTCAGCTGTTGTTATGTGTCAAACTGTCTTCGAATGACAATTCCCCTCCCCACCCTCTGCTCTCCTCCTCGACACTTTCATTAAGGCCGTGTGGATATGCTGTTCCTGATTAATTAACCCAATCTCTCTCAGCTCTTCTTCTCTGGGCCGTGGACCATTTTGGTTTACACTCCAGGGTCAGGGCATGTACTGGATCCCAGTCAGGGGAGACAAATGCTGGAAAACATGCCGGTCAGTATTCTTTTGTTCTACAATATTGTATTTATGACATGCAATCTGTACATGTATTGTCAGGCTTGTTTCTCCCACATATCTTTTGCCACATTATTTACAAATCACCATATACACACATTTTTGAAAGAAATATTCCCCTGTCTGGCGCTTTTAAACCCCTCTTATTCGCGCAAGTCGTCCAGCAATCCTTGTCGTTCGAAATAATTCCAAAAATGGCCCTGGAGTGCCCTCTGCTGGATAAAGCCGAGAACAGCACTTTGGTGGCTTGTTTAAAATCCTCTGTCTGTGTGTATATTCTGTGGAACCGTGATAATTGTCATTTGAAATAAACTTTTGTGTCCAATTGGTTGTGTAGAGTGAATATGGGTCCGTTGAATGTGGTTGTGTCCAAGAAATTAACCAAATTGTGATGACCTACGGATTTACATTTTATACAGCGATTATGCTTGTTAAGATGTACAAAAACATTACAAATTCCTCCTCCTCAAATATAAATAAATAAATAAATCAAGTTTTTAATTGCTTGGATGTCGTCTTGTGTATCAGTCTTAGTATAAAGGCTGTCCACATCAATTGTGAATAGAAAAGAGCGGACCTTGTGTGTAAAGTCCGGATCCTGGCATTGGACTCTGTTCTGCGCTGGTGTGTTTGGATTGTTGTTTGACTTACGGATGGGCTGCTGATACCGCCACGGTCGGTAGTTATTCCAGCCATTATTGCGGATGATGTACGGGCGCTGGTTAGATGATGAGCCGGCGGTCACACGCGGGCGTCCTCCGTCATACCAGCCGGTGCGCATCTGGCCGCGCGGCGCTGCTACAAAAGTCTTCGGGGACTGTTGGATGACCACGGCTGGACTGCTGGTCAGCTCTGGTCAATTGTGAATGTTTGTGAAAGACAACATTGTTTATTTTGACCACCGTATGTAGTTACTGTGAAAAATGTAACAAGTGTTCATCTTGTCTCATTTTGTGCTTGTCTCGCTCATATAGCGTCATTTTGCCAGGAAAATCAAAGGAAAGTCAATATTTAAGATTCATTTCTTTTTCTGTGTCAAACTGTCTTAGAATGACAATCCCACTTTAGAAACATCAATTGTGCATGTTTTTGAAGGACAACATGATTTATTTTGACTTGGTTACTGTGAAAAATGCAACACGTCTCATTTTGTGCTTGTCTCGCTCGTACAGTTTGAGATTGACAGTGAAATCAGATGAATGTCACTATTTAAAACTCAGCTGTTGTTATGTGTCAAACTGTCTTCGAATGACAATTCCCCTCCCCACCCTCTGCTCTCCTCCTCGACACTTCCATTAAGGCCGTGTGGATATGCTGTTCCTGATTAATTAACCCAATCTCTCTCAGCTCTTCTTCTCTGGGCCGTGGACCATTTTGGTTTACACTCCAGGGTCAGGGCATGTACTGGATCCCAGTCAGGGGAGACAAATGCTGGAAAACATGCCGGTCAGTATTCTTTTGTTCTACAATATTGTATTTATGACATGCAATCTGTACATGTATTGTCAGGCTTGTTTCTCCCACATATCTTTTGCCACATTATTTACAAATCACCATATACACACATTTTTGAAAGAAATATTCCCCTGTCTGGCGCTTTTAAACCCCTCTTATTCGCGCAAGTCGTCCAGCAATCCTTGTCGTTCGAAATAATTCCAAAAATGGCCCTGGAGTGCCCTCTGCTGGATAAAGCCGAGAACAGCACTTTGGTGGCTTGTTTAAAATCCTCTGTCTGTGTGTATATTCTGTGGAACCGTGATAATTGTCATTTGAAATAAACTTTTGTGTCCAATTGGTTGTGTAGAGTGAATATGGGTCCGTTGAATGTGGTTGTGTCCAAGAAATTAACCAAATTGTGATGACCTACGGATTTACATTTTATACAGCGATTATGCTTGTTAAGATGTACAAAAACATTACAAATTCCTCCTCCTCAAATATAAATAGATAAATAAATAAATCAAGTTTTTAATTGCTTGGATGTCGTCTTGTGTATCAATCTTAGTATAAAGGCTGTCCACATCAATTGTGAATAGAAAAGAGCGGACCTTGTGTGTAAAGTCCGGATCCTGGCATTGGACTCTGTTCTGCGCTGGTGTGTTTGGATTGTTGTTTGACTTACGGATGGGCTGCTGATACCGCCACGGTCGGTAGTTATTCCAGCCTTTATTGCGGATGATGTACGGGCGCTGGTTAGATGATGAGCCGGCGGTCACACGCGGGCGTCCTCCGTCATACCAGCCGGTGCGCATCTGGCCGCGCGGCGCTGCTACAAAAGTCTTCGGGGACTGTTGGATAACCACGGCGGGACTGCTGGTCAGCTCTGGTCAATTGTGAATGTTTGTGAAAGACAACATTGTTTATTTTGACCACCGTATGTAGTTACTGTGAAAAATGTAACAAGTGTTCATCTTGTCTCATTTTGTGCTTGTCTCGCTCATATAGCGTCATTTTGCCAGTAAAATCAAAGGAAAGTCAATATTTAAGATTCATTTCTTTTTCTGTGTCAAACTGTCTTAGAATGACAATCCCACTTTAGAAACATCAATTGTGCATGTTTTTGAAGGACAACGTGATTTATTTTGACTTGGTGTTGAGTTACTGTGAAAAATGCAACACGTCTCATTTTGTGCTTGTCTCGCTCGTACAGTTTGAGATTGACAGTGAAATCAGATGAATGTCACTATTTAAAACTCAGCTGTTGTTATGTGTCAAACTGTCTTCGAATGACAATTCCCCTCCCCACCCTCTGCTCTCCTCCTCGACACTTTCATTAAGGCCGTGTGGATATGCTGTTCCTGATTAATTAACCCAATCTCTCTCAGCTCTTCTTCTCTGGGCCGTGGACCATTTTGGTTTACACTCCAGGGTCAGGGCATGTACTGGATCCCAGTCAGGGGAGACAAATGCTGGAAAACATGCCGGTCAGTATTCTTTTGTTCTACAATATTGTATTTATGACATGCAATCTGTACATGTATTGTCAGGCTTGTTTCTCCCACATATCTTTTGCCACATTATTTACAAATCACCATATACACACATTTTTGAAAGAAATATTCCCCTGTCTGGCGCTTTTAAACCCCTCTTATTCGCGCAAGTCGTCCAGCAATCCTTGTCGTTCGAAATAATTCCAAAAATGGCCCTGGAGTGCCCTCTGCTGGATAAAGCCGAGAACAGCACTTTGGTGGCTTGTTTAAAATCCTCTGTCTGTGTGTATATTCTGTGGAACCGTGATAATTGTCATTTGAAATAAACTTTTGTGTCCAATTGGTTGTGTAGAGTGAATATGGGTCCGTTGAATGTGGTTGTGTCCAAGAAATTAACCAAATTGTGATGACCTACGGATTTACATTTTATACAGCGATTATGCTTGTTAAGATGTACAAAAACATTACAAATTCCTCCTCCTCAAATATAAATAAATAAATAAATCAAGTTTTTAATTGCTTGGATGTCGTCTTGTGTATCAGTCTTAGTATAAAGGCTGTCCACATCAATTGTGAATAGAAAAGAGCGGACCTTGTGTGTAAAGTCCGGATCCTGGCATTGGACTCTGTTCTGCGCTGGTGTGTTTGGATTGTTGTTTGACTTACGGATGGGCTGCTGATACCGCCACGGTCGGTAGTTATTCCAGCCATTATTGCGGATGATGTACGGGCGCTGGTTAGATGATGAGCCGGCGGTCACACGCGGGCGTCCTCCGTCATACCAGCCGGTGCGCATCTGGCCGCGCGGCGCTGCTACAAAAGTCTTCGGGGACTGTTGGATGACCACGGCTGGACTGCTGGTCAGCTCTGGTCAATTGTGAATGTTTGTGAAAGACAACATTGTTTATTTTGACCACCGTATGTAGTTACTGTGAAAAATGTAACAAGTGTTCATCTTGTCTCATTTTGTGCTTGTCTCGCTCATATAGCGTCATTTTGCCAGGAAAATCAAAGGAAAGTCAATATTTAAGATTCATTTCTTTTTCTGTGTCAAACTGTCTTAGAATGACAATCCCACTTTAGAAACATCAATTGTGCATGTTTTTGAAGGACAACATGATTTATTTTGACTTGGTTACTGTGAAAAATGCAACACGTCTCATTTTGTGCTTGTCTCGCTCGTACAGTTTGAGATTGACAGTGAAATCAGATGAATGTCACTATTTAAAACTCAGCTGTTGTTATGTGTCAAACTGTCTTCGAATGACAATTCCCCTCCCCACCCTCTGCTCTCCTCCTCGACACTTTCATTAAGGCCGTGTGGATATGCTGTTCCTGATTAATTAACCCAATCTCTCTCAGCTCTTCTTCTCTGGGCCGTGGACCATTTTGGTTTACACTCCAGGGTCAGGGCATGTACTGGATCCCAGTCAGGGGAGACAAATGCTGGAAAACATGCCGGTCAGTATTCTTTTGTTCTACAATATTGTATTTATGACATGCAATCTGTACATGTATTGTCAGGCTTGTTTCTCCCACATATCTTTTGCCACATTATTTACAAATCACCATATACACACATTTTTGAAAGAAATATTCCCCTGTCTGGCGCTTTTAAACCCCTCTTATTCGCGCAAGTCGTCCAGCAATCCTTGTCGTTCGAAATAATTCCAAAAATGGCCCTGGAGTGCCCTCTGCTGGATAAAGCCGAGAACAGCACTTTGGTGGCTTGTTTAAAATCCTCTGTCTGTGTGTATATTCTGTGGAACCGTGATAATTGTCATTTGAAATAAACTTTTGTGTCCAATTGGTTGTGTAGAGTGAATATGGGTCCGTTGAATGTGGTTGTGTCCAAGAAATTAACCAAATTGTGATGACCTACGGATTTACATTTTATACAGCGATTATGCTTGTTAAGATGTACAAAAACATTACAAATTCCTCCTCCTCAAATATAAATAGATAAATAAATAAATCAAGTTTTTAATTGCTTGGATGTCGTCTTGTGTATCAATCTTAGTATAAAGGCTGTCCACATCAATTGTGAATAGAAAAGAGCGGACCTTGTGTGTAAAGTCCGGATCCTGGCATTGGACTCTGTTCTGCGCTGGTGTGTTTGGATTGTTGTTTGACTTACGGATGGGCTGCTGATACCGCCACGGTCGGTAGTTATTCCAGCCTTTATTGCGGATGATGTACGGGCGCTGGTTAGATGATGAGCCGGCGGTCACACGCGGGCGTCCTCCGTCATACCAGCCGGTGCGCATCTGGCCGCGCGGCGCTGCTACAAAAGTCTTCGGGGACTGTTGGATAACCACGGCGGGACTGCTGGTCAGCTCTGGTCAATTGTGAATGTTTGTGAAAGACAACATTGTTTATTTTGACCACCGTATGTAGTTACTGTGAAAAATGTAACAAGTGTTCATCTTGTCTCATTTTGTGCTTGTCTCGCTCATATAGCGTCATTTTGCCAGGAAAATCAAAGGAAAGTCAATATTTAAGATTCATTTCTTTTTCTGTGTCAAACTGTCTTAGAATGACAATCCCACTTTAGAAACATCAATTGTGCATGTTTTTGAAGGACAACGTGATTTATTTTGACTTGGTGTTGAGTTACTGTGAAAAATGCAACACGTCTCATTTTGTGCTTGTCTCGCTCGTACAGTTTGAGATTGACAGTGAAATCAGATGAATGTCACTATTTAAAACTCAGCTGTTGTTATGTGTCAAACTGTCTTCGAATGACAATTCCCCTCCCCACCCTCTGCTCTCCTCCTCGACACTTTCATTAAGGCCGTGTGGATATGCTGTTCCTGATTAATTAACCCAATCTCTCTCAGCTCTTCTTCTCTGGGCCGTGGACCATTTTGGTTTACACTCCAGGGTCAGGGCATGTACTGGATCCCAGTCAGGGGAGACAAATGCTGGAAAACATGCCGGTCAGTATTCTTTTGTTCTACAATATTGTATTTATGACATGCAATCTGTACATGTATTGTCAGGCTTGTTTCTCCCACATATCTTTTGCCACATTATTTACAAATCACCATATACACACATTTTTGAAAGAAATATTCCCCTGTCTGGCGCTTTTAAACCCCTCTTATTCGCGCAAGTCGTCCAGCAATCCTTGTCGTTCGAAATAATTCCAAAAATGGCCCTGGAGTGCCCTCTGCTGGATAAAGCCGAGAACAGCACTTTGGTGGCTTGTTTAAAATCCTCTGTCTGTGTGTATATTCTGTGGAACCGTGATAATTGTCATTTGAAATAAACTTTTGTGTCCAATTGGTTGTGTAGAGTGAATATGGGTCCGTTGAATGTGGTTGTGTCCAAGAAATTAACCAAATTGTGATGACCTACGGATTTACATTTTATACAGCGATTATGCTTGTTAAGATGTACAAAAACATTACAAATTCCTCCTCCTCAAATATAAATAGATAAATAAATAAATCAAGTTTTTAATTGCTTGGATGTCGTCTTGTGTATCAATCTTAGTATAAAGGCTGTCCACATCAATTGTGAATAGAAAAGAGCGGACCTTGTGTGTAAAGTCCGGATCCTGGCATTGGACTCTGTTCTGCGCTGGTGTGTTTGGATTGTTGTTTGACTTACGGATGGGCTGCTGATACCGCCACGGTCGGTAGTTATTCCAGCCTTTATTGCGGATGATGTACGGGCGCTGGTTAGATGATGAGCCGGCGGTCACACGCGGGCGTCCTCCGTCATACCAGCCGGTGCGCATCTGGCCGCGCGGCGCTGCTACAAAAGTCTTCGGGGACTGTTGGATAACCACGGCGGGACTGCTGGTCAGCTCTGGTCAATTGTGAATGTTTGTGAAAGACAACATTGTTTATTTTGACCACCGTATGTAGTTACTGTGAAAAATGTAACAAGTGTTCATCTTGTCTCATTTTGTGCTTGTCTCGCTCATATAGCGTCATTTTGCCAGGAAAATCAAAGGAAAGTCAATATTTAAGATTCATTTCTTTTTCTGTGTCAAACTGTCTTAGAATGACAATCCCACTTTAGAAACATCAATTGTGCATGTTTTTGAAGGACAACGTGATTTATTTTGACTTGGTGTTGAGTTACTGTGAAAAATGCAACACGTCTCATTTTGTGCTTGTCTCGCTCGTACAGTTTGAGATTGACAGTGAAATCAGATGAATGTCACTATTTAAAACTCAGCTGTTGTTATGTGTCAAACTGTCTTCGAATGACAATTCCCCTCCCCACCCTCTGCTCTCCTCCTCGACACTTTCATTAAGGCCGTGTGGATATGCTGTTCCTGATTAATTAACCCAATCTCTCTCAGCTCTTCTTCTCTGGGCCGTGGACCATTTTGGTTTACACTCCAGGGTCAGGGCATGTACTGGATCCCAGTCAGGGGAGACAAATGCTGGAAAACATGCCGGTCAGTATTCTTTTGTTCTACAATATTGTATTTATGACATGCAATCTGTACATGTATTGTCAGGCTTGTTTCTCCCACATATCTTTTGCCACATTATTTACAAATCACCATATACACACATTTTTGAAAGAAATATTCCCCTGTCTGGCGCTTTTAAACCCCTCTTATTCGCGCAAGTCGTCCAGCAATCCTTGTCGTTCGAAATAATTCCAAAAATGGCCCTGGAGTGCCCTCTGCTGGATAAAGCCGAGAACAGCACTTTGGTGGCTTGTTTAAAATCCTCTGTCTGTGTGTATATTCTGTGGAACCGTGATAATTGTCATTTGAAATAAACTTTTGTGTCCAATTGGTTGTGTAGAGTGAATATGGGTCCGTTGAATGTGGTTGTGTCCAAGAAATTAACCAAATTGTGATGACCTACGGATTTACATTTTATACAGCGATTATGCTTGTTAAGATGTACAAAAACATTACAAATTCCTCCTCCTCAAATATAAATAAATAAATAAATCAAGTTTTTAATTGCTTGGATGTCGTCTTGTGTATCAGTCTTAGTATAAAGGCTGTCCACATCAATTGTGAATAGAAAAGAGCGGACCTTGTGTGTAAAGTCCGGATCCTGGCATTGGACTCTGTTCTGCGCTGGTGTGTTTGGATTGTTGTTTGACTTACGGATGGGCTGCTGATACCGCCACGGTCGGTAGTTATTCCAGCCATTATTGCGGATGATGTACGGGCGCTGGTTAGATGATGAGCCGGCGGTCACACGCGGGCGTCCTCCGTCATACCAGCCGGTGCGCATCTGGCCGCGCGGCGCTGCTACAAAAGTCTTCGGGGACTGTTGGATGACCACGGCTGGACTGCTGGTCAGCTCTGGTCAATTGTGAATGTTTGTGAAAGACAACATTGTTTATTTTGACCACCGTATGTAGTTACTGTGAAAAATGTAACAAGTGTTCATCTTGTCTCATTTTGTGCTTGTCTCGCTCATATAGCGTCATTTTGCCAGGAAAATCAAAGGAAAGTCAATATTTAAGATTCATTTCTTTTTCTGTGTCAAACTGTCTTAGAATGACAATCCCACTTTAGAAACATCAATTGTGCATGTTTTTGAAGGACAACATGATTTATTTTGACTTGGTTACTGTGAAAAATGCAACACGTCTCATTTTGTGCTTGTCTCGCTCGTACAGTTTGAGATTGACAGTGAAATCAGATGAATGTCACTATTTAAAACTCAGCTGTTGTTATGTGTCAAACTGTCTTCGAATGACAATTCCCCTCCCCACCCTCTGCTCTCCTCCTCGACACTTTCATTAAGGCCGTGTGGATATGCTGTTCCTGATTAATTAACCCAATCTCTCTCAGCTCTTCTTCTCTGGGCCGTGGACCATTTTGGTTTACACTCCAGGGTCAGGGCATGTACTGGATCCCAGTCAGGGGAGACAAATGCTGGAAAACATGCCGGTCAGTATTCTTTTGTTCTACAATATTGTATTTATGACATGCAATCTGTACATGTATTGTCAGGCTTGTTTCTCCCACATATCTTTTGCCACATTATTTACAAATCACCATATACACACATTTTTGAAAGAAATATTCCCCTGTCTGGCGCTTTTAAACCCCTCTTATTCGCGCAAGTCGTCCAGCAATCCTTGTCGTTCGAAATAATTCCAAAAATGGCCCTGGAGTGCCCTCTGCTGGATAAAGCCGAGAACAGCACTTTGGTGGCTTGTTTAAAATCCTCTGTCTGTGTGTATATTCTGTGGAACCGTGATAATTGTCATTTGAAATAAACTTTTGTGTCCAATTGGTTGTGTAGAGTGAATATGGGTCCGTTGAATGTGGTTGTGTCCAAGAAATTAACCAAATTGTGATGACCTACGGATTTACATTTTATACAGCGATTATGCTTGTTAAGATGTACAAAAACATTACAAATTCCTCCTCCTCAAATATAAATAGATAAATAAATAAATCAAGTTTTTAATTGCTTGGATGTCGTCTTGTGTATCAATCTTAGTATAAAGGCTGTCCACATCAATTGTGAATAGAAAAGAGCGGACCTTGTGTGTAAAGTCCGGATCCTGGCATTGGACTCTGTTCTGCGCTGGTGTGTTTGGATTGTTGTTTGACTTACGGATGGGCTGCTGATACCGCCACGGTCGGTAGTTATTCCAGCCTTTATTGCGGATGATGTACGGGCGCTGGTTAGATGATGAGCCGGCGGTCACACGCGGGCGTCCTCCGTCATACCAGCCGGTGCGCATCTGGCCGCGCGGCGCTGCTACAAAAGTCTTCGGGGACTGTTGGATAACCACGGCGGGACTGCTGGTCAGCTCTGGTCAATTGTGAATGTTTGTGAAAGACAACATTGTTTATTTTGACCACCGTATGTAGTTACTGTGAAAAATGTAACAAGTGTTCATCTTGTCTCATTTTGTGCTTGTCTCGCTCATATAGCGTCATTTTGCCAGGAAAATCAAAGGAAAGTCAATATTTAAGATTCATTTCTTTTTCTGTGTCAAACTGTCTTAGAATGACAATCCCACTTTAGAAACATCAATTGTGCATGTTTTTGAAGGACAACGTGATTTATTTTGACTTGGTGTTGAGTTACTGTGAAAAATGCAACACGTCTCATTTTGTGCTTGTCTCGCTCGTACAGTTTGAGATTGACAGTGAAATCAGATGAATGTCACTATTTAAAACTCAGCTGTTGTTATGTGTCAAACTGTCTTCGAATGACAATTCCCCTCCCCACCCTCTGCTCTCCTCCTCGACACTTTCATTAAGGCCGTGTGGATATGCTGTTCCTGATTAATTAACCCAATCTCTCTCAGCTCTTCTTCTCTGGGCCGTGGACCATTTTGGTTTACACTCCAGGGTCAGGGCATGTACTGGATCCCAGTCAGGGGAGACAAATGCTGGAAAACATGCCGGTCAGTATTCTTTTGTTCTACAATATTGTATTTATGACATGCAATCTGTACATGTATTGTCAGGCTTGTTTCTCCCACATATCTTTTGCCACATTATTTACAAATCACCATATACACACATTTTTGAAAGAAATATTCCCCTGTCTGGCGCTTTTAAACCCCTCTTATTCGCGCAAGTCGTCCAGCAATCCTTGTCGTTCGAAATAATTCCAAAAATGGCCCTGGAGTGCCCTCTGCTGGATAAAGCCGAGAACAGCACTTTGGTGGCTTGTTTAAAATCCTCTGTCTGTGTGTATATTCTGTGGAACCGTGATAATTGTCATTTGAAATAAACTTTTGTGTCCAATTGGTTGTGTAGAGTGAATATGGGTCCGTTGAATGTGGTTGTGTCCAAGAAATTAACCAAATTGTGATGACCTACGGATTTACATTTTATACAGCGATTATGCTTGTTAAGATGTACAAAAACATTACAAATTCCTCCTCCTCAAATATAAATAAATAAATAAATCAAGTTTTTAATTGCTTGGATGTCGTCTTGTGTATCAGTCTTAGTATAAAGGCTGTCCACATCAATTGTGAATAGAAAAGAGCGGACCTTGTGTGTAAAGTCCGGATCCTGGCATTGGACTCTGTTCTGCGCTGGTGTGTTTGGATTGTTGTTTGACTTACGGATGGGCTGCTGATACCGCCACGGTCGGTAGTTATTCCAGCCATTATTGCGGATGATGTACGGGCGCTGGTTAGATGATGAGCCGGCGGTCACACGCGGGCGTCCTCCGTCATACCAGCCGGTGCGCATCTGGCCGCGCGGCGCTGCTACAAAAGTCTTCGGGGACTGTTGGATGACCACGGCTGGACTGCTGGTCAGCTCTGGTCAATTGTGAATGTTTGTGAAAGACAACATTGTTTATTTTGACCACCGTATGTAGTTACTGTGAAAAATGTAACAAGTGTTCATCTTGTCTCATTTTGTGCTTGTCTCGCTCATATAGCGTCATTTTGCCAGGAAAATCAAAGGAAAGTCAATATTTAAGATTCATTTCTTTTTCTGTGTCAAACTGTCTTAGAATGACAATCCCACTTTAGAAACATCAATTGTGCATGTTTTTGAAGGACAACGTGATTTATTTTGACTTGGTGTTGAGTTACTGTGAAAAATGCAACACGTCTCATTTTGTGCTTGTCTCGCTCGTACAGTTTGAGATTGACAGTGAAATCAGATGAATGTCACTATTTAAAACTCAGCTGTTGTTATGTGTCAAACTGTCTTCGAATGACAATTCCCCTCCCCACCCTCTGCTCTCCTCCTCGACACTTCCATTAAGGCCGTGTGGATATGCTGTTCCTGATTAATTAACCCAATCTCTCTCAGCTCTTCTTCTCTGGGCCGTGGACCATTTTGGTTTACACTCCAGGGTCAGGGCATGTACTGGATCCCAGTCAGGGGAGACAAATGCTGGAAAACATGCCGGTCAGTATTCTTTTGTTCTACAATATTGTATTTATGACATGCAATCTGTACATGTATTGTCAGGCTTGTTTCTCCCACATATCTTTTGCCACATTATTTACAAATCACCATATACACACATTTTTGAAAGAAATATTCCCCTGTCTGGCGCTTTTAAACCCCTCTTATTCGCGCAAGTCGTCCAGCAATCCTTGTCGTTCGAAATAATTCCAAAAATGGCCCTGGAGTGCCCTCTGCTGGATAAAGCCGAGAACAGCACTTTGGTGGCTTGTTTAAAATCCTCTGTCTGTGTGTATATTCTGTGGAACCGTGATAATTGTCATTTGAAATAAACTTTTGTGTCCAATTGGTTGTGTAGAGTGAATATGGGTCCGTTGAATGTGGTTGTGTCCAAGAAATTAACCAAATTGTGATGACCTACGGATTTACATTTTATACAGCGATTATGCTTGTTAAGATGTACAAAAACATTACAAATTCCTCCTCCTCAAATATAAATAGATAAATAAATAAATCAAGTTTTTAATTGCTTGGATGTCGTCTTGTGTATCAATCTTAGTATAAAGGCTGTCCACATCAATTGTGAATAGAAAAGAGCGGACCTTGTGTGTAAAGTCCGGATCCTGGCATTGGACTCTGTTCTGCGCTGGTGTGTTTGGATTGTTGTTTGACTTACGGATGGGCTGCTGATACCGCCACGGTCGGTAGTTATTCCAGCCTTTATTGCGGATGATGTACGGGCGCTGGTTAGATGATGAGCCGGCGGTCACACGCGGGCGTCCTCCGTCATACCAGCCGGTGCGCATCTGGCCGCGCGGCGCTGCTACAAAAGTCTTCGGGGACTGTTGGATAACCACGGCGGGACTGCTGGTCAGCTCTGGTCAATTGTGAATGTTTGTGAAAGACAACATTGTTTATTTTGACCACCGTATGTAGTTACTGTGAAAAATGTAACAAGTGTTCATCTTGTCTCATTTTGTGCTTGTCTCGCTCATATAGCGTCATTTTGCCAGGAAAATCAAAGGAAAGTCAATATTTAAGATTCATTTCTTTTTCTGTGTCAAACTGTCTTAGAATGACAATCCCACTTTAGAAACATCAATTGTGCATGTTTTTGAAGGACAACATGATTTATTTTGACTTGGTGTTGAGTTACTGTGAAAAATGCAACACGTCTCATTTTGTGCTTGTCTCGCTCGTACAGTTTGAGATTGACAGTGAAATCAGATGAATGTCACTATTTAAAACTCAGCTGTTGTTATGTGTCAAACTGTCTTCGAATGACAATTCCCCTCCCCACCCTCTGCTCTCCTCCTCGACACTTTCATTAAGGCCGTGTGGATATGCTGTTCCTGATTAATTAACCCAATCTCTCTCAGCTCTTCTTCTCTGGGCCGTGGACCATTTTGGTTTACACTCCAGGGTCAGGGCATGTACTGGATCCCAGTCAGGGGAGACAAATGCTGGAAAACATGCCGGTCAGTATTCTTTTGTTCTACAATATTGTATTTATGACATGCAATCTGTACATGTATTGTCAGGCTTGTTTCTCCCACATATCTTTTGCCACATTATTTACAAATCACCATATACACACATTTTTGAAAGAAATATTCCCCTGTCTGGCGCTTTTAAACCCCTCTTATTCGCGCAAGTCGTCCAGCAATCCTTGTCGTTCGAAATAATTCCAAAAATGGCCCTGGAGTGCCCTCTGCTGGATAAAGCCGAGAACAGCACTTTGGTGGCTTGTTTAAAATCCTCTGTCTGTGTGTATATTCTGTGGAACCGTGATAATTGTCATTTGAAATAAACTTTTGTGTCCAATTGGTTGTGTAGAGTGAATATGGGTCCGTTGAATGTGGTTGTGTCCAAGAAATTAACCAAATTGTGATGACCTACGGATTTACATTTTATACAGCGATTATGCTTGTTAAGATGTACAAAAACATTACAAATTCCTCCTCCTCAAATATAAATAAATAAATAAATCAAGTTTTTAATTGCTTGGATGTCGTCTTGTGTATCAGTCTTAGTATAAAGGCTGTCCACATCAATTGTGAATAGAAAAGAGCGGACCTTGTGTGTAAAGTCCGGATCCTGGCATTGGACTCTGTTCTGCGCTGGTGTGTTTGGATTGTTGTTTGACTTACGGATGGGCTGCTGATACCGCCACGGTCGGTAGTTATTCCAGCCATTATTGCGGATGATGTACGGGCGCTGGTTAGATGATGAGCCGGCGGTCACACGCGGGCGTCCTCCGTCATACCAGCCGGTGCGCATCTGGCCGCGCGGCGCTGCTACAAAAGTCTTCGGGGACTGTTGGATAACCACGGCGGGACTGCTGGTCAGCTCTGGTCAATTGTGAATGTTTGTGAAAGACAACATTGTTTATTTTGACCACCATATGTAGTTACTGTGAAAAATGTAACAAGTGTTCATCTTGTCTCATTTTGTGCTTGTCTCGCTCATATAGCGTCATTTTGCCAGGAAAATCAAAGGAAAGTCAATATTTAAGATTCATTTCTTTTTCTGTGTCAAACTGTCTTAGAATGACAATCCCACTTTAGAAACATCAATTGTGCATGTTTTTGAAGGACAACATGATTTATTTTGACTTGGTTACTGTGAAAAATGCAACACGTCTCATTTTGTGCTTGTCTCGCTCGTACAGTTTGAGATTGACAGTGAAATCAGATGAATGTCACTATTTAAAACTCAGCTGTTGTTATGTGTCAAACTGTCTTCGAATGACAATTCCCCTCCCCACCCTCTGCTCTCCTCCTCGACACTTCCATTAAGGCCGTGTGGATATGCTGTTCCTGATTAATTAACCCAATCTCTCTCAGCTCTTCTTCTCTGGGCCGTGGACCATTTTGGTTTACACTCCAGGGTCAGGGCATGTACTGGATCCCAGTCAGGGGAGACAAATGCTGGAAAACATGCCGGTCAGTATTCTTTTGTTCTACAATATTGTATTTATGACATGCAATCTGTACATGTATTGTCAGGCTTGTTTCTCCCACATATCTTTTGCCACATTATTTACAAATCACCATATACACACATTTTTGAAAGAAATATTCCCCTGTCTGGCGCTTTTAAACCCCTCTTATTCGCGCAAGTCGTCCAGCAATCCTTGTCGTTCGAAATAATTCCAAAAATGGCCCTGGAGTGCCCTCTGCTGGATAAAGCCGAGAACAGCACTTTGGTGGCTTGTTTAAAATCCTCTGTCTGTGTGTATATTCTGTGGAACCGTGATAATTGTCATTTGAAATAAACTTTTGTGTCCAATTGGTTGTGTAGAGTGAATATGGGTCCGTTGAATGTGGTTGTGTCCAAGAAATTAACCAAATTGTGATGACCTACGGATTTACATTTTATACAGCGATTATGCTTGTTAAGATGTACAAAAACATTACAAATTCCTCCTCCTCAAATATAAATAGATAAATAAATAAATCAAGTTTTTAATTGCTTGGATGTCGTCTTGTGTATCAATCTTAGTATAAAGGCTGTCCACATCAATTGTGAATAGAAAAGAGCGGACCTTGTGTGTAAAGTCCGGATCCTGGCATTGGACTCTGTTCTGCGCTGGTGTGTTTGGATTGTTGTTTGACTTACGGATGGGCTGCTGATACCGCCACGGTCGGTAGTTATTCCAGCCTTTATTGCGGATGATGTACGGGCGCTGGTTAGATGATGAGCCGGCGGTCACACGCGGGCGTCCTCCGTCATACCAGCCGGTGCGCATCTGGCCGCGCGGCGCTGCTACAAAAGTCTTCGGGGACTGTTGGATAACCACGGCGGGACTGCTGGTCAGCTCTGGTCAATTGTGAATGTTTGTGAAAGACAACATTGTTTATTTTGACCACCGTATGTAGTTACTGTGAAAAATGTAACAAGTGTTCATCTTGTCTCATTTTGTGCTTGTCTCGCTCATATAGCGTCATTTTGCCAGGAAAATCAAAGGAAAGTCAATATTTAAGATTCATTTCTTTTTCTGTGTCAAACTGTCTTAGAATGACAATCCCACTTTAGAAACATCAATTGTGCATGTTTTTGAAGGACAACGTGATTTATTTTGACTTGGTGTTGAGTTACTGTGAAAAATGCAACACGTCTCATTTTGTGCTTGTCTCGCTCGTACAGTTTGAGATTGACAGTGAAATCAGATGAATGTCACTATTTAAAACTCAGCTGTTGTTATGTGTCAAACTGTCTTCGAATGACAATTCCCCTCCCCACCCTCTGCTCTCCTCCTCGACACTTTCATTAAGGCCGTGTGGATATGCTGTTCCTGATTAATTAACCCAATCTCTCTCAGCTCTTCTTCTCTGGGCCGTGGACCATTTTGGTTTACACTCCAGGGTCAGGGCATGTACTGGATCCCAGTCAGGGGAGACAAATGCTGGAAAACATGCCGGTCAGTATTCTTTTGTTCTACAATATTGTATTTATGACATGCAATCTGTACATGTATTGTCAGGCTTGTTTCTCCCACATATCTTTTGCCACATTATTTACAAATCACCATATACACACATTTTTGAAAGAAATATTCCCCTGTCTGGCGCTTTTAAACCCCTCTTATTCGCGCAAGTCGTCCAGCAATCCTTGTCGTTCGAAATAATTCCAAAAATGGCCCTGGAGTGCCCTCTGCTGGATAAAGCCGAGAACAGCACTTTGGTGGCTTGTTTAAAATCCTCTGTCTGTGTGTATATTCTGTGGAACCGTGATAATTGTCATTTGAAATAAACTTTTGTGTCCAATTGGTTGTGTAGAGTGAATATGGGTCCGTTGAATGTGGTTGTGTCCAAGAAATTAACCAAATTGTGATGACCTACGGATTTACATTTTATACAGCGATTATGCTTGTTAAGATGTACAAAAACATTACAAATTCCTCCTCCTCAAATATAAATAAATAAATAAATCAAGTTTTTAATTGCTTGGATGTCGTCTTGTGTATCAGTCTTAGTATAAAGGCTGTCCACATCAATTGTGAATAGAAAAGAGCGGACCTTGTGTGTAAAGTCCGGATCCTGGCATTGGACTCTGTTCTGCGCTGGTGTGTTTGGATTGTTGTTTGACTTACGGATGGGCTGCTGATACCGCCACGGTCGGTAGTTATTCCAGCCATTATTGCGGATGATGTACGGGCGCTGGTTAGATGATGAGCCGGCGGTCACACGCGGGCGTCCTCCGTCATACCAGCCGGTGCGCATCTGGCCGCGCGGCGCTGCTACAAAAGTCTTCGGGGACTGTTGGATGACCACGGCTGGACTGCTGGTCAGCTCTGGTCAATTGTGAATGTTTGTGAAAGACAACATTGTTTATTTTGACCACCGTATGTAGTTACTGTGAAAAATGTAACAAGTGTTCATCTTGTCTCATTTTGTGCTTGTCTCGCTCATATAGCGTCATTTTGCCAGGAAAATCAAAGGAAAGTCAATATTTAAGATTCATTTCTTTTTCTGTGTCAAACTGTCTTAGAATGACAATCCCACTTTAGAAACATCAATTGTGCATGTTTTTGAAGGACAACATGATTTATTTTGACTTGGTTACTGTGAAAAATGCAACACGTCTCATTTTGTGCTTGTCTCGCTCGTACAGTTTGAGATTGACAGTGAAATCAGATGAATGTCACTATTTAAAACTCAGCTGTTGTTATGTGTCAAACTGTCTTCGAATGACAATTCCCCTCCCCACCCTCTGCTCTCCTCCTCGACACTTCCATTAAGGCCGTGTGGATATGCTGTTCCTGATTAATTAACCCAATCTCTCTCAGCTCTTCTTCTCTGGGCCGTGGACCATTTTGGTTTACACTCCAGGGTCAGGGCATGTACTGGATCCCAGTCAGGGGAGACAAATGCTGGAAAACATGCCGGTCAGTATTCTTTTGTTCTACAATATTGTATTTATGACATGCAATCTGTACATGTATTGTCAGGCTTGTTTCTCCCACATATCTTTTGCCACATTATTTACAAATCACCATATACACACATTTTTGAAAGAAATATTCCCCTGTCTGGCGCTTTTAAACCCCTCTTATTCGCGCAAGTCGTCCAGCAATCCTTGTCGTTCGAAATAATTCCAAAAATGGCCCTGGAGTGCCCTCTGCTGGATAAAGCCGAGAACAGCACTTTGGTGGCTTGTTTAAAATCCTCTGTCTGTGTGTATATTCTGTGGAACCGTGATAATTGTCATTTGAAATAAACTTTTGTGTCCAATTGGTTGTGTAGAGTGAATATGGGTCCGTTGAATGTGGTTGTGTCCAAGAAATTAACCAAATTGTGATGACCTACGGATTTACATTTTATACAGCGATTATGCTTGTTAAGATGTACAAAAACATTACAAATTCCTCCTCCTCAAATATAAATAGATAAATAAATAAATCAAGTTTTTAATTGCTTGGATGTCGTCTTGTGTATCAATCTTAGTATAAAGGCTGTCCACATCAATTGTGAATAGAAAAGAGCGGACCTTGTGTGTAAAGTCCGGATCCTGGCATTGGACTCTGTTCTGCGCTGGTGTGTTTGGATTGTTGTTTGACTTACGGATGGGCTGCTGATACCGCCACGGTCGGTAGTTATTCCAGCCTTTATTGCGGATGATGTACGGGCGCTGGTTAGATGATGAGCCGGCGGTCACACGCGGGCGTCCTCCGTCATACCAGCCGGTGCGCATCTGGCCGCGCGGCGCTGCTACAAAAGTCTTCGGGGACTGTTGGATAACCACGGCGGGACTGCTGGTCAGCTCTGGTCAATTGTGAATGTTTGTGAAAGACAACATTGTTTATTTTGACCACCGTATGTAGTTACTGTGAAAAATGTAACAAGTGTTCATCTTGTCTCATTTTGTGCTTGTCTCGCTCATATAGCGTCATTTTGCCAGGAAAATCAAAGGAAAGTCAATATTTAAGATTCATTTCTTTTTCTGTGTCAAACTGTCTTAGAATGACAATCCCACTTTAGAAACATCAATTGTGCATGTTTTTGAAGGACAACGTGATTTATTTTGACTTGGTGTTGAGTTACTGTGAAAAATGCAACACGTCTCATTTTGTGCTTGTCTCGCTCGTACAGTTTGAGATTGACAGTGAAATCAGATGAATGTCACTATTTAAAACTCAGCTGTTGTTATGTGTCAAACTGTCTTCGAATGACAATTCCCCTCCCCACCCTCTGCTCTCCTCCTCGACACTTTCATTAAGGCCGTGTGGATATGCTGTTCCTGATTAATTAACCCAATCTCTCTCAGCTCTTCTTCTCTGGGCCGTGGACCATTTTGGTTTACACTCCAGGGTCAGGGCATGTACTGGATCCCAGTCAGGGGAGACAAATGCTGGAAAACATGCCGGTCAGTATTCTTTTGTTCTACAATATTGTATTTATGACATGCAATCTGTACATGTATTGTCAGGCTTGTTTCTCCCACATATCTTTTGCCACATTATTTACAAATCACCATATACACACATTTTTGAAAGAAATATTCCCCTGTCTGGCGCTTTTAAACCCCTCTTATTCGCGCAAGTCGTCCAGCAATCCTTGTCGTTCGAAATAATTCCAAAAATGGCCCTGGAGTGCCCTCTGCTGGATAAAGCCGAGAACAGCACTTTGGTGGCTTGTTTAAAATCCTCTGTCTGTGTGTATATTCTGTGGAACCGTGATAATTGTCATTTGAAATAAACTTTTGTGTCCAATTGGTTGTGTAGAGTGAATATGGGTCCGTTGAATGTGGTTGTGTCCAAGAAATTAACCAAATTGTGATGACCTACGGATTTACATTTTATACAGCGATTATGCTTGTTAAGATGTACAAAAACATTACAAATTCCTCCTCCTCAAATATAAATAAATAAATAAATCAAGTTTTTAATTGCTTGGATGTCGTCTTGTGTATCAGTCTTAGTATAAAGGCTGTCCACATCAATTGTGAATAGAAAAGAGCGGACCTTGTGTGTAAAGTCCGGATCCTGGCATTGGACTCTGTTCTGCGCTGGTGTGTTTGGATTGTTGTTTGACTTACGGATGGGCTGCTGATACCGCCACGGTCGGTAGTTATTCCAGCCATTATTGCGGATGATGTACGGGCGCTGGTTAGATGATGAGCCGGCGGTCACACGCGGGCGTCCTCCGTCATACCAGCCGGTGCGCATCTGGCCGCGCGGCGCTGCTACAAAAGTCTTCGGGGACTGTTGGATGACCACGGCTGGACTGCTGGTCAGCTCTGGTCAATTGTGAATGTTTGTGAAAGACAACATTGTTTATTTTGACCACCGTATGTAGTTACTGTGAAAAATGTAACAAGTGTTCATCTTGTCTCATTTTGTGCTTGTCTCGCTCATATAGCGTCATTTTGCCAGGAAAATCAAAGGAAAGTCAATATTTAAGATTCATTTCTTTTTCTGTGTCAAACTGTCTTAGAATGACAATCCCACTTTAGAAACATCAATTGTGCATGTTTTTGAAGGACAACGTGATTTATTTTGACTTGGTGTTGAGTTACTGTGAAAAATGCAACACGTCTCATTTTGTGCTTGTCTCGCTCGTACAGTTTGAGATTGACAGTGAAATCAGATGAATGTCACTATTTAAAACTCAGCTGTTGTTATGTGTCAAACTGTCTTCGAATGACAATTCCCCTCCCCACCCTCTGCTCTCCTCCTCGACACTTCCATTAAGGCCGTGTGGATATGCTGTTCCTGATTAATTAACCCAATCTCTCTCAGCTCTTCTTCTCTGGGCCGTGGACCATTTTGGTTTACACTCCAGGGTCAGGGCATGTACTGGATCCCAGTCAGGGGAGACAAATGCTGGAAAACATGCCGGTCAGTATTCTTTTGTTCTACAATATTGTATTTATGACATGCAATCTGTACATGTATTGTCAGGCTTGTTTCTCCCACATATCTTTTGCCACATTATTTACAAATCACCATATACACACATTTTTGAAAGAAATATTCCCCTGTCTGGCGCTTTTAAACCCCTCTTATTCGCGCAAGTCGTCCAGCAATCCTTGTCGTTCGAAATAATTCCAAAAATGGCCCTGGAGTGCCCTCTGCTGGATAAAGCCGAGAACAGCACTTTGGTGGCTTGTTTAAAATCCTCTGTCTGTGTGTATATTCTGTGGAACCGTGATAATTGTCATTTGAAATAAACTTTTGTGTCCAATTGGTTGTGTAGAGTGAATATGGGTCCGTTGAATGTGGTTGTGTCCAAGAAATTAACCAAATTGTGATGACCTACGGATTTACATTTTATACAGCGATTATGCTTGTTAAGATGTACAAAAACATTACAAATTCCTCCTCCTCAAATATAAATAGATAAATAAATAAATCAAGTTTTTAATTGCTTGGATGTCGTCTTGTGTATCAATCTTAGTATAAAGGCTGTCCACATCAATTGTGAATAGAAAAGAGCGGACCTTGTGTGTAAAGTCCGGATCCTGGCATTGGACTCTGTTCTGCGCTGGTGTGTTTGGATTGTTGTTTGACTTACGGATGGGCTGCTGATACCGCCACGGTCGGTAGTTATTCCAGCCTTTATTGCGGATGATGTACGGGCGCTGGTTAGATGATGAGCCGGCGGTCACACGCGGGCGTCCTCCGTCATACCAGCCGGTGCGCATCTGGCCGCGCGGCGCTGCTACAAAAGTCTTCGGGGACTGTTGGATAACCACGGCGGGACTGCTGGTCAGCTCTGGTCAATTGTGAATGTTTGTGAAAGACAACATTATTTATTTTGACCACCTATGTAGTTACTGTGAAAAATGTAACAAGTGTTCATCTTGTCTCATTTTGTGCTTGTCTCGCTCATATAGCGTCATTTTGCCAGGAAAATCAAAGGAAAGTCAATATTTAAGATTCATTTCTTTTTCTGTGTCAAACTGTCTTAGAATGACAATCCCACTTTAGAAACATCAATTGTGCATGTTTTTGAAGGACAACATGATTTATTTTGACTTGGTGTTGAGTTACTGTGAAAAATGCAACACGTCTCATTTTGTGCTTGTCTCGCTCGTACAGTTTGAGATTGACAGTGAAATCAGATGAATGTCACTATTTAAAACTCAGCTGTTGTTATGTGTCAAACTGTCTTCGAATGACAATTCCCCTCCCCACCCTCTGCTCTCCTCCTCGACACTTTCATTAAGGCCGTGTGGATATGCTGTTCCTGATTAATTAACCCAATCTCTCTCAGCTCTTCTTCTCTGGGCCGTGGACCATTTTGGTTTACACTCCAGGGTCAGGGCATGTACTGGATCCCAGTCAGGGGAGACAAATGCTGGAAAACATGCCGGTCAGTATTCTTTTGTTCTACAATATTGTATTTATGACATGCAATCTGTACATGTATTGTCAGGCTTGTTTCTCCCACATATCTTTTGCCACATTATTTACAAATCACCATATACACACATTTTTGAAAGAAATATTCCCCTGTCTGGCGCTTTTAAACCCCTCTTATTCGCGCAAGTCGTCCAGCAATCCTTGTCGTTCGAAATAATTCCAAAAATGGCCCTGGAGTGCCCTCTGCTGGATAAAGCCGAGAACAGCACTTTGGTGGCTTGTTTAAAATCCTCTGTCTGTGTGTATATTCTGTGGAACCGTGATAATTGTCATTTGAAATAAACTTTTGTGTCCAATTGGTTGTGTAGAGTGAATATGGGTCCGTTGAATGTGGTTGTGTCCAAGAAATTAACCAAATTGTGATGACCTACGGATTTACATTTTATACAGCGATTATGCTTGTTAAGATGTACAAAAACATTACAAATTCCTCCTCCTCAAATATAAATAAATAAATAAATCAAGTTTTTAATTGCTTGGATGTCGTCTTGTGTATCAGTCTTAGTATAAAGGCTGTCCACATCAATTGTGAATAGAAAAGAGCGGACCTTGTGTGTAAAGTCCGGATCCTGGCATTGGACTCTGTTCTGCGCTGGTGTGTTTGGATTGTTGTTTGACTTACGGATGGGCTGCTGATACCGCCACGGTCGGTAGTTATTCCAGCCATTATTGCGGATGATGTACGGGCGCTGGTTAGATGATGAGCCGGCGGTCACACGCGGGCGTCCTCCGTCATACCAGCCGGTGCGCATCTGGCCGCGCGGCGCTGCTACAAAAGTCTTCGGGGACTGTTGGATAACCACGGCGGGACTGCTGGTCAGCTCTGGTCAATTGTGAATGTTTGTGAAAGACAACATTGTTTATTTTGACCACCATATGTAGTTACTGTGAAAAATGTAACAAGTGTTCATCTTGTCTCATTTTGTGCTTGTCTCGCTCATATAGCGTCATTTTGCCAGGAAAATCAAAGGAAAGTCAATATTTAAGATTCATTTCTTTTTCTGTGTCAAACTGTCTTAGAATGACAATCCCACTTTAGAAACATCAATTGTGCATGTTTTTGAAGGACAACATGATTTATTTTGACTTGGTTACTGTGAAAAATGCAACACGTCTCATTTTGTGCTTGTCTCGCTCGTACAGTTTGAGATTGACAGTGAAATCAGATGAATGTCACTATTTAAAACTCAGCTGTTGTTATGTGTCAAACTGTCTTCGAATGACAATTCCCCTCCCCACCCTCTGCTCTCCTCCTCGACACTTCCATTAAGGCCGTGTGGATATGCTGTTCCTGATTAATTAACCCAATCTCTCTCAGCTCTTCTTCTCTGGGCCGTGGACCATTTTGGTTTACACTCCAGGGTCAGGGCATGTACTGGATCCCAGTCAGGGGAGACAAATGCTGGAAAACATGCCGGTCAGTATTCTTTTGTTCTACAATATTGTATTTATGACATGCAATCTGTACATGTATTGTCAGGCTTGTTTCTCCCACATATCTTTTGCCACATTATTTACAAATCACCATATACACACATTTTTGAAAGAAATATTCCCCTGTCTGGCGCTTTTAAACCCCTCTTATTCGCGCAAGTCGTCCAGCAATCCTTGTCGTTCGAAATAATTCCAAAAATGGCCCTGGAGTGCCCTCTGCTGGATAAAGCCGAGAACAGCACTTTGGTGGCTTGTTTAAAATCCTCTGTCTGTGTGTATATTCTGTGGAACCGTGATAATTGTCATTTGAAATAAACTTTTGTGTCCAATTGGTTGTGTAGAGTGAATATGGGTCCGTTGAATGTGGTTGTGTCCAAGAAATTAACCAAATTGTGATGACCTACGGATTTACATTTTATACAGCGATTATGCTTGTTAAGATGTACAAAAACATTACAAATTCCTCCTCCTCAAATATAAATAAATAAATAAATCAAGTTTTTAATTGCTTGGATGTCGTCTTGTGTATCAGTCTTAGTATAAAGGCTGTCCACATCAATTGTGAATAGAAAAGAGCGGACCTTGTGTGTAAAGTCCGGATCCTGGCATTGGACTCTGTTCTGCGCTGGTGTGTTTGGATTGTTGTTTGACTTACGGATGGGCTGCTGATACCGCCACGGTCGGTAGTTATTCCAGCCATTATTGCGGATGATGTACGGGCGCTGGTTAGATGATGAGCCGGCGGTCACACGCGGGCGTCCTCCGTCATACCAGCCGGTGCGCATCTGGCCGCGCGGCGCTGCTACAAAAGTCTTCGGGGACTGTTGGATGACCACGGCTGGACTGCTGGTCAGCTCTGGTCAATTGTGAATGTTTGTGAAAGACAACATTGTTTATTTTGACCACCGTATGTAGTTACTGTGAAAAATGTAACAAGTGTTCATCTTGTCTCATTTTGTGCTTGTCTCGCTCATATAGCGTCATTTTGCCAGGAAAATCAAAGGAAAGTCAATATTTAAGATTCATTTCTTTTTCTGTGTCAAACTGTCTTAGAATGACAATCCCACTTTAGAAACATCAATTGTGCATGTTTTTGAAGGACAACGTGATTTATTTTGACTTGGTGTTGAGTTACTGTGAAAAATGCAACACGTCTCATTTTGTGCTTGTCTCGCTCGTACAGTTTGAGATTGACAGTGAAATCAGATGAATGTCACTATTTAAAACTCAGCTGTTGTTATGTGTCAAACTGTCTTCGAATGACAATTCCCCTCCCCACCCTCTGCTCTCCTCCTCGACACTTCCATTAAGGCCGTGTGGATATGCTGTTCCTGATTAATTAACCCAATCTCTCTCAGCTCTTCTTCTCTGGGCCGTGGACCATTTTGGTTTACACTCCAGGGTCAGGGCATGTACTGGATCCCAGTCAGGGGAGACAAATGCTGGAAAACATGCCGGTCAGTATTCTTTTGTTCTACAATATTGTATTTATGACATGCAATCTGTACATGTATTGTCAGGCTTGTTTCTCCCACATATCTTTTGCCACATTATTTACAAATCACCATATACACACATTTTTGAAAGAAATATTCCCCTGTCTGGCGCTTTTAAACCCCTCTTATTCGCGCAAGTCGTCCAGCAATCCTTGTCGTTCGAAATAATTCCAAAAATGGCCCTGGAGTGCCCTCTGCTGGATAAAGCCGAGAACAGCACTTTGGTGGCTTGTTTAAAATCCTCTGTCTGTGTGTATATTCTGTGGAACCGTGATAATTGTCATTTGAAATAAACTTTTGTGTCCAATTGGTTGTGTAGAGTGAATATGGGTCCGTTGAATGTGGTTGTGTCCAAGAAATTAACCAAATTGTGATGACCTACGGATTTACATTTTATACAGCGATTATGCTTGTTAAGATGTACAAAAACATTACAAATTCCTCCTCCTCAAATATAAATAGATAAATAAATAAATCAAGTTTTTAATTGCTTGGATGTCGTCTTGTGTATCAATCTTAGTATAAAGGCTGTCCACATCAATTGTGAATAGAAAAGAGCGGACCTTGTGTGTAAAGTCCGGATCCTGGCATTGGACTCTGTTCTGCGCTGGTGTGTTTGGATTGTTGTTTGACTTACGGATGGGCTGCTGATACCGCCACGGTCGGTAGTTATTCCAGCCTTTATTGCGGATGATGTACGGGCGCTGGTTAGATGATGAGCCGGCGGTCACACGCGGGCGTCCTCCGTCATACCAGCCGGTGCGCATCTGGCCGCGCGGCGCTGCTACAAAAGTCTTCGGGGACTGTTGGATAACCACGGCGGGACTGCTGGTCAGCTCTGGTCAATTGTGAATGTTTGTGAAAGACAACATTATTTATTTTGACCACCTATGTAGTTACTGTGAAAAATGTAACAAGTGTTCATCTTGTCTCATTTTGTGCTTGTCTCGCTCATATAGCGTCATTTTGCCAGGAAAATCAAAGGAAAGTCAATATTTAAGATTCATTTCTTTTTCTGTGTCAAACTGTCTTAGAATGACAATCCCACTTTAGAAACATCAATTGTGCATGTTTTTGAAGGACAACATGATTTATTTTGACTTGGTGTTGAGTTACTGTGAAAAATGCAACACGTCTCATTTTGTGCTTGTCTCGCTCGTACAGTTTGAGATTGACAGTGAAATCAGATGAATGTCACTATTTAAAACTCAGCTGTTGTTATGTGTCAAACTGTCTTCGAATGACAATTCCCCTCCCCACCCTCTGCTCTCCTCCTCGACACTTTCATTAAGGCCGTGTGGATATGCTGTTCCTGATTAATTAACCCAATCTCTCTCAGCTCTTCTTCTCTGGGCCGTGGACCATTTTGGTTTACACTCCAGGGTCAGGGCATGTACTGGATCCCAGTCAGGGGAGACAAATGCTGGAAAACATGCCGGTCAGTATTCTTTTGTTCTACAATATTGTATTTATGACATGCAATCTGTACATGTATTGTCAGGCTTGTTTCTCCCACATATCTTTTGCCACATTATTTACAAATCACCATATACACACATTTTTGAAAGAAATATTCCCCTGTCTGGCGCTTTTAAACCCCTCTTATTCGCGCAAGTCGTCCAGCAATCCTTGTCGTTCGAAATAATTCCAAAAATGGCCCTGGAGTGCCCTCTGCTGGATAAAGCCGAGAACAGCACTTTGGTGGCTTGTTTAAAATCCTCTGTCTGTGTGTATATTCTGTGGAACCGTGATAATTGTCATTTGAAATAAACTTTTGTGTCCAATTGGTTGTGTAGAGTGAATATGGGTCCGTTGAATGTGGTTGTGTCCAAGAAATTAACCAAATTGTGATGACCTACGGATTTACATTTTATACAGCGATTATGCTTGTTAAGATGTACAAAAACATTACAAATTCCTCCTCCTCAAATATAAATAAATAAATAAATCAAGTTTTTAATTGCTTGGATGTCGTCTTGTGTATCAGTCTTAGTATAAAGGCTGTCCACATCAATTGTGAATAGAAAAGAGCGGACCTTGTGTGTAAAGTCCGGATCCTGGCATTGGACTCTGTTCTGCGCTGGTGTGTTTGGATTGTTGTTTGACTTACGGATGGGCTGCTGATACCGCCACGGTCGGTAGTTATTCCAGCCATTATTGCGGATGATGTACGGGCGCTGGTTAGATGATGAGCCGGCGGTCACACGCGGGCGTCCTCCGTCATACCAGCCGGTGCGCATCTGGCCGCGCGGCGCTGCTACAAAAGTCTTCGGGGACTGTTGGATAACCACGGCGGGACTGCTGGTCAGCTCTGGTCAATTGTGAATGTTTGTGAAAGACAACATTGTTTATTTTGACCACCATATGTAGTTACTGTGAAAAATGTAACAAGTGTTCATCTTGTCTCATTTTGTGCTTGTCTCGCTCATATAGCGTCATTTTGCCAGGAAAATCAAAGGAAAGTCAATATTTAAGATTCATTTCTTTTTCTGTGTCAAACTGTCTTAGAATGACAATCCCACTTTAGAAACATCAATTGTGCATGTTTTTGAAGGACAACATGATTTATTTTGACTTGGTTACTGTGAAAAATGCAACACGTCTCATTTTGTGCTTGTCTCGCTCGTACAGTTTGAGATTGACAGTGAAATCAGATGAATGTCACTATTTAAAACTCAGCTGTTGTTATGTGTCAAACTGTCTTCGAATGACAATTCCCCTCCCCACCCTCTGCTCTCCTCCTCGACACTTCCATTAAGGCCGTGTGGATATGCTGTTCCTGATTAATTAACCCAATCTCTCTCAGCTCTTCTTCTCTGGGCCGTGGACCATTTTGGTTTACACTCCAGGGTCAGGGCATGTACTGGATCCCAGTCAGGGGAGACAAATGCTGGAAAACATGCCGGTCAGTATTCTTTTGTTCTACAATATTGTATTTATGACATGCAATCTGTACATGTATTGTCAGGCTTGTTTCTCCCACATATCTTTTGCCACATTATTTACAAATCACCATATACACACATTTTTGAAAGAAATATTCCCCTGTCTGGCGCTTTTAAACCCCTCTTATTCGCGCAAGTCGTCCAGCAATCCTTGTCGTTCGAAATAATTCCAAAAATGGCCCTGGAGTGCCCTCTGCTGGATAAAGCCGAGAACAGCACTTTGGTGGCTTGTTTAAAATCCTCTGTCTGTGTGTATATTCTGTGGAACCGTGATAATTGTCATTTGAAATAAACTTTTGTGTCCAATTGGTTGTGTAGAGTGAATATGGGTCCGTTGAATGTGGTTGTGTCCAAGAAATTAACCAAATTGTGATGACCTACGGATTTACATTTTATACAGCGATTATGCTTGTTAAGATGTACAAAAACATTACAAATTCCTCCTCCTCAAATATAAATAGATAAATAAATAAATCAAGTTTTTAATTGCTTGGATGTCGTCTTGTGTATCAATCTTAGTATAAAGGCTGTCCACATCAATTGTGAATAGAAAAGAGCGGACCTTGTGTGTAAAGTCCGGATCCTGGCATTGGACTCTGTTCTGCGCTGGTGTGTTTGGATTGTTGTTTGACTTACGGATGGGCTGCTGATACCGCCACGGTCGGTAGTTATTCCAGCCTTTATTGCGGATGATGTACGGGCGCTGGTTAGATGATGAGCCGGCGGTCACACGCGGGCGTCCTCCGTCATACCAGCCGGTGCGCATCTGGCCGCGCGGCGCTGCTACAAAAGTCTTCGGGGACTGTTGGATAACCACGGCGGGACTGCTGGTCAGCTCTGGTCAATTGTGAATGTTTGTGAAAGACAACATTGTTTATTTTGACCACCGTATGTAGTTACTGTGAAAAATGTAACAAGTGTTCATCTTGTCTCATTTTGTGCTTGTCTCGCTCATATAGCGTCATTTTGCCAGGAAAATCAAAGGAAAGTCAATATTTAAGATTCATTTCTTTTTCTGTGTCAAACTGTCTTAGAATGACAATCCCACTTTAGAAACATCAATTGTGCATGTTTTTGAAGGACAACGTGATTTATTTTGACTTGGTGTTGAGTTACTGTGAAAAATGCAACACGTCTCATTTTGTGCTTGTCTCGCTCGTACAGTTTGAGATTGACAGTGAAATCAGATGAATGTCACTATTTAAAACTCAGCTGTTGTTATGTGTCAAACTGTCTTCGAATGACAATTCCCCTCCCCACCCTCTGCTCTCCTCCTCGACACTTTCATTAAGGCCGTGTGGATATGCTGTTCCTGATTAATTAACCCAATCTCTCTCAGCTCTTCTTCTCTGGGCCGTGGACCATTTTGGTTTACACTCCAGGGTCAGGGCATGTACTGGATCCCAGTCAGGGGAGACAAATGCTGGAAAACATGCCGGTCAGTATTCTTTTGTTCTACAATATTGTATTTATGACATGCAATCTGTACATGTATTGTCAGGCTTGTTTCTCCCACATATCTTTTGCCACATTATTTACAAATCACCATATACACACATTTTTGAAAGAAATATTCCCCTGTCTGGCGCTTTTAAACCCCTCTTATTCGCGCAAGTCGTCCAGCAATCCTTGTCGTTCGAAATAATTCCAAAAATGGCCCTGGAGTGCCCTCTGCTGGATAAAGCCGAGAACAGCACTTTGGTGGCTTGTTTAAAATCCTCTGTCTGTGTGTATATTCTGTGGAACCGTGATAATTGTCATTTGAAATAAACTTTTGTGTCCAATTGGTTGTGTAGAGTGAATATGGGTCCGTTGAATGTGGTTGTGTCCAAGAAATTAACCAAATTGTGATGACCTACGGATTTACATTTTATACAGCGATTATGCTTGTTAAGATGTACAAAAACATTACAAATTCCTCCTCCTCAAATATAAATAAATAAATAAATCAAGTTTTTAATTGCTTGGATGTCGTCTTGTGTATCAGTCTTAGTATAAAGGCTGTCCACATCAATTGTGAATAGAAAAGAGCGGACCTTGTGTGTAAAGTCCGGATCCTGGCATTGGACTCTGTTCTGCGCTGGTGTGTTTGGATTGTTGTTTGACTTACGGATGGGCTGCTGATACCGCCACGGTCGGTAGTTATTCCAGCCATTATTGCGGATGATGTACGGGCGCTGGTTAGATGATGAGCCGGCGGTCACACGCGGGCGTCCTCCGTCATACCAGCCGGTGCGCATCTGGCCGCGCGGCGCTGCTACAAAAGTCTTCGGGGACTGTTGGATGACCACGGCTGGACTGCTGGTCAGCTCTGGTCAATTGTGAATGTTTGTGAAAGACAACATTGTTTATTTTGACCACCGTATGTAGTTACTGTGAAAAATGTAACAAGTGTTCATCTTGTCTCATTTTGTGCTTGTCTCGCTCATATAGCGTCATTTTGCCAGGAAAATCAAAGGAAAGTCAATATTTAAGATTCATTTCTTTTTCTGTGTCAAACTGTCTTAGAATGACAATCCCACTTTAGAAACATCAATTGTGCATGTTTTTGAAGGACAACATGATTTATTTTGACTTGGTTACTGTGAAAAATGCAACACGTCTCATTTTGTGCTTGTCTCGCTCGTACAGTTTGAGATTGACAGTGAAATCAGATGAATGTCACTATTTAAAACTCAGCTGTTGTTATGTGTCAAACTGTCTTCGAATGACAATTCCCCTCCCCACCCTCTGCTCTCCTCCTCGACACTTCCATTAAGGCCGTGTGGATATGCTGTTCCTGATTAATTAACCCAATCTCTCTCAGCTCTTCTTCTCTGGGCCGTGGACCATTTTGGTTTACACTCCAGGGTCAGGGCATGTACTGGATCCCAGTCAGGGGAGACAAATGCTGGAAAACATGCCGGTCAGTATTCTTTTGTTCTACAATATTGTATTTATGACATGCAATCTGTACATGTATTGTCAGGCTTGTTTCTCCCACATATCTTTTGCCACATTATTTACAAATCACCATATACACACATTTTTGAAAGAAATATTCCCCTGTCTGGCGCTTTTAAACCCCTCTTATTCGCGCAAGTCGTCCAGCAATCCTTGTCGTTCGAAATAATTCCAAAAATGGCCCTGGAGTGCCCTCTGCTGGATAAAGCCGAGAACAGCACTTTGGTGGCTTGTTTAAAATCCTCTGTCTGTGTGTATATTCTGTGGAACCGTGATAATTGTCATTTGAAATAAACTTTTGTGTCCAATTGGTTGTGTAGAGTGAATATGGGTCCGTTGAATGTGGTTGTGTCCAAGAAATTAACCAAATTGTGATGACCTACGGATTTACATTTTATACAGCGATTATGCTTGTTAAGATGTACAAAAACATTACAAATTCCTCCTCCTCAAATATAAATAGATAAATAAATAAATCAAGTTTTTAATTGCTTGGATGTCGTCTTGTGTATCAATCTTAGTATAAAGGCTGTCCACATCAATTGTGAATAGAAAAGAGCGGACCTTGTGTGTAAAGTCCGGATCCTGGCATTGGACTCTGTTCTGCGCTGGTGTGTTTGGATTGTTGTTTGACTTACGGATGGGCTGCTGATACCGCCACGGTCGGTAGTTATTCCAGCCTTTATTGCGGATGATGTACGGGCGCTGGTTAGATGATGAGCCGGCGGTCACACGCGGGCGTCCTCCGTCATACCAGCCGGTGCGCATCTGGCCGCGCGGCGCTGCTACAAAAGTCTTCGGGGACTGTTGGATAACCACGGCGGGACTGCTGGTCAGCTCTGGTCAATTGTGAATGTTTGTGAAAGACAACATTGTTTATTTTGACCACCGTATGTAGTTACTGTGAAAAATGTAACAAGTGTTCATCTTGTCTCATTTTGTGCTTGTCTCGCTCATATAGCGTCATTTTGCCAGGAAAATCAAAGGAAAGTCAATATTTAAGATTCATTTCTTTTTCTGTGTCAAACTGTCTTAGAATGACAATCCCACTTTAGAAACATCAATTGTGCATGTTTTTGAAGGACAACGTGATTTATTTTGACTTGGTGTTGAGTTACTGTGAAAAATGCAACACGTCTCATTTTGTGCTTGTCTCGCTCGTACAGTTTGAGATTGACAGTGAAATCAGATGAATGTCACTATTTAAAACTCAGCTGTTGTTATGTGTCAAACTGTCTTCGAATGACAATTCCCCTCCCCACCCTCTGCTCTCCTCCTCGACACTTTCATTAAGGCCGTGTGGATATGCTGTTCCTGATTAATTAACCCAATCTCTCTCAGCTCTTCTTCTCTGGGCCGTGGACCATTTTGGTTTACACTCCAGGGTCAGGGCATGTACTGGATCCCAGTCAGGGGAGACAAATGCTGGAAAACATGCCGGTCAGTATTCTTTTGTTCTACAATATTGTATTTATGACATGCAATCTGTACATGTATTGTCAGGCTTGTTTCTCCCACATATCTTTTGCCACATTATTTACAAATCACCATATACACACATTTTTGAAAGAAATATTCCCCTGTCTGGCGCTTTTAAACCCCTCTTATTCGCGCAAGTCGTCCAGCAATCCTTGTCGTTCGAAATAATTCCAAAAATGGCCCTGGAGTGCCCTCTGCTGGATAAAGCCGAGAACAGCACTTTGGTGGCTTGTTTAAAATCCTCTGTCTGTGTGTATATTCTGTGGAACCGTGATAATTGTCATTTGAAATAAACTTTTGTGTCCAATTGGTTGTGTAGAGTGAATATGGGTCCGTTGAATGTGGTTGTGTCCAAGAAATTAACCAAATTGTGATGACCTACGGATTTACATTTTATACAGCGATTATGCTTGTTAAGATGTACAAAAACATTACAAATTCCTCCTCCTCAAATATAAATAAATAAATAAATCAAGTTTTTAATTGCTTGGATGTCGTCTTGTGTATCAGTCTTAGTATAAAGGCTGTCCACATCAATTGTGAATAGAAAAGAGCGGACCTTGTGTGTAAAGTCCGGATCCTGGCATTGGACTCTGTTCTGCGCTGGTGTGTTTGGATTGTTGTTTGACTTACGGATGGGCTGCTGATACCGCCACGGTCGGTAGTTATTCCAGCCATTATTGCGGATGATGTACGGGCGCTGGTTAGATGATGAGCCGGCGGTCACACGCGGGCGTCCTCCGTCATACCAGCCGGTGCGCATCTGGCCGCGCGGCGCTGCTACAAAAGTCTTCGGGGACTGTTGGATGACCACGGCTGGACTGCTGGTCAGCTCTGGTCAATTGTGAATGTTTGTGAAAGACAACATTGTTTATTTTGACCACCGTATGTAGTTACTGTGAAAAATGTAACAAGTGTTCATCTTGTCTCATTTTGTGCTTGTCTCGCTCATATAGCGTCATTTTGCCAGGAAAATCAAAGGAAAGTCAATATTTAAGATTCATTTCTTTTTCTGTGTCAAACTGTCTTAGAATGACAATCCCACTTTAGAAACATCAATTGTGCATGTTTTTGAAGGACAACATGATTTATTTTGACTTGGTTACTGTGAAAAATGCAACACGTCTCATTTTGTGCTTGTCTCGCTCGTACAGTTTGAGATTGACAGTGAAATCAGATGAATGTCACTATTTAAAACTCAGCTGTTGTTATGTGTCAAACTGTCTTCGAATGACAATTCCCCTCCCCACCCTCTGCTCTCCTCCTCGACACTTTCATTAAGGCCGTGTGGATATGCTGTTCCTGATTAATTAACCCAATCTCTCTCAGCTCTTCTTCTCTGGGCCGTGGACCATTTTGGTTTACACTCCAGGGTCAGGGCATGTACTGGATCCCAGTCAGGGGAGACAAATGCTGGAAAACATGCCGGTCAGTATTCTTTTGTTCTACAATATTGTATTTATGACATGCAATCTGTACATGTATTGTCAGGCTTGTTTCTCCCACATATCTTTTGCCACATTATTTACAAATCACCATATACACACATTTTTGAAAGAAATATTCCCCTGTCTGGCGCTTTTAAACCCCTCTTATTCGCGCAAGTCGTCCAGCAATCCTTGTCGTTCGAAATAATTCCAAAAATGGCCCTGGAGTGCCCTCTGCTGGATAAAGCCGAGAACAGCACTTTGGTGGCTTGTTTAAAATCCTCTGTCTGTGTGTATATTCTGTGGAACCGTGATAATTGTCATTTGAAATAAACTTTTGTGTCCAATTGGTTGTGTAGAGTGAATATGGGTCCGTTGAATGTGGTTGTGTCCAAGAAATTAACCAAATTGTGATGACCTACGGATTTACATTTTATACAGCGATTATGCTTGTTAAGATGTACAAAAACATTACAAATTCCTCCTCCTCAAATATAAATAGATAAATAAATAAATCAAGTTTTTAATTGCTTGGATGTCGTCTTGTGTATCAATCTTAGTATAAAGGCTGTCCACATCAATTGTGAATAGAAAAGAGCGGACCTTGTGTGTAAAGTCCGGATCCTGGCATTGGACTCTGTTCTGCGCTGGTGTGTTTGGATTGTTGTTTGACTTACGGATGGGCTGCTGATACCGCCACGGTCGGTAGTTATTCCAGCCTTTATTGCGGATGATGTACGGGCGCTGGTTAGATGATGAGCCGGCGGTCACACGCGGGCGTCCTCCGTCATACCAGCCGGTGCGCATCTGGCCGCGCGGCGCTGCTACAAAAGTCTTCGGGGACTGTTGGATAACCACGGCGGGACTGCTGGTCAGCTCTGGTCAATTGTGAATGTTTGTGAAAGACAACATTGTTTATTTTGACCACCGTATGTAGTTACTGTGAAAAATGTAACAAGTGTTCATCTTGTCTCATTTTGTGCTTGTCTCGCTCATATAGCGTCATTTTGCCAGGAAAATCAAAGGAAAGTCAATATTTAAGATTCATTTCTTTTTCTGTGTCAAACTGTCTTAGAATGACAATCCCACTTTAGAAACATCAATTGTGCATGTTTTTGAAGGACAACGTGATTTATTTTGACTTGGTGTTGAGTTACTGTGAAAAATGCAACACGTCTCATTTTGTGCTTGTCTCGCTCGTACAGTTTGAGATTGACAGTGAAATCAGATGAATGTCACTATTTAAAACTCAGCTGTTGTTATGTGTCAAACTGTCTTCGAATGACAATTCCCCTCCCCACCCTCTGCTCTCCTCCTCGACACTTTCATTAAGGCCGTGTGGATATGCTGTTCCTGATTAATTAACCCAATCTCTCTCAGCTCTTCTTCTCTGGGCCGTGGACCATTTTGGTTTACACTCCAGGGTCAGGGCATGTACTGGATCCCAGTCAGGGGAGACAAATGCTGGAAAACATGCCGGTCAGTATTCTTTTGTTCTACAATATTGTATTTATGACATGCAATCTGTACATGTATTGTCAGGCTTGTTTCTCCCACATATCTTTTGCCACATTATTTACAAATCACCATATACACACATTTTTGAAAGAAATATTCCCCTGTCTGGCGCTTTTAAACCCCTCTTATTCGCGCAAGTCGTCCAGCAATCCTTGTCGTTCGAAATAATTCCAAAAATGGCCCTGGAGTGCCCTCTGCTGGATAAAGCCGAGAACAGCACTTTGGTGGCTTGTTTAAAATCCTCTGTCTGTGTGTATATTCTGTGGAACCGTGATAATTGTCATTTGAAATAAACTTTTGTGTCCAATTGGTTGTGTAGAGTGAATATGGGTCCGTTGAATGTGGTTGTGTCCAAGAAATTAACCAAATTGTGATGACCTACGGATTTACATTTTATACAGCGATTATGCTTGTTAAGATGTACAAAAACATTACAAATTCCTCCTCCTCAAATATAAATAGATAAATAAATAAATCAAGTTTTTAATTGCTTGGATGTCGTCTTGTGTATCAATCTTAGTATAAAGGCTGTCCACATCAATTGTGAATAGAAAAGAGCGGACCTTGTGTGTAAAGTCCGGATCCTGGCATTGGACTCTGTTCTGCGCTGGTGTGTTTGGATTGTTGTTTGACTTACGGATGGGCTGCTGATACCGCCACGGTCGGTAGTTATTCCAGCCTTTATTGCGGATGATGTACGGGCGCTGGTTAGATGATGAGCCGGCGGTCACACGCGGGCGTCCTCCGTCATACCAGCCGGTGCGCATCTGGCCGCGCGGCGCTGCTACAAAAGTCTTCGGGGACTGTTGGATAACCACGGCGGGACTGCTGGTCAGCTCTGGTCAATTGTGAATGTTTGTGAAAGACAACATTGTTTATTTTGACCACCGTATGTAGTTACTGTGAAAAATGTAACAAGTGTTCATCTTGTCTCATTTTGTGCTTGTCTCGCTCATATAGCGTCATTTTGCCAGGAAAATCAAAGGAAAGTCAATATTTAAGATTCATTTCTTTTTCTGTGTCAAACTGTCTTAGAATGACAATCCCACTTTAGAAACATCAATTGTGCATGTTTTTGAAGGACAACGTGATTTATTTTGACTTGGTGTTGAGTTACTGTGAAAAATGCAACACGTCTCATTTTGTGCTTGTCTCGCTCGTACAGTTTGAGATTGACAGTGAAATCAGATGAATGTCACTATTTAAAACTCAGCTGTTGTTATGTGTCAAACTGTCTTCGAATGACAATTCCCCTCCCCACCCTCTGCTCTCCTCCTCGACACTTTCATTAAGGCCGTGTGGATATGCTGTTCCTGATTAATTAACCCAATCTCTCTCAGCTCTTCTTCTCTGGGCCGTGGACCATTTTGGTTTACACTCCAGGGTCAGGGCATGTACTGGATCCCAGTCAGGGGAGACAAATGCTGGAAAACATGCCGGTCAGTATTCTTTTGTTCTACAATATTGTATTTATGACATGCAATCTGTACATGTATTGTCAGGCTTGTTTCTCCCACATATCTTTTGCCACATTATTTACAAATCACCATATACACACATTTTTGAAAGAAATATTCCCCTGTCTGGCGCTTTTAAACCCCTCTTATTCGCGCAAGTCGTCCAGCAATCCTTGTCGTTCGAAATAATTCCAAAAATGGCCCTGGAGTGCCCTCTGCTGGATAAAGCCGAGAACAGCACTTTGGTGGCTTGTTTAAAATCCTCTGTCTGTGTGTATATTCTGTGGAACCGTGATAATTGTCATTTGAAATAAACTTTTGTGTCCAATTGGTTGTGTAGAGTGAATATGGGTCCGTTGAATGTGGTTGTGTCCAAGAAATTAACCAAATTGTGATGACCTACGGATTTACATTTTATACAGCGATTATGCTTGTTAAGATGTACAAAAACATTACAAATTCCTCCTCCTCAAATATAAATAAATAAATAAATCAAGTTTTTAATTGCTTGGATGTCGTCTTGTGTATCAGTCTTAGTATAAAGGCTGTCCACATCAATTGTGAATAGAAAAGAGCGGACCTTGTGTGTAAAGTCCGGATCCTGGCATTGGACTCTGTTCTGCGCTGGTGTGTTTGGATTGTTGTTTGACTTACGGATGGGCTGCTGATACCGCCACGGTCGGTAGTTATTCCAGCCATTATTGCGGATGATGTACGGGCGCTGGTTAGATGATGAGCCGGCGGTCACACGCGGGCGTCCTCCGTCATACCAGCCGGTGCGCATCTGGCCGCGCGGCGCTGCTACAAAAGTCTTCGGGGACTGTTGGATGACCACGGCTGGACTGCTGGTCAGCTCTGGTCAATTGTGAATGTTTGTGAAAGACAACATTGTTTATTTTGACCACCGTATGTAGTTACTGTGAAAAATGTAACAAGTTTTCATCTTGTCTCATTTTGTGCTTGTCTCGCTCATATAGCGTCATTTTGCCAGGAAAATCAAAGGAAAGTCAATATTTAAGATTCATTTCTTTTTCTGTGTCAAACTGTCTTAGAATGACAATCCCACTTTAGAAACATCAATTGTGCATGTTTTTGAAGGACAACATGATTTATTTTGACTTGGTTACTGTGAAAAATGCAACACGTCTCATTTTGTGCTTGTCTCGCTCGTACAGTTTGAGATTGACAGTGAAATCAGATGAATGTCACTATTTAAAACTCAGCTGTTGTTATGTGTCAAACTGTCTTCGAATGACAATTCCCCTCCCCACCCTCTGCTCTCCTCCTCGACACTTTCATTAAGGCCGTGTGGATATGCTGTTCCTGATTAATTAACCCAATCTCTCTCAGCTCTTCTTCTCTGGGCCGTGGACCATTTTGGTTTACACTCCAGGGTCAGGGCATGTACTGGATCCCAGTCAGGGGAGACAAATGCTGGAAAACATGCCGGTCAGTATTCTTTTGTTCTACAATATTGTATTTATGACATGCAATCTGTACATGTATTGTCAGGCTTGTTTCTCCCACATATCTTTTGCCACATTATTTACAAATCACCATATACACACATTTTTGAAAGAAATATTCCCCTGTCTGGCGCTTTTAAACCCCTCTTATTCGCGCAAGTCGTCCAGCAATCCTTGTCGTTCGAAATAATTCCAAAAATGGCCCTGGAGTGCCCTCTGCTGGATAAAGCCGAGAACAGCACTTTGGTGGCTTGTTTAAAATCCTCTGTCTGTGTGTATATTCTGTGGAACCGTGATAATTGTCATTTGAAATAAACTTTTGTGTCCAATTGGTTGTGTAGAGTGAATATGGGTCCGTTGAATGTGGTTGTGTCCAAGAAATTAACCAAATTGTGATGACCTACGGATTTACATTTTATACAGCGATTATGCTTGTTAAGATGTACAAAAACATTACAAATTCCTCCTCCTCAAATATAAATAGATAAATAAATAAATCAAGTTTTTAATTGCTTGGATGTCGTCTTGTGTATCAATCTTAGTATAAAGGCTGTCCACATCAATTGTGAATAGAAAAGAGCGGACCTTGTGTGTAAAGTCCGGATCCTGGCATTGGACTCTGTTCTGCGCTGGTGTGTTTGGATTGTTGTTTGACTTACGGATGGGCTGCTGATACCGCCACGGTCGGTAGTTATTCCAGCCTTTATTGCGGATGATGTACGGGCGCTGGTTAGATGATGAGCCGGCGGTCACACGCGGGCGTCCTCCGTCATACCAGCCGGTGCGCATCTGGCCGCGCGGCGCTGCTACAAAAGTCTTCGGGGACTGTTGGATAACCACGGCGGGACTGCTGGTCAGCTCTGGTCAATTGTGAATGTTTGTGAAAGACAACATTGTTTATTTTGACCACCGTATGTAGTTACTGTGAAAAATGTAACAAGTGTTCATCTTGTCTCATTTTGTGCTTGTCTCGCTCATATAGCGTCATTTTGCCAGGAAAATCAAAGGAAAGTCAATATTTAAGATTCATTTCTTTTTCTGTGTCAAACTGTCTTAGAATGACAATCCCACTTTAGAAACATCAATTGTGCATGTTTTTGAAGGACAACGTGATTTATTTTGACTTGGTGTTGAGTTACTGTGAAAAATGCAACACGTCTCATTTTGTGCTTGTCTCGCTCGTACAGTTTGAGATTGACAGTGAAATCAGATGAATGTCACTATTTAAAACTCAGCTGTTGTTATGTGTCAAACTGTCTTCGAATGACAATTCCCCTCCCCACCCTCTGCTCTCCTCCTCGACACTTTCATTAAGGCCGTGTGGATATGCTGTTCCTGATTAATTAACCCAATCTCTCTCAGCTCTTCTTCTCTGGGCCGTGGACCATTTTGGTTTACACTCCAGGGTCAGGGCATGTACTGGATCCCAGTCAGGGGAGACAAATGCTGGAAAACATGCCGGTCAGTATTCTTTTGTTCTACAATATTGTATTTATGACATGCAATCTGTACATGTATTGTCAGGCTTGTTTCTCCCACATATCTTTTGCCACATTATTTACAAATCACCATATACACACATTTTTGAAAGAAATATTCCCCTGTCTGGCGCTTTTAAACCCCTCTTATTCGCGCAAGTCGTCCAGCAATCCTTGTCGTTCGAAATAATTCCAAAAATGGCCCTGGAGTGCCCTCTGCTGGATAAAGCCGAGAACAGCACTTTGGTGGCTTGTTTAAAATCCTCTGTCTGTGTGTATATTCTGTGGAACCGTGATAATTGTCATTTGAAATAAACTTTTGTGTCCAATTGGTTGTGTAGAGTGAATATGGGTCCGTTGAATGTGGTTGTGTCCAAGAAATTAACCAAATTGTGATGACCTACGGATTTACATTTTATACAGCGATTATGCTTGTTAAGATGTACAAAAACATTACAAATTCCTCCTCCTCAAATATAAATAAATAAATAAATCAAGTTTTTAATTGCTTGGATGTCGTCTTGTGTATCAGTCTTAGTATAAAGGCTGTCCACATCAATTGTGAATAGAAAAGAGCGGACCTTGTGTGTAAAGTCCGGATCCTGGCATTGGACTCTGTTCTGCGCTGGTGTGTTTGGATTGTTGTTTGACTTACGGATGGGCTGCTGATACCGCCACGGTCGGTAGTTATTCCAGCCATTATTGCGGATGATGTACGGGCGCTGGTTAGATGATGAGCCGGCGGTCACACGCGGGCGTCCTCCGTCATACCAGCCGGTGCGCATCTGGCCGCGCGGCGCTGCTACAAAAGTCTTCGGGGACTGTTGGATGACCACGGCTGGACTGCTGGTCAGCTCTGGTCAATTGTGAATGTTTGTGAAAGACAACATTGTTTATTTTGACCACCGTATGTAGTTACTGTGAAAAATGTAACAAGTGTTCATCTTGTCTCATTTTGTGCTTGTCTCGCTCATATAGCGTCATTTTGCCAGGAAAATCAAAGGAAAGTCAATATTTAAGATTCATTTCTTTTTCTGTGTCAAACTGTCTTAGAATGACAATCCCACTTTAGAAACATCAATTGTGCATGTTTTTGAAGGACAACATGATTTATTTTGACTTGGTTACTGTGAAAAATGCAACACGTCTCATTTTGTGCTTGTCTCGCTCGTACAGTTTGAGATTGACAGTGAAATCAGATGAATGTCACTATTTAAAACTCAGCTGTTGTTATGTGTCAAACTGTCTTCGAATGACAATTCCCCTCCCCACCCTCTGCTCTCCTCCTCGACACTTCCATTAAGGCCGTGTGGATATGCTGTTCCTGATTAATTAACCCAATCTCTCTCAGCTCTTCTTCTCTGGGCCGTGGACCATTTTGGTTTACACTCCAGGGTCAGGGCATGTACTGGATCCCAGTCAGGGGAGACAAATGCTGGAAAACATGCCGGTCAGTATTCTTTTGTTCTACAATATTGTATTTATGACATGCAATCTGTACATGTATTGTCAGGCTTGTTTCTCCCACATATCTTTTGCCACATTATTTACAAATCACCATATACACACATTTTTGAAAGAAATATTCCCCTGTCTGGCGCTTTTAAACCCCTCTTATTCGCGCAAGTCGTCCAGCAATCCTTGTCGTTCGAAATAATTCCAAAAATGGCCCTGGAGTGCCCTCTGCTGGATAAAGCCGAGAACAGCACTTTGGTGGCTTGTTTAAAATCCTCTGTCTGTGTGTATATTCTGTGGAACCGTGATAATTGTCATTTGAAATAAACTTTTGTGTCCAATTGGTTGTGTAGAGTGAATATGGGTCCGTTGAATGTGGTTGTGTCCAAGAAATTAACCAAATTGTGATGACCTACGGATTTACATTTTATACAGCGATTATGCTTGTTAAGATGTACAAAAACATTACAAATTCCTCCTCCTCAAATATAAATAGATAAATAAATAAATCAAGTTTTTAATTGCTTGGATGTCGTCTTGTGTATCAATCTTAGTATAAAGGCTGTCCACATCAATTGTGAATAGAAAAGAGCGGACCTTGTGTGTAAAGTCCGGATCCTGGCATTGGACTCTGTTCTGCGCTGGTGTGTTTGGATTGTTGTTTGACTTACGGATGGGCTGCTGATACCGCCACGGTCGGTAGTTATTCCAGCCTTTATTGCGGATGATGTACGGGCGCTGGTTAGATGATGAGCCGGCGGTCACACGCGGGCGTCCTCCGTCATACCAGCCGGTGCGCATCTGGCCGCGCGGCGCTGCTACAAAAGTCTTCGGGGACTGTTGGATAACCACGGCGGGACTGCTGGTCAGCTCTGGTCAATTGTGAATGTTTGTGAAAGACAACATTGTTTATTTTGACCACCGTATGTAGTTACTGTGAAAAATGTAACAAGTGTTCATCTTGTCTCATTTTGTGCTTGTCTCGCTCATATAGCGTCATTTTGCCAGGAAAATCAAAGGAAAGTCAATATTTAAGATTCATTTCTTTTTCTGTGTCAAACTGTCTTAGAATGACAATCCCACTTTAGAAACATCAATTGTGCATGTTTTTGAAGGACAACATGATTTATTTTGACTTGGTGTTGAGTTACTGTGAAAAATGCAACACGTCTCATTTTGTGCTTGTCTCGCTCGTACAGTTTGAGATTGACAGTGAAATCAGATGAATGTCACTATTTAAAACTCAGCTGTTGTTATGTGTCAAACTGTCTTCGAATGACAATTCCCCTCCCCACCCTCTGCTCTCCTCCTCGACACTTTCATTAAGGCCGTGTGGATATGCTGTTCCTGATTAATTAACCCAATCTCTCTCAGCTCTTCTTCTCTGGGCCGTGGACCATTTTGGTTTACACTCCAGGGTCAGGGCATGTACTGGATCCCAGTCAGGGGAGACAAATGCTGGAAAACATGCCGGTCAGTATTCTTTTGTTCTACAATATTGTATTTATGACATGCAATCTGTACATGTATTGTCAGGCTTGTTTCTCCCACATATCTTTTGCCACATTATTTACAAATCACCATATACACACATTTTTGAAAGAAATATTCCCCTGTCTGGCGCTTTTAAACCCCTCTTATTCGCGCAAGTCGTCCAGCAATCCTTGTCGTTCGAAATAATTCCAAAAATGGCCCTGGAGTGCCCTCTGCTGGATAAAGCCGAGAACAGCACTTTGGTGGCTTGTTTAAAATCCTCTGTCTGTGTGTATATTCTGTGGAACCGTGATAATTGTCATTTGAAATAAACTTTTGTGTCCAATTGGTTGTGTAGAGTGAATATGGGTCCGTTGAATGTGGTTGTGTCCAAGAAATTAACCAAATTGTGATGACCTACGGATTTACATTTTATACAGCGATTATGCTTGTTAAGATGTACAAAAACATTACAAATTCCTCCTCCTCAAATATAAATAAATAAATAAATCAAGTTTTTAATTGCTTGGATGTCGTCTTGTGTATCAGTCTTAGTATAAAGGCTGTCCACATCAATTGTGAATAGAAAAGAGCGGACCTTGTGTGTAAAGTCCGGATCCTGGCATTGGACTCTGTTCTGCACTGGTGTGTTTGGATTGTTGTTTGACTTACGGATGGGCTGCTGATACCGCCACGGTCGGTAGTTATTCCAGCCATTATTGCGGATGATGTACGGGCGCTGGTTAGATGATGAGCCGGCGGTCACACGCGGGCGTCCTCCGTCATACCAGCCGGTGCGCATCTGGCCGCGCGGCGCTGCTACAAAAGTCTTCGGGGACTGTTGGATGACCACGGCTGGACTGCTGGTCAGCTCTGGTCAATTGTGAATGTTTGTGAAAGACAACATTGTTTATTTTGACCACCGTATGTAGTTACTGTGAAAAATGTAACAAGTGTTCATCTTGTCTCATTTTGTGCTTGTCTCGCTCATATAGCGTCATTTTGCCAGGAAAATCAAAGGAAAGTCAATATTTAAGATTCATTTCTTTTTCTGTGTCAAACTGTCTTAGAATGACAATCCCACTTTAGAAACATCAATTGTGCATGTTTTTGAAGGACAACGTGATTTATTTTGACTTGGTGTTGAGTTACTGTGAAAAATGCAACACGTCTCATTTTGTGCTTGTCTCGCTCGTACAGTTTGAGATTGACAGTGAAATCAGATGAATGTCACTATTTAAAACTCAGCTGTTGTTATGTGTCAAACTGTCTTCGAATGACAATTCCCCTCCCCACCCTCTGCTCTCCTCCTCGACACTTCCATTAAGGCCGTGTGGATATGCTGTTCCTGATTAATTAACCCAATCTCTCTCAGCTCTTCTTCTCTGGGCCGTGGACCATTTTGGTTTACACTCCAGGGTCAGGGCATGTACTGGATCCCAGTCAGGGGAGACAAATGCTGGAAAACATGCCGGTCAGTATTCTTTTGTTCTACAATATTGTATTTATGACATGCAATCTGTACATGTATTGTCAGGCTTGTTTCTCCCACATATCTTTTGCCACATTATTTACAAATCACCATATACACACATTTTTGAAAGAAATATTCCCCTGTCTGGCGCTTTTAAACCCCTCTTATTCGCGCAAGTCGTCCAGCAATCCTTGTCGTTCGAAATAATTCCAAAAATGGCCCTGGAGTGCCCTCTGCTGGATAAAGCCGAGAACAGCACTTTGGTGGCTTGTTTAAAATCCTCTGTCTGTGTGTATATTCTGTGGAACCGTGATAATTGTCATTTGAAATAAACTTTTGTGTCCAATTGGTTGTGTAGAGTGAATATGGGTCCGTTGAATGTGGTTGTGTCCAAGAAATTAACCAAATTGTGATGACCTACGGATTTACATTTTATACAGCGATTATGCTTGTTAAGATGTACAAAAACATTACAAATTCCTCCTCCTCAAATATAAATAGATAAATAAATAAATCAAGTTTTTAATTGCTTGGATGTCGTCTTGTGTATCAATCTTAGTATAAAGGCTGTCCACATCAATTGTGAATAGAAAAGAGCGGACCTTGTGTGTAAAGTCCGGATCCTGGCATTGGACTCTGTTCTGCGCTGGTGTGTTTGGATTGTTGTTTGACTTACGGATGGGCTGCTGATACCGCCACGGTCGGTAGTTATTCCAGCCTTTATTGCGGATGATGTACGGGCGCTGGTTAGATGATGAGCCGGCGGTCACACGCGGGCGTCCTCCGTCATACCAGCCGGTGCGCATCTGGCCGCGCGGCGCTGCTACAAAAGTCTTCGGGGACTGTTGGATAACCACGGCGGGACTGCTGGTCAGCTCTGGTCAATTGTGAATGTTTGTGAAAGACAACATTGTTTATTTTGACCACCGTATGTAGTTACTGTGAAAAATGTAACAAGTGTTCATCTTGTCTCATTTTGTGCTTGTCTCGCTCATATAGCGTCATTTTGCCAGGAAAATCAAAGGAAAGTCAATATTTAAGATTCATTTCTTTTTCTGTGTCAAACTGTCTTAGAATGACAATCCCACTTTAGAAACATCAATTGTGCATGTTTTTGAAGGACAACATGATTTATTTTGACTTGGTGTTGAGTTACTGTGAAAAATGCAACACGTCTCATTTTGTGCTTGTCTCGCTCGTACAGTTTGAGATTGACAGTGAAATCAGATGAATGTCACTATTTAAAACTCAGCTGTTGTTATGTGTCAAACTGTCTTCGAATGACAATTCCCCTCCCCACCCTCTGCTCTCCTCCTCGACACTTTCATTAAGGCCGTGTGGATATGCTGTTCCTGATTAATTAACCCAATCTCTCTCAGCTCTTCTTCTCTGGGCCGTGGACCATTTTGGTTTACACTCCAGGGTCAGGGCATGTACTGGATCCCAGTCAGGGGAGACAAATGCTGGAAAACATGCCGGTCAGTATTCTTTTGTTCTACAATATTGTATTTATGACATGCAATCTGTACATGTATTGTCAGGCTTGTTTCTCCCACATATCTTTTGCCACATTATTTACAAATCACCATATACACACATTTTTGAAAGAAATATTCCCCTGTCTGGCGCTTTTAAACCCCTCTTATTCGCGCAAGTCGTCCAGCAATCCTTGTCGTTCGAAATAATTCCAAAAATGGCCCTGGAGTGCCCTCTGCTGGATAAAGCCGAGAACAGCACTTTGGTGGCTTGTTTAAAATCCTCTGTCTGTGTGTATATTCTGTGGAACCGTGATAATTGTCATTTGAAATAAACTTTTGTGTCCAATTGGTTGTGTAGAGTGAATATGGGTCCGTTGAATGTGGTTGTGTCCAAGAAATTAACCAAATTGTGATGACCTACGGATTTACATTTTATACAGCGATTATGCTTGTTAAGATGTACAAAAACATTACAAATTCCTCCTCCTCAAATATAAATAAATAAATAAATCAAGTTTTTAATTGCTTGGATGTCGTCTTGTGTATCAGTCTTAGTATAAAGGCTGTCCACATCAATTGTGAATAGAAAAGAGCGGACCTTGTGTGTAAAGTCCGGATCCTGGCATTGGACTCTGTTCTGCGCTGGTGTGTTTGGATTGTTGTTTGACTTACGGATGGGCTGCTGATACCGCCACGGTCGGTAGTTATTCCAGCCATTATTGCGGATGATGTACGGGCGCTGGTTAGATGATGAGCCGGCGGTCACACGCGGGCGTCCTCCGTCATACCAGCCGGTGCGCATCTGGCCGCGCGGCGCTGCTACAAAAGTCTTCGGGGACTGTTGGATAACCACGGCGGGACTGCTGGTCAGCTCTGGTCAATTGTGAATGTTTGTGAAAGACAACATTGTTTATTTTGACCACCATATGTAGTTACTGTGAAAAATGTAACAAGTGTTCATCTTGTCTCATTTTGTGCTTGTCTCGCTCATATAGCGTCATTTTGCCAGGAAAATCAAAGGAAAGTCAATATTTAAGATTCATTTCTTTTTCTGTGTCAAACTGTCTTAGAATGACAATCCCACTTTAGAAACATCAATTGTGCATGTTTTTGAAGGACAACATGATTTATTTTGACTTGGTTACTGTGAAAAATGCAACACGTCTCATTTTGTGCTTGTCTCGCTCGTACAGTTTGAGATTGACAGTGAAATCAGATGAATGTCACTATTTAAAACTCAGCTGTTGTTATGTGTCAAACTGTCTTCGAATGACAATTCCCCTCCCCACCCTCTGCTCTCCTCCTCGACACTTCCATTAAGGCCGTGTGGATATGCTGTTCCTGATTAATTAACCCAATCTCTCTCAGCTCTTCTTCTCTGGGCCGTGGACCATTTTGGTTTACACTCCAGGGTCAGGGCATGTACTGGATCCCAGTCAGGGGAGACAAATGCTGGAAAACATGCCGGTCAGTATTCTTTTGTTCTACAATATTGTATTTATGACATGCAATCTGTACATGTATTGTCAGGCTTGTTTCTCCCACATATCTTTTGCCACATTATTTACAAATCACCATATACACACATTTTTGAAAGAAATATTCCCCTGTCTGGCGCTTTTAAACCCCTCTTATTCGCGCAAGTCGTCCAGCAATCCTTGTCGTTCGAAATAATTCCAAAAATGGCCCTGGAGTGCCCTCTGCTGGATAAAGCCGAGAACAGCACTTTGGTGGCTTGTTTAAAATCCTCTGTCTGTGTGTATATTCTGTGGAACCGTGATAATTGTCATTTGAAATAAACTTTTGTGTCCAATTGGTTGTGTAGAGTGAATATGGGTCCGTTGAATGTGGTTGTGTCCAAGAAATTAACCAAATTGTGATGACCTACGGATTTACATTTTATACAGCGATTATGCTTGTTAAGATGTACAAAAACATTACAAATTCCTCCTCCTCAAATATAAATAGATAAATAAATAAATCAAGTTTTTAATTGCTTGGATGTCGTCTTGTGTATCAATCTTAGTATAAAGGCTGTCCACATCAATTGTGAATAGAAAAGAGCGGACCTTGTGTGTAAAGTCCGGATCCTGGCATTGGACTCTGTTCTGCGCTGGTGTGTTTGGATTGTTGTTTGACTTACGGATGGGCTGCTGATACCGCCACGGTCGGTAGTTATTCCAGCCTTTATTGCGGATGATGTACGGGCGCTGGTTAGATGATGAGCCGGCGGTCACACGCGGGCGTCCTCCGTCATACCAGCCGGTGCGCATCTGGCCGCGCGGCGCTGCTACAAAAGTCTTCGGGGACTGTTGGATAACCACGGCGGGACTGCTGGTCAGCTCTGGTCAATTGTGAATGTTTGTGAAAGACAACATTGTTTATTTTGACCACCGTATGTAGTTACTGTGAAAAATGTAACAAGTGTTCATCTTGTCTCATTTTGTGCTTGTCTCGCTCATATAGCGTCATTTTGCCAGGAAAATCAAAGGAAAGTCAATATTTAAGATTCATTTCTTTTTCTGTGTCAAACTGTCTTAGAATGACAATCCCACTTTAGAAACATCAATTGTGCATGTTTTTGAAGGACAACATGATTTATTTTGACTTGGTTACTGTGAAAAATGCAACACGTCTCATTTTGTGCTTGTCTCGCTCGTACAGTTTGAGATTGACAGTGAAATCAGATGAATGTCACTATTTAAAACTCAGCTGTTGTTATGTGTCAAACTGTCTTCGAATGACAATTCCCCTCCCCACCCTCTGCTCTCCTCCTCGACACTTCCATTAAGGCCGTGTGGATATGCTGTTCCTGATTAATTAACCCAATCTCTCTCAGCTCTTCTTCTCTGGGCCGTGGACCATTTTGGTTTACACTCCAGGGTCAGGGCATGTACTGGATCCCAGTCAGGGGAGACAAATGCTGGAAAACATGCCGGTCAGTATTCTTTTGTTCTACAATATTGTATTTATGACATGCAATCTGTACATGTATTGTCAGGCTTGTTTCTCCCACATATCTTTTGCCACATTATTTACAAATCACCATATACACACATTTTTGAAAGAAATATTCCCCTGTCTGGCGCTTTTAAACCCCTCTTATTCGCGCAAGTCGTCCAGCAATCCTTGTCGTTCGAAATAATTCCAAAAATGGCCCTGGAGTGCCCTCTGCTGGATAAAGCCGAGAACAGCACTTTGGTGGCTTGTTTAAAATCCTCTGTCTGTGTGTATATTCTGTGGAACCGTGATAATTGTCATTTGAAATAAACTTTTGTGTCCAATTGGTTGTGTAGAGTGAATATGGGTCCGTTGAATGTGGTTGTGTCCAAGAAATTAACCAAATTGTGATGACCTACGGATTTACATTTTATACAGCGATTATGCTTGTTAAGATGTACAAAAACATTACAAATTCCTCCTCCTCAAATATAAATAGATAAATAAATAAATCAAGTTTTTAATTGCTTGGATGTCGTCTTGTGTATCAATCTTAGTATAAAGGCTGTCCACATCAATTGTGAATAGAAAAGAGCGGACCTTGTGTGTAAAGTCCGGATCCTGGCATTGGACTCTGTTCTGCGCTGGTGTGTTTGGATTGTTGTTTGACTTACGGATGGGCTGCTGATACCGCCACGGTCGGTAGTTATTCCAGCCTTTATTGCGGATGATGTACGGGCGCTGGTTAGATGATGAGCCGGCGGTCACACGCGGGCGTCCTCCGTCATACCAGCCGGTGCGCATCTGGCCGCGCGGCGCTGCTACAAAAGTCTTCGGGGACTGTTGGATAACCACGGCGGGACTGCTGGTCAGCTCTGGTCAATTGTGAATGTTTGTGAAAGACAACATTGTTTATTTTGACCACCGTATGTAGTTACTGTGAAAAATGTAACAAGTGTTCATCTTGTCTCATTTTGTGCTTGTCTCGCTCATATAGCGTCATTTTGCCAGGAAAATCAAAGGAAAGTCAATATTTAAGATTCATTTCTTTTTCTGTGTCAAACTGTCTTAGAATGACAATCCCACTTTAGAAACATCAATTGTGCATGTTTTTGAAGGACAACGTGATTTATTTTGACTTGGTGTTGAGTTACTGTGAAAAATGCAACACGTCTCATTTTGTGCTTGTCTCGCTCGTACAGTTTGAGATTGACAGTGAAATCAGATGAATGTCACTATTTAAAACTCAGCTGTTGTTATGTGTCAAACTGTCTTCGAATGACAATTCCCCTCCCCACCCTCTGCTCTCCTCCTCGACACTTTCATTAAGGCCGTGTGGATATGCTGTTCCTGATTAATTAACCCAATCTCTCTCAGCTCTTCTTCTCTGGGCCGTGGACCATTTTGGTTTACACTCCAGGGTCAGGGCATGTACTGGATCCCAGTCAGGGGAGACAAATGCTGGAAAACATGCCGGTCAGTATTCTTTTGTTCTACAATATTGTATTTATGACATGCAATCTGTACATGTATTGTCAGGCTTGTTTCTCCCACATATCTTTTGCCACATTATTTACAAATCACCATATACACACATTTTTGAAAGAAATATTCCCCTGTCTGGCGCTTTTAAACCCCTCTTATTCGCGCAAGTCGTCCAGCAATCCTTGTCGTTCGAAATAATTCCAAAAATGGCCCTGGAGTGCCCTCTGCTGGATAAAGCCGAGAACAGCACTTTGGTGGCTTGTTTAAAATCCTCTGTCTGTGTGTATATTCTGTGGAACCGTGATAATTGTCATTTGAAATAAACTTTTGTGTCCAATTGGTTGTGTAGAGTGAATATGGGTCCGTTGAATGTGGTTGTGTCCAAGAAATTAACCAAATTGTGATGACCTACGGATTTACATTTTATACAGCGATTATGCTTGTTAAGATGTACAAAAACATTACAAATTCCTCCTCCTCAAATATAAATAAATAAATAAATCAAGTTTTTAATTGCTTGGATGTCGTCTTGTGTATCAGTCTTAGTATAAAGGCTGTCCACATCAATTGTGAATAGAAAAGAGCGGACCTTGTGTGTAAAGTCCGGATCCTGGCATTGGACTCTGTTCTGCGCTGGTGTGTTTGGATTGTTGTTTGACTTACGGATGGGCTGCTGATACCGCCACGGTCGGTAGTTATTCCAGCCATTATTGCGGATGATGTACGGGCGCTGGTTAGATGATGAGCCGGCGGTCACACGCGGGCGTCCTCCGTCATACCAGCCGGTGCGCATCTGGCCGCGCGGCGCTGCTACAAAAGTCTTCGGGGACTGTTGGATGACCACGGCTGGACTGCTGGTCAGCTCTGGTCAATTGTGAATGTTTGTGAAAGACAACATTGTTTATTTTGACCACCGTATGTAGTTACTGTGAAAAATGTAACAAGTGTTCATCTTGTCTCATTTTGTGCTTGTCTCGCTCATATAGCGTCATTTTGCCAGGAAAATCAAAGGAAAGTCAATATTTAAGATTCATTTCTTTTTCTGTGTCAAACTGTCTTAGAATGACAATCCCACTTTAGAAACATCAATTGTGCATGTTTTTGAAGGACAACGTGATTTATTTTGACTTGGTTACTGTGAAAAATGCAACACGTCTCATTTTGTGCTTGTCTCGCTCGTACAGTTTGAGATTGACAGTGAAATCAGATGAATGTCACTATTTAAAACTCAGCTGTTGTTATGTGTCAAACTGTCTTCGAATGACAATTCCCCTCCCCACCCTCTGCTCTCCTCCTCGACACTTCCATTAAGGCCGTGTGGATATGCTGTTCCTGATTAATTAACCCAATCTCTCTCAGCTCTTCTTCTCTGGGCCGTGGACCATTTTGGTTTACACTCCAGGGTCAGGGCATGTACTGGATCCCAGTCAGGGGAGACAAATGCTGGAAAACATGCCGGTCAGTATTCTTTTGTTCTACAATATTGTATTTATGACATGCAATCTGTACATGTATTGTCAGGCTTGTTTCTCCCACATATCTTTTGCCACATTATTTACAAATCACCATATACACACATTTTTGAAAGAAATATTCCCCTGTCTGGCGCTTTTAAACCCCTCTTATTCGCGCAAGTCGTCCAGCAATCCTTGTCGTTCGAAATAATTCCAAAAATGGCCCTGGAGTGCCCTCTGCTGGATAAAGCCGAGAACAGCACTTTGGTGGCTTGTTTAAAATCCTCTGTCTGTGTGTATATTCTGTGGAACCGTGATAATTGTCATTTGAAATAAACTTTTGTGTCCAATTGGTTGTGTAGAGTGAATTTGGGTCCGTTGAATGTGGTTGTGTCCAAGAAATTAACCGAATTGTGATGACTTATGGATTTACATTTTATAGAGGGATTATGCTTCACTGAAAAAAAAATCCGTAGAATTATGGTACTATCTCCTGTAATATCATAAAGGAATGTTGCCGTAATTCATATAACAGTAATTTTTCCGTTGCGCTTTGCATTCTGGGTCGTGAAATTCAGAGAGAGTGAGAGAGAGCGTGAAGGCGGCCATTATAGAAAACTCCGCAACACGCAGATTTTACAGGTGAGGGTAGGGTTGAAGGACAGGCTGTGTTTTGAACTGGAAAACTTGAAAATACCTCACACTTCTGTGGTCAATTTGGTGGTTACGTTATTTAATTTTTTTTAAAATTCTTTATTACATCAACGTTACCTCTGGCAGGCTTTCGTGCTAGCTCGCCCCAGTTACCACAAAGGCCTAGTTTCCCCCCGTGAAAAGTTGGGCACATAAAAAAGGCGCGTTTTATATAGCTTATATTATATTTGCAGGTTTGTGTGTGTGTGTGTGTGTGTGTGTGTGTGTGTGTTGTGACCGTGCTTTGCTTAATAGCATAGCAACGGGCCCGGGCTCCGGTGTTAGTCTTGGCTGAGTTAGCTCCCTCGCTAGCTTCTTTTCGCGCCAAAGAAAATCCTCTTTTTACCCCTCCAAGAGTTGGCTTATCACTTATTGTTTTCGCATTTATTGTGTGTTTGCACTTGAATTCATAGTAGGTTGCTATGGCATTAAACATTAAAGTTAGCTTCGCCCGGTCAGCTCCCGCCTCCCGGGCTAGCTCCGGTACAGGAGAGGAGCTAGCTTTAGCGTTTAATAGCATAGCAACTGGTGCTGAGCTGAGTCGTCTCTTTTTTACTCCTTAAACCAGCCGGGAGCTAACGTTAGCTCCCCGTTCCCCGACTAATGCTAGTCCTATAGAGTAGTTTATTGTACGTTGTGTCCGTGCTTTGTTTATGTTGCCTTGCAACATGTGTTAAGCTAGCGGGGGAGCTAAAAACACGAGCTCCAGACCAGTAGATTAGAATCAGCTCGTATTAGCTCTCTTCGAATCAGAATTATGTTGGTATCTGTGGATTAACTGACTGAATCCCCGAAACACAGCAAATAGGTCATATGCATTCCAGGTTCGAAGTCAATGTGGCCATAGATATTGTGGCTTCGGTAGCCTTGCTGTTCATACGTTACATAGACACCCAGACACAAGAAGCAGACAAACTTAGAACTGTAGTGTGTCTGTACAGTGCTCATTTAATTTTGACAGCAGTGAATATAGGCTCTTGAAAGCTGATGTTTCAAAATACCTTTTGAAGCTAAACTTGACTCAGTTAGCTACAAAGTCCCCAGTTCCCCCCCTTAACAAAATTAATAATAATAATAATAATAATATGGATGAAGGTAATGAATGATTGTGTCTGTGACTATGTATCAGGGCAAGGCACCCACTTTTCTGTTTTGATCAAGAACCGCAAACACATTGCTAAATCACAGTCAACACAGTCAGGGTGACTTTCCAGAAACTGACACAGAACTCTCATAATCAGCCGGATTACAAATAATTCAGTTATGAGTTACTAAATAACACGCTCAAAAAATTCCCACATGAAAATGTCAGTCGGTGGAAAATGAGATACTATAATTTGCATTTTAATTAATGGATCAATTATTGCTATATTTATTTTACTGTCCACCACTAACGTCAAGTCTGGTTTGATTAGGAAGGACCTGGGTGTGGGAGTGGCAGCCGATTAAATAGACTTGGAGGACAGCAGCTCAGGTGTGGAGGGTGATTCAGGAGGAGTGGGCACTGTAGCCTGGCTTGAGGGAGAGCAGCTACCGTGGGCATGGCGGCGGGTGGACAGGGACACCCCAGCCGCTGAAGGGCTAGTGGTAGCCATCGCACCGTGCAGCCGACAGGGTATGTGCTCCTTGTCTGCAGGGGGACCTCATCCATGGGAAGCTGTCTGGTGGAGGGCCAGGTGTGGATGGCAGAGAGGGGAACAGAGTGACTCTGACGAGATGAACGAGGTAGCAGCAGAACAGGGGGAGCGGCATTGTGTGCAACTAGAACGATATCCAGCCCAAGTGAGTCGATGGGACGGAGCATTACACAGTGGCCAGACGAGAGAGGGAGAGAGAGAGAGAGAGAGAGAGAGAGAGAGAGAGAGGGTTAACACACAGACATGCACACGCACACACCGGGCGCCCACAAGAACACACACACACACACACACACACACACACACGCACGCACACATGCAAACGCACACACCGGCTGCCCACCTCGGAACCTTTATCGTTCTCGTGCTTACATGCCCACCCCCTGTGTGAGTGTGTGTGACCAAAATGCAGGCAGACAGAAAAAGCGTCATGCAAACCAATGGAGAAAACCCACCCCTGTTTGAGGTGGCACCGTCTGAACGTAGTTTGAGTTACAGGCCTGATTAAAAGTTTATTCCATTTATACTTTGACTGCCAGAGTTTGTTAATCAGCTTGGGTCTAACCTGCCAGCATAGAATCTCACCTAACATTCTTGTATAATTGTACCACTGTACTATTTACAAACGGTTAATAAAAGTATTCAATCACAGGAATGAAGATCGGTGAAGGTCCAATACAGCTAATCTATGGCATTGCGAGATACTTCAAGGAAAACCCTGATCACCTTTTCTACCAAAATGAAGTAAGTTTCATGGATGTTAATTCCCAGGTAATGATCTCAAGATGATTATCTATATCCAGTGGTGGAAAAAGTACTCAACCGCAGTACTTGAGTTAACTTACTCCTGGTCAAACAATCATAGTTGACCCACTTTGCACTGTTGGTGCTCTCTAGCCCATTTAGACCGAGAACCATACCTTTCAATCCGGGAACCCCTTTTTGGGTTGTTGTTGCTATGTCAAGCAATATAATTATTTTGTAATTTGAGCGGTTTCCACTGGGAGCTACAGTGTGTGGACTTCCCCTGGAAACATAAAACCATCTTATATGTGTATCTTTGTTGTTTTATTTTTCCAAAACAGGACTCTGCAAATGTTGAACTCTGCAACCTCCCATGTACCCCATGCATCCCAATCAGAGGTTTGTAATTAAATCATTTTTGCATCCCAGCAAGCTTGGAATATGCTCTTCATTTCTTTTTAGTTTTACTGAGATGGCAATTTGTTGTGATGAAAAGGTATATGGAGTTTACCGGCAGCCTCTTTAAATTTAAGTACGATTGTATGTACAAGTCTGAGAAACTAAATGCTGAATACCATAATAGTAGTTTTGGCTCATTATTAAAATAAAACTAGTAATTAGCAATCATTTTTTTAAATTTATTTGTGTATGTGATTTAATTAATTATTTTTTTGTGATATATCTGTTTTGAGGTGACCAGCAATTCAAGATCGCTGTCGATCAAGTCATTGTAAATGACCACATCACCTCCCCCATTGTGGCCCTCGCCTATGCCTTCGCCTTGTTTTATGTTTGCAACATAGAGTACCCGAAGGAGATGGCTCTGACGCTTGAGTTCATGCAAAGGTAAGCAGCTGAGATTCTTGTTCTGTCTGTCACAGCGTGACACACAAAGTTTTTTTTTTTTCCCCCAAAACATTTCAATTTTTATTTCTTTTTACCAACGTGAGAACAATGGCTTCCATTAATAGCATGCTAACCTTCCAGGAATAGAAAGTTTGTAGTCTCTGTTAGCTTGGATTCCCTGGTAGGTGGGATCCTGAACTGTCCACAGTCCTCTGAGACACAGAATGAGTTGAGATGCACACACACACACACACACACACACACACACACACACACACACACACAGGGGCATAGTGAACAAACTTAGTGTGGCCCTGCAGGAATGGAGCTGTCCAAAATAGCATATGAGTATCTCAACTTTGTCCATTACACTTTAGTTCATTTTCATCCATTTAATTGCATGTGCAGCTAAAGATATTTCTTCTGTTTCCTTAGAGTTTTCTGTGGAATCAATCCAGACAGAGGGTCCAAGGCAGAACAGAAGGGGAAACGGCACCACATTCCACCAAGACTGTTCAAGCTTGTGACTCAACTCAAGGATTTCGAATGGGGCATTTGAGGTTTTTGGACTGCATATACACTTACACACACACACACACACACACACACACACACACACACACACCCCTCTTGTCTGACTCGAACTGTTTCGACTGCATGTGCGTGTACACACACACACACACACACACACACACACACACACACACTGGCAGAGACAGAACTACCTCTGTTAGTCTGATATTTTTTTGAATGCCTATTGCTGCACTAAGTTGTTAAATTGATTGTTGTATTGACATATTATTCTGTTTTGTTACCGTTTTATGGAAATGTCTTTAAAAATGTGTATGTAGCTCAGGTGGTGAAGGGGTTAAGTGCCTGCCCACCAAGACCTAGGGTTCAAATCCCCATGTTCAGAGAGGGAAGTTGGGTGGGGAGGGTGATATTTGTCACTGCATGTTCTCCTACAGACTGGGGCAGCACCTGTCAGTGGGGAATGATGACTTACAGTGTTTTAATTTCACCAATAAATTCTTTATAGTTGATGGTATTTTTTATTTTATTTTGTGGAAATCCATTTAAAAAACAAAACAAAAAGAAATTGTATGGCACTGTTAATTGGCATGACTACAACATTTAGGAGAAAAGGGGTTAAAATGTTAAAGTTAATTAAAATGTTAATTGCACTAATCAATTGTTTACAGTTGAATGCATTGTCATATGAACTTGTACTGTTTTAATGTTTTAATTGCAGTAAGCAGGAAAAAATAAACATTGTTATATTTGTATACGGTTTACTCAGATTGATTGTCTGTAAATGGTACAGTGAATGTCCTTTAAATCTACAGAATTTTTCATTTTAGGATTGACTGAAGTCCCGTAAAAGTACGGAATTATCCGGATTAGGATCGAAGGAAGTGTCCGTAAATGGTGTGGTCAAAGTCCCGTAAAAGTACGGAAATATCCGTTCTAGGGTTGACGGAAGTGTCCGTAGAATAATGGTCAATGTCCTGTAAAAGTACGGAAATATCCGTTCTAGGGTTGACGGAAGTGTTACACACCGCGAGCTGCAGGTGATGCATTCCAGTAAGTTCGGAAATTCCACCGCCAGGCGAGAAGCACAACGATGCATTCATAGGGGAATTGTAAATTACAGTTCCATAAAACTAACAAGGGTTACACTCTCCCCCTCTAAACTGCATGAGTCCCTGCATGCACATCTGCCCCTACAGGTACAGATAGGTGTGAAATGGCAGCTCCTAAGGCTTGAAAGAACGAACTGATGGCCAAGGTTAAAGGCTCCCCCAACTCATCATAAGTGAGTTTGCGAGGTGGATGCCTCTCCCTAACAGAATGCCTGACGTGTATGGCCTCTGACTCTAGGCTCTCAGATGTTACATTATCAGTGTCTACAACTACAGGGTCCGTGGTGATGAGATCTGTGTTCTCTCTAACAGGTGAGATATGTGTCATATCCAGTTCTGGAATGTCAATAATAACATGATCTGGGGCCCTACAGTGTGAAGTAGGATGTGCAACTGAACCACCACTCTCAGAGCATACAAAAGGAGTTTCTGGTTGAAGCTCGTGGATTGGTCTCAGGTAAGTGTGTGGAGCTGTGGGGCACAAAAGAGGGGGTGTCAGGGTTTAATACCCTGGAAGCTGGTTGAGGCTCAATGAAACCTCCTTCCCTCTGTAGGAAAGGACCCCTAGTGATAATTTCTGGCACCCATGGGCTAGGATACAGTTCATCCTCATCACTGTGTGACTCATCCTCCTGACAATCAGCATCCCCTGTTATGATTCCGTAGAATTGGCATTTAGTCGGACCAATGTAGCGGAAGAAACAGCCGGAAAACCAGGAGTTGAAATCAACAAAGACTTTAATAACAATAATGCAAAGAAAACCCCAAACACAAAATCAGCCCAATAAAACAAAAGCGTCACTACACCGTGGCGAGCGGGTAGGAGAAAACAATAACTCTAGCAAGAACAAAGGAAATACTAATTGCTCAAAGAACATAAAATCAGCCAAACTAAGAAAGCGATCACTACACCGTGGCGAGCTAAGGACTACGAACAACCAAGAGTATCACTACCAGAAAATACAGAAACAAACTAAACTAGTGCAACTAGGCACAGCTCAAATAGCGACAAGACAAGTCTAGGGAAACAGGCTAAGGCGCAACGATAGGAACAGAATGGCTGGAGAGTCTCAGCGAAAAGCATCAACAATCTGGCAGCGTGGCAACGCTGCCAAGCTGCTTAAGTGAAGGCGCAATCAGTGGAGATCTGCCCCAGGTGTGTTGGAGACCCGCAGCACCACCAGGCCACACCTCCACTGCAGGCGAGGAGAGAGAGAGAGAGCCATTAGCCAACATGCAATGAAAAACAAAACAAAACAAGTACACACTATGACATCCCCTTGTGTGTCTCTTGTCGTTTTGTCCCTCAGTCTCATCTTCTTTGATGTGTCAGTGGGAGAACTGTGCTCTTTGATCTCTGTCACAGGTAGGAACCCGCACGGCAGAAGAAGATCTCTATGCAACGTGCGGTGCAGCCCCTCCCCTGTTTCAGGTTTAACTACATGAACGGGACTGTCTCTAATCCGTCTGACAACAACATGGATCTTCTGTTCCCACCGATCTGCCAGTTTGTGTTTCCCCCTGATATTCACGTTTCTCACTAAGACCCTATCTCCCTCTAAGAGTTCAGCTGCTCTGACCCTCTTGTCAAACCTAGCTTTGTTCTTCCCTCCCATCTTCTGGAAGTTTTTAGTAGCTAATGAGTAGCTCTCTTGTAGGCGTTGACGAAGGCCCTTAACATACTCTGAGTGGGTCTTGTGGTTCCCCATATCAGGGTGGATTCCCAGGACTAGATCAATTGGCAGTCTGGGCTGCCTACCAAACACTAGTTCATAAGGGGAATAGCCTGTTGTATCATTTCTCATGCAATTGTATGCGTGGACCAAGGGTTTGACAAAATCTCTCCAATGGTATTTGTCTCTCTCTTCCAGGGTCCCTAGCATACCAAGGAGAGTCCGGTTAAACCATTCCACTGGGTTTCCCCAGGGATGGTATGGGGTGGTACGGACTTTGTCTGTTCCTATCAGTGTGCAGAGTTCTCTGATTATTTTAGATTCAAAGTCTCTGCCCTGGTCGCTGAGCAGACGACTGGGAAACCCGTAGTGAACAATAAAGTTTTCCCATAGAGCCTTTGCAACAGTTCTGGCTTTCTGATCTTTAGTTGGCACTGCCACAGCAAATTTTGTAAAGTGGTCAGTGATGACTAAAATGTTTCTCGTGTCTCTGTTATCTGGCTCAAGAGATAGATAATCCATACAAAGAAGCTCAAGCGGGTAAGTAGCGGAAACATTCTCCAAAGGCGCGGCCTTTTGAGGCACAGCCTTCCTCCTGAAACAACGGTCGCACCTTTTGCACTTCTCCTCAATGTCTCCGGCCATCCGTGGCCAGTAGAACCTGGCACGAGCAAGATGAAGTGCACGCTCAGAACCAAGATGGCCAACATCATTATGCACTCCCTGCAGTGCCCTCTCTCTGAACTGCTCAGGTAAGACCAACTGATAGACAAGATCGCCTTGCTCAGACCACTTCCTGTTCCTGTTCATTTACTCATTTTATTTAATTTTATGTTTATGTCTTAGTCCCTTGGTTTTTAGCTCCAGTGTTTCCTCATGGGGTCCTTGGTTTTTAGGTCAAGCGTTTCCTCATGGGGGGCCCCCCTCACTGGGAACTGCTTCTGGCCTACTGATGGGGGCGCTGCTGAGGGGACGGCTCTGGCCTGGATGGCTGGAGGCCTCCGCACCTTGGTGTGGGGCCTTCTGTCTGCCTGGGTCGGGGTGGTCTCGGGCGGCGCCCCCCGGTCATGAGCCGGGGGCCCTCTCAGTGTGGATGGCCCCCAAAGGTGGCTTACTACTTATCTTATCCGTATGGGTGCGTGTGCGTGTGTGTCTGTGTGTGTGTTTCTGTATGTAGTTATGGGGGCGGGAGGGCTGGGTTTTCTTCTCTGTTGTTTTTAGCCTCTGTGAGGCACTTTGTGTTGCTTTTTAAGTATGAAAAGTGCCATATAAATAAATAAAGTTTGAAGTTTGAAGTTTGAGGACATCATCCCTGAGTTCGAGTTTTTTCCATTCCCTGAGAAGAAGTTTGACATCATGGTGTTCAAGGTTTGTCTCTCTGAAACTGGGTTTTACAGCTCTTCTCACAAAGGTGATGACACGTGAGATAGATGGATCATTATTTTGAGCATTCCACCAGTCAGAATTAGTCATGGATGGTAAAGTGTCCTCACCGAAAACATCAGGCACTATAGAAGGGTCGACAACAAGAGACTCTGCAACGACAGGTTGCTCTGAACAAGAGACTCTGCAACGACAGGTTGCTCTGAATGATGACAGTGTTCACCTTTAAACATCACAAGATGATGCTGACATAATGCAGTGAACACTTCATTACCCATGTCACCTCCTGTCTCTATGAGTCGTTTTTCTCATGTCCTCTATTCTCTCTCTTTCTTTAGGGAAAGCTTCATCCTCAAGGGGTGGACCTTGAGGCCGCCGGGATAACCTGTCTGCATCGCGGTTGGCCTGCCCTGCTCTGTACTTGATGGTAAACTGGTAAGTAGAAAGAGCGGCTGTAGGATTTGGGTGGTAAAACCCCCTACTTGCTGGATGGACCACCGATGGCAGAAGGGTGTAGAGCAAGATGGCAACAAAAAAAAGCATGAGACAACAGGATTTGCGTTCCAGAGCTCTGGCTTTTTTTTTCTCTTTACTGAATGTCCAAAAGTCAGGGTACAGAGTCCTACACACATGCAGCAGCTTCCAAAAGACAAAGAAGGTGGGCAGGTGCAAACGCTCCAGTAATCAGCCCAGCAGAGGAGAGGAGAGAAGACACAACCTGTCCCCCACCTTCACACACACTCACTGCTCCTCTCACCTGGCCTTTCTACCCCCTAAGTCTCCTCCCACACCAGCCCAATCATAATAACACTCCCCCTGATTCTAAAACATATATACAATTAAACAATATTTACAATTGACAAACAATACAAATAACCCAAATACTGATACAGTTTAAAGAAAATACCTAATTAGCTAAAGAAATACTAAACATAATGCCTAAATTAAGAAAATACCCCCCTCACCCCTCCTCTCTCTCCTCTGATCCCTCAACCCAGCCTAACAAATCAAATCAAATCAAACTTTATTTATATAGCACTTTTCATACATAGTGCAACACAAAGTGCTTTACAAGAGTTAAAAACAATATAAATAAAAACAGAATAACACGAAAAACCCAACCCTCCCACCCCCCCTATGTACTAACACACACCCTCAACCACATGCATACACACACACAGAAACACACACACACACAAGCACACATTCTCACCACAGACAGTAGCAGGAGTAATGAGACATGCAAGGCACTGAGGATTGAGGAGAATGCCACCTTTGGGGCCGTCCACACCGAGAGGAGTCATCACGGGCTATGAGCACAGGGGGCACCGGCACCCGGGCCCCACCGACCCTGACGTACCGGTGAGTCCCCACACCAAGGTAGGGAGCCCCCCCACCAGCCGGGCCAATGGGGCCTGAGGACAGCACCCCCGGAGCAGACCAGACACAACTCTCAGTGTGGAGTACCCCCCAGAGGAAATACTGGAATTAAAGTAAAAAATAAAAAAATAAATTAAACAGTTAAAAGAAGAGAATTTCATAAGATAATAAATAAAGTAGATAAAATAGGGTAAAATAATGCAAAATATAGGACATCAGAATAAAAGACATTAACATAAGATAACTGATAAAAACATAAGAAGAATTTGAAGTCAATTAAAAGCCTGATTAAAAAGGTGTGTCTTTAACCTTTTTTTAAAAATGTCAACAGTCTCTGCAGTCCTGAGGCCCTCCGGCAGGCTGTTCCACAGGCGTGGGGCATAGTGGCTAAATGCCGTCTCACCATGTGTTTTTGTTCTGGCTTTTGGTATGGATAAAAGGCCGGTGTTGGAGGACCTCAGGGTCCGCGAGGGTTGATATGGTAAAAGCAGGTCAGATAAGTAAGAGGGCGCAAGCCCGTTAAGACATTTAAAAACTAGTAAAAGAACCTTAAAATCGACCCTGAAGCGGACAGGGAGCCAATGCAGCGACTGTAAAGCTGGTGTAATGTGGGCCCGCCCTCTGGTCTTTGTCAGCACGCGTGCGGCTGAGTTTTGCAGCAATTGGAGGTATGAAATACTCTTTTTAGGAAGACCAGAGAGCAGGGCATTACAGTAGTCTAAACGACAGGAAATAAAAGCATGCATTAGCACCTCTGTGCTGGCCTGAGAGAGAAACGGGCAGACTCTGGCTATGTTCTTAAGATGATAAAAGCCTATCTTTGTTATATTTTTGATATGTGGGATAAAAGTCAGCTCAGAGTCAAAAATCACGCCCAGGTTTTTTACAGATTGGGTTGGTTTAAAATCTTGTAGTTTTGGTAAAAGTTTCTCAGTCTGGCCTTCAGGACCTATAACTAAAACCTCTGTTTTGTCCTGGTTGAGCTGTAGGAAATTCCCTGCCATCCATGACTTGATATCTACACTGTAAAAAAAAATCCGTTGTTTTTACGGAAAAATACTGGCAACAGTGGTTGCCAGAATAATCTTGTTAAAAATACAATAAAACGTAAACAGCATTACAGAATAACTAGTGCATTTCACTGGGATTCCATGTAACATTAATGATAACTAAATGTAAATTTTACAGGTATGCAATGTACAATAATCAATACATAATTGTTTATTTTACGGATATTCAATGTACAATTAACAATGACTTCATGAACATTTCAGCAGGATTCAATGTAAAATAAGCAGTTTTAGAATGTAAAATTTACAAGTTGTTCAGTAATGTTTACATACAGTATGTACTGTATTTATTACAGGATTATTCTGGCAACCACTGTTGCCAGTTTTTATCCATAAAAACAACGGGTCATGTAAAATAAGCAGTTTTAGGATGTAAAATGTACAAGTTGTTCTGTAATGTTTACATACAGTATGAACTGCATTTTTAACAGGATTATTCTGGCAACCACAGCTACCAGTTTTTATCCGTAACATCAACAGGACATGTACGCATGAAATACAGTTTTACTTTTTATCCGCAGTGCTTCAAATTACTTCTAAATGTTAATTTGAAGATAGGCTGTTAACAAACCACTCGTTAGTCAATGAATCATTCTAAAGAATGCAAGTTTATTTTTGAAAACAGTGGAGATATGAATGCTGTGGTCACTCAAAGGAACACCTAAGGGAATAGAGAAGAGAAAGAAGCACATACAGGATCTCCCTTAGTTTCATTTGTTAAGTTAGTCAATAATCAAAGACAACAGTAGCAGTAACACTATCACACCCACCTTTAATAATGGCTCGCCAATCATGGATGGGAACATCTAGAAGTTAGAAGTCTTGCCTCAGTTGAACTAGGACCCCCGTATTTTGGTCACTCAAAGGAACACCTATGGGAAGAGAAGAGAAAGAAGCACATACAGGATATTCATTAGTTTTATTTGTTAAGTCAGTCAATAATCAAAGATGACAGTAGCAGTATCACACGCCCACCTTTTTAAATGGCTCGCCAATCATGGGCTGGAACATCTAGAACAACACCCTGAAGAGCATCTAGGGAAACATCCACTGCTGTGGTCACTCAAAGGACACCTAAGGAATAGAGAAGAGAAAGAAACACAAACAGGATCTCCATTAGTTTCATTTGTTAAGTTAGTCAATAATCAAAGACAACAGTAGCAGTAGCAGTATCACATGCCTACCTTTTTAAATGGCTCACCAATCATGGGCTGGAACATCTAGAACAACACCCTGAAGAACATCTAGGGAAACATCCACTGCTGTGGTCACTCAAAGGACACCTAGGGAATAAAGACACACACACACACAATAATCTCAATTAATCAGTAGCATTGGAAACAATAACTGCTGTACTGTTGCTGCAGTATGAACTGTCTGGACACTAGGCACTGTCCTGAGACAGCCAGCACTGTCTGTCCTGGGACAGTCAGGCACTGTGCCCAACTCTCTTAGGACAGTGCATCGCTCCCCTGGACAGGACCTGGTTGCCCCGGGGACAATACCTGGCTGTCTCAGGACGGGGGCAGTGCCTGATTGTCTCGGGATAATGCGTAGCATCGTGGTAGAGTGCGTTGCCGTCTCTGGACAATTGGCACTGTCCCGAGACAATGAGTAGGACAATAGCAACAGTACAGTACAGTTACTGTTCCCACTGTCTCTCCCATTAATTTCATTTGTAAAGTCAGTCAATAATCAAAGAACGTAGTTGCACTAGCACTAGTACCTTTTTAAATAGATCGCCATTCGTGGTCTGAGAGGTCCTGAATCAACATCAGGACTCTGGCATTAACATGCAATCGCGTAGCACTGGTTCGCTCCACTTTGGTCCCCCTCTCTGGATTTATAGAGAAGAAACATGTAGGAATACAGAGAAGACAGAGGAAACACATGTATATAATAAACAAACACAAATACATGATACAACTGCCTCCACAACAACAAAGGAAAGGATAAGTGTGAGGTTACAGTTTTCCTTTAATTAATACTTTATTGGTAGGCAGGGAGCAAAGGGGCCTCCAGAGACACTGTCTTTTTTCTTTTCTTTTCTTTTTTTTTGCTCAACATGAATCAGAACGTTAACATTTCGCATGACATGTTCGAGATAGATAATGCATTTCCATTTCCATAAATTGCAAATTACAGGAACATAACTCTTCATGAGCTCTGTCTTTGCACATCCACAGTAGAGGACTGAAGCAGAACATGTATGGTTTGAGTGATATAATTGGCTTCCCCTATACAAGTTCAAAACATGTTACACATTTCTACTGTATCACAAGGAAAATCAGGTAGAAATTTGGGTCTCTACTATTTAAGAAAAGTCAATAATACCATTCAAACCATACATTAATGGGTTGGTTAGTAATCTGCCTGGGGGAGATTGGCCCCATTCTGCCTTCTATTCAAAGTTTTAACTCGAACTGAGTTGTGGTCTCGAGTCAGCCTGCGTTTCCATTACTAACCGGCTACTCAGACGTGGGTGGCGAGAAAAGAAGTGGCCGGTAAATAAACATGGAGTATATGGAGACATTAGTGGTGCTGCTCTTCGCTCTGATGCTTTTACTCTCTCAGAAGATGAAAATGATAACGTAGGCTATAGCCAAGGTGAGACACAACTGACTAGGCTACAGAAAGTGGCAACTTTACCAGTTCATTCACAAGAAAGAAATAGATTTCAACACGGGGCCATGATTGTGATGTGGATTTATGTTGTGGGTGATTAATTTAGTACGTCAAATGTATGCACGTTTCTTATTTTCTTGCAGTTGTAGAGAGTGAATGTACTGAATAAGAAAAGGATAAAAGCACTTCCAAACATGCAATCATTCTACTGTTAGCTACCTGTCTAGTTCTTCAAGATAGGAACACAGTGCGAGGGCAGCACCTCTGTAACTCCAGAAACTCCAGGGTTGATGCAAGTGCAGTTGGGTAATGGATGTTGAAGCAGTAATACGAGCCAAACATCATGCACAAGGAGGAGATGAAGGAAGAGATGTTCTCGTTGACGATGACGTGATCCACACACAGCATCATCCTTCTGGAAGAAAAGCAGGATTGTCCTTAAAAGAAAAAAAGAAAGAAAATTAAAATAATCCAGAAATTAAGTTTACATTTTCACATGTCAGTCACTAACTCATGTATCAAGGGTGAAAACAAGTATGTACCAAGAAACCCACACCATCAGAAAAAAAAGGGGTGAATTCATTATAGTCAACATCCATGGTATGTGTCAGGCTTTACTCTTCAACTCAGGTAAGTAAGGTTAACTTACCACATACAACAATCGTTGGAGTCAAGGGAACTCGGTCCATGACCACTTCTCCAGCCAGGCAAGTGTCCTCCACGTAATGGAACATCACATCATCTCTCTTGTCAAAATAAGCCAGAAGAAGCAGCACCATCTCTGTGACCTGTGTGCTGACTGCCTGTTCTCCCATCATAATCTGTAGCTTTGTTGCAGCTTGGTAGAATCTTTTGGATTTGTTGACAGCAACTGTCTTCATGAAGTGCAAGAGCCGTTCCCCCTTCTGTTCCACATTTTTCAAGAAGGTTTCCTTCAGGTCAACTCCAGTGAGCTCGTTGAAGTGAACATTCATGCCAATTTCATGAAACCAATATGGCCAGTTTTCCTGGAGGTACTTCATGTCTTTCCCTTGGTTCACGTCTTTTCGCTGGCTGTAGAATGTGGACTTCATCAGCATTTTCAAAGGACCTGGGCTTTGTTGATTCTGGCTGAACAGATTTTTAAGCTCATCTTTCTTCTGCTGCTGGGTTTCGGCCGTTTCCCCAAGGGGCATAAACTTCACATGCCAACGGATGCACCCATAGGTGTCTTGAATCGCTGCACGTTTTTCAGGTGGGACTTCGTCAGTGTCAGAGTCATGTGATTTTCTTTTTTTAATTTTTGGTGTTGTAGGTCTTTTCACATTTTCGATCCGATTTTGAATTTGTTTCACGAGGGAGCCATACCCTGTGCCAATTACGTCACCCTCAATCACATCTTGAAGGGACTTGGGGTATTTAGCCACCAATTTCTTAGCCACATCAGCAGCATTCTTCTTGCTTAAAGACGTGGTTACTTTCATCATTTCACGGACCACAATTCTGACCATCTCTTTCCTCAGACTTGGATTTGGACGCCTTTCCCTCTCCAAAGCCTGTGTCAACGCCTCTGGGAACTGTCCCCATGGTATTGTGAATGACTCTGGAAAACTGCCACTTGGGCTCTGACAGCTGCTGGACGACGATGACGTTGGCGACAGAGACATCATGGATTGGGAGGGTCCTGGTGAGGCAGTAAGGCAACCACTTTCTTGGGCCGGACCTTTACAAATGCACATACACGAAACAGACATAACATGAATGGTTTTACATTTTAATTGAGCTTCATAACAATGTTGAGAACAGATCACATCATAAAACCACCAAGCAGTCAGGATGCTGAACAATGACGTTAAACTTACATTTCAGACTCCATGCAGCAACCAGCTTCCTGGCTTGTATGGGCCTCAGGGCTGACAACAAATCATCTTCTTTCAAAAACTGGAAGTCATCAGGGGTCTCTACCCCCAGAGATTGGAGAGTTTCCTCCAAGATCTCCCTTGTAGCATCTGGCAGGTCAGGCAAGGCCTCCGTGATGGCAGAATGTAGAAATGATTTGGACATCTGTACAAATTTCATTTAAGATGCATAAGTAAATATTTACAAAATGTAGCCGATTTACTGATTTACTACATTTACTTCAGAACATTGTAGTTTGGGACTAATTCATATTGAAGTTAAAGTTGTGCCCAATATGACTACAGACATTGAAAATCAAAAAATAGAACTACATAAAACTCATCATTCAGACATTGCAAAAATCACATGGACAAAACGCTGTGTTTCAGTGGGATGACTCTGTGTGCATCGATGGTGTATGAAGTCAGTGGGTAAAAATCTAGCAAGGCCTGTATGTTCACACACTTCATTGCTGTACTTTGCGGTCTAATGGCATACAGATGGTATTTGGGAAGGAAGACGGATTTGTGCAAGTCCATAAGAACATACACAGCATCATCCTTAGTTAGAATTCTGATAATCTTCCCAAATTCCAGAGACTCGTTTAAGACCAAAAAATCCCCTTTCTTGTAGGTTGTACCTCTGTACTGAATTTCTGTTGAGACAACAGTATCCCTTTCTGAAAATCCAAATTCAGAAGCAGCATGAATGACAGCTTCACTGTAAAGGTTGGGAATAAAAGCGCAACCATTTTTAATTTGTAGTACCTCACTAGATCCTGGTCCTGCCGAGACATATGCCTGGAACATCTGATGCCTCTCAGAAAGAGTGAGGCAAATGTTCTTGAAGTTTTTCAAATGTCTGGCACATCACTTGAAATAGCTATGTTTGCTTTCAAAACGCATCGTCCACAGTCGAATAAGGGGGCCAAATTTCAGGATTAGTGAGGGATAATGTCTCATGTAATGGTGTTTCGGTTTGAGAGTACTATGAGGAAACAAACATGTCCTTGAATCCAGATATTCCTGAACTATGATTTCAAGGTAAGCTATCTGTGACACTGAAATCTTTTGCGCACAAACTAGATCAACAATATCTTTGAGCAGGAGAGTCAACTGCCACACGTCATCATCAGCATTTTGCACCTTGTCGCCAATTAGAACAGGTAACAACCTCAAAAAATTCCAATTCTGGATCGCGTTACCAGAGAGTTTGAGTGCACCAGACTGGACAGTGCAAGGCTTGGAGAGAGCATCTGAACCTTTGAACTGGAATTGTTTGATTCGCCTGTTCAAAAGGGTATATGTGAACCACTTCTTGGTCTTGATGAAATAATTCAATACAGACCAAGGTCAGAGGACAACACGCCCTCAAAAATGTCATGGCCTAAACATGGTGGGAGCCCAGGTTGGCATACATGAAAGTTTGGCACATCATTGAAAACTGACCTCAGTTTTATTCCTTTGACGTCTCTGTTCTCCTCAGACAGAGCGGCGACAGCAGCGTCATAGGAATCAGCAGTTCTTTGCTGGCCGCAAAGATTGGGTTCTTTCTTAAATTCGTCTCTGGTTACCTCACAGTACCTGCAAAAATAACAAGACGTGAAATTTTCGTTAAACCCTCCAATGCCATGTGACCCTAAATTATCCCCAGCTATACAGTACAAAGACAGTACAAGGACAGTTTCCCCTCCTACAGTCACTCCATTTTCTGCTAAATCTGACAAATCCGAGATCAGGTCAGCAAATACTTTGGCACATCCAAACTTTTTTAGATCATTTTCTCCACACAACAAGACTAGGGACATGTGATCTGTGTTGGATCGCACATGAACTGGCAAATTCGCAACAGAAAGATAAACAGCGAGAACTTTGTGCTTTTTTTTTGCTGAGCCGAGAGGATTGACTACTTCAAATGCATCTTGGTACAAAATAACCTGCAGGCCTCCTGGGTTTGCAATGAAGAACGGATTGGACTTGAAGGCCTGTCCATCACAAGTGTCACCAAGGAAACATGCATCTGTTTCAGTAGTCTGTTGCAACACAGAATGTTTCCAAAATTGTGATTCTAGTAAGTTAGTCACTGTTTGCTTTACAGGTATGTAATAAGCATTTCTTTGTCTCATATCATCATCATATCCTAATCTTACTACTTTGGGCTCTACATATTTGAACATCCGTTTGAATGCCTGAGCTCTCGTGTAGGCTGTTCTCAGTGGGCCTTTATGAGATGAGGAGAACAGATCAGAATCCTTAATACAATCAGAGACTTTCCCCATCACATCATCAGTAAGATTTAACTCATCTTTCATGACAGAGTGTAATTTGCTCAAAGTGTAATCAAGTCCTAATTCATGTAGATTTTGCATCTCTTCAACAATTATTTGTATTGTTGAATCTGGAAGCAGCAGTTGACCTTGTAGTTTTAAATAGAACAGGCAAACACTCCTAAGAAAGATTTCATTGAAAACCTGTGTCGGTTCAGTACTTACTGATAGATCTGCTGCCTCATCCACCGTCTGCGAAACCTCTTCACAAGCCGTGGCAGAGGACTGCGGTGTGATTTCTCTGTAAAGATCATTTATGTTATTCACTGAACAGTCTGGATGTTTCCTAGACAAGTGCACTGCAAATGATGACCTCACAGTAAATGTGTTTTGACAACCTGCCACTGGACACTTAACAGATCTTCCCTCCACTAAATGTTTTTTTAAGTGTACAAGAAGTTCCTGCACAGTCTGAAATCGGTCTGAGCAAAGTGACACAGCGCACACAAAATTAGACACAATGGCTGTGTTGGCATTAACAGACGACGTTGTGGCATTGTGCTTCCTATAGAAGTGAGACTTAAATGATGCATATGTGCAAAATGTCTGCCTGCAACTAGTACTCTCACACCTGAAGACACAGCGTGGTTCGTTTCTGTGAATCCTACAATGCAACACATAACCCATCAACGTTTGCAAGGTTCTCCCGCAAAAACGACAACGAATCATGGCAAGGGGAGCTTGAAACAGGCGAAACAATTCTTATCTGCCAACAGTCAAAAGCAAAAAAAAATGCACCAACATTGATAGCTGTCCATCAACGAGTGTAAAATAAAATTAAGACACGATGTATCGTTTCACAACATGAACACAGTGTGGCTCGCTTCTGTGAATCCTAAATGCAACACATAACCCCTCAACGTTTGCAATGTTCTCCCGCAAAAACGACAAACGAATCATGGCAAGGGGAGCTTGAAACAGGCGAAACAATTCTTATCTGCCAACAGTCAAAAGCAAAAAAAAATGCACCAACATTGATAGCTGTCCATCAACGAGTGTAAAATAAAATTAAGACACGATGTATCGTTTCACAACATGAACACAGTGTGGCTCGCTTCTGTGAATCCTAAATGCAACACATAACCCCTCAACGTTTGCAATGTTCTCCCGCAAAAACGACAAACGAATCATGGCAAGGGGAGCTTGAAACAGGCAAAAAAAAAAACTCTTATCTGCCAACAGTAAGCAAATGCACCAACTTTCATAGTTGTCTGGCCATCAACGAGTGTAAAATAAAATCAAGACACGATGTATCATTTCACAACATTGGACTTTGACTTAACCGACGATTGAGTATGATTCAATGGTGTTCAATTTGCACCACTACGGCAAAATGGAATTGGGAAAAGGGCGCGGAGAGCTTAGCTGCTAAAGCTCTGTTAGCAGCACAAGGATAACAGTAATCGCTCATAGAACAATTTACAACATGAAAACACACCGTTTCTTGACAATAAACTGCTTTATACTTAACCTGACGGTTGAGTATGCTTCAGCTGTATTAACTCAGCTCTGCTGGTATACTTGATTAGCTAGCTTGGCTAACCAAACTGTCTGGTAACATGAAGTTGACGTTGAGTAAAATATTAAACGACCGCTCTTCAGCTATCTTTAACTCTGAATGAACAGAAAGGGAGGGTGATTCTTCGGTATAGATTACCTTCTAACTTTTGACGACAGTGTTTAGGTTGGATATCCGACAGGAAAGTTTCACTCTGAGGAGCAAACAGTCACTGACCAGAGACGACAAGAATCTGCGTGCAAGCAAGTGAAGCACCTGTTGCGCGAGGCTTTGCGTGTGACGTCACAGCACCACGCAAGGCACGACATGCTGAGTCGTCTGATCTCCAGCAAACATAGGCCTAAATAAAAAAAATGTAACCCCCTTGGCTTGATTTCGTTGTAAAACCAATTGTGACATTGTTCATTGTATGTTTTAATTTTTTTTTTTTTTTTTTTTTTTTCTTCTCTTTCCCACAAATTATCTGTGTACAGATTGTATTTTGAATTTTTTCTAATTAAAAAAAATAAAAAAACATAGGCCTAAATGTCTAATTATCTGAATAACAAGCAGGCTGCACTAGTCTCTGTAAAATTATTTTCCATGCAGGATTCAACGAAATTAGTATTGTTTACTTACCTTGAGATTGTCGCTGGTTTAAACGAGAAGTTCCCAATATGTCCAGAGCAGCTTAGGCCTTAAAATTTCTCTGTAGTGATTTCTCTTCCCAAGGTTTGACTGGACGTGGGCAGAGTCTTTGTTCTCACAGACAAAATAACACTTCTTTCTTTATCCCCCAACTTGATTAAAAAAAGATTTGATTAGCCTATGCTTTCAGTTATGGCCAGCCACATGATGTATAGTTCAGAGAAGATTCAAAACAAGAAATAATCACGTATATCCTTAAAAAAAAGTGGATAACTAGGCTAAATGTTAAGTAGGTAAAATTGAAGTGGTGGCAGTCTTCCTTTCTTCCAACATTTTGGAAATCCATGTTTGAAGTCTGCAGAATTAAATTGTAATTTGAACACAATTTTACTGTCATTTAATATGCATTGTATTGTTTTTTGGAATACAGTATTTATATGTCACAATAACACAAACAAGTTATTTTAACAACGACATTGTGTTTCAAAAACAACATGTTCATGTTAAATTTACAATAACATTTAGTTTGAAGTTTTACTAAATTACACTGTAAAGAAAACAATGTTTAGCTGTAATACCCTGTACAGTTTTTTAATGTTGAGATTTTACAGTGTTATTCTGTTATTTCTACGGACATTTTTTACAGTGTAAAATGCAGTTAAGAAGGGCATCAATTGGCCCTGTATCATCAGGAGACAAGGCAATGTACAGCTGTGTGTCATCAGCATAGCCATGGAAACTGATGCCGTGTCTCCTAATGACATCTCCGAGAGGAAGCATATAAAGATTAAAAAGAATTGGACCTAAAATTGAGCCATGGGGAACCCCACACCTAATTTCATGGGTTCCTGAGGAACAAGTATCCATACTTACATAAAAACATCGGTCTGTGAGATAAGAGTGGAACCAGTTAAAAACAGTGCCAGAGAGGCCGACCAGGTGTCTGAGTCTATTTAATAAAATGTGATGGTCTACTGTATCAAAGGCGGCGCTTAGATCCAGTAGAACCAAGACTGTGAGTTTCTTGTTATCTAAGTTCCACCTGATGTCATTTAAAATCTTTAAAAGTGCTGTCTCGGTACTGTGGTTTATCCTAAAACCAGACTGATGTCTCTCTAAGATGTTGTTTCTGTTTAAAAAGTCAGTGACTTGGTTAAAAACCAGTTTTTCTAATATTTTACTTAAAAAGGGTAAGTTTGATACAAGATGGTAATTATTAAAAACGTTGGGATCTAAAGTGCTCTTCTTCAGAAGGGGCTTCACCACAGCTGTTTTAAAAGCGGTGGGGAAGACACCCGTCTGAAGGGAGCAATTCATAATGTTTAAAAACTGTTCCTCGAAGAATCCATAAAATGCTTTTAAAAGTGAAGTGGGAATTGGATCTAAAAGGCAGGTTGTTGGGTAAGGGTTTGCCCATAAGAAATTAATAGAAACAAGCCTCACTCCATATTTCCAAATTTTCTGCCCATCTGTTACTATTGAAAATGGAGTGTTGGAGTCGGAGTCAAAATTGCTCACTCCAAGTTTTACTCCATGTTACCTAGGTGGCCACTTGATGGCAGCATCACCTAATAAATGTCAAAATTCCAAGTTTTGATAGAAAAATCCGTCTACTTTCATATTTTCATTTAGTTTCGAAGTCAATGCCATCTTTTCAGCTATTTCCAGATTATGTAATTAATATTCATAAAAAGTCACAATTGTCACCCAAGAGCGGTTTCAAGTAGTGGAATTCCATTTTTTCATCAGTTTTCTAAATCAATGCCATCTTTTCAGCCATTTCCAGATTATATAATTAATATTCATAAAAAGTCATAATTATCACCCAAAAGCGGTTTTAAGTAGTGGAATTCCATTTTTTCATCTGTTTTATAAGTTAAGGCCATCATTTCAGGTATTTCCATATTTAATTATAAATATTCACGAAAAGTCATACTTTTTGCCAGAAATGGTTTTAAGTAGTCTAATTCCATTTATTCATCTGTTTTATAAGTTAAGGCCATCATTTCAGGTATTTCCATATTTAATCATACATATTCATGAAAAGTCATAATTTTTGCCCAAAAGCTGTTTCAAGTAGTGTCAACCAAATTTTGTCCAATACAACTGCCTTTAGAGGTTATTTTAATGTTGTTGAATCCAATTTGTACCTTTACACAGTCGGAGGCGTTTTCACTCTTAAAAGTACAGCTTGACCTGACTACAAAGTGTTGTAGCTCATAATGGGTCGCAGAGCATCAAGAAAGACATCGACGGAAAGCTCTCGGCCCGCTGGACGAGCGCATCTTCAAACCGAAGCTCTGCGCCCTAGCAGTGAGGAGCTAGGGGGCGTCAAAGCTGAGAATTTCCGCCTTGTTAACAGGTATATCTCAGCGATGGAAGCACTCGGGGGCGTGGGACCAACGTTAATGGAAAGCCCTCGAGCTCTACTGCATATGTCTCCCACCACCTGGTGGCGCCACTCTGGGCCAAACTCCAGAACGAAAGGGGACAGAGACACGAGAGGGGGTGCGCATGAAAGACCTCGATGACGTGAACGCAAAAGCCCCCTCGCCACCCCACTCCCTCCTCCTTTTCTTCAGCTGGGAGGGGAACGTATACCTTTCTTCCAATTTCACATCTACCGATTTTGGGTGCCCCTTTTCGAGGGCCCTTTCCGTGGGGTTAGCGGGACCCAAATCGACACCCTTCGTCGGTGGGAAGCCAGGTTTCGCCACAAAGCGGTTCCAAGTCTCTATCCCACCGTATGGCCGAGTAAACCCCAAAAAGACTGCGTGAGGTTTTATCCAGTGACCTCTTGACCTTTCAAAGTTAAACGGCCATAACTCCACAACGCTAGGGGCTACCAGCGCGGGCCCAAGTGATCCTGAAAGCTGTCAGCGAGCTCTTGCGCATATGTCAGAATCAGATCCCTGACGCTTTTTTTTCTGCCCAAGCTCTGCAGGTCACCTAAATCATTAAGGCCGTGAAAGCTGTAAGCTTCTCACACCCTTTGTCCACAGCAGGCCTGATGCGAAAACTAGCTCATAATGGGTCGCAGAGCATCAACAAAGACATCGACGGAAAGCTCTCGGCCTGCTGGACAAGCGCACCTTCACACCTAAGCTAGGCAATACTGAACAATGGACGGAGCTACAAGCAAGACACCTTTGTAGCCCTTGATGTGCTGAACACACCGGTGTCCTCGGTGTCTTTCTTACTTCAAGAGTTCAGGACTTATGGACACTGAAATTCTCTGTCATGCTTGGTGGAGAAGGAAGTGATGGATGAGGGACCAACCCCACTGTAAAGCTCTAAGAGGGTTCAGTCCAGAGCATGTGAGCAGAGTGGAGCGGCGAGAATTCCCGCTCCTTGCTCACATAGGTTGCCGTCCCCCTCTCTCCTCGCTCAAAGTCGCAACACGCCGCCCCAGCCATAGCGCTCCAGCAAGACTGCATCCCGCTCCGCTCCACGCTCGCTCCACGCTCCACTCCAAAAATGTTTGCATGCATATTAAATTTACATGTTTAGCTGAAGCCTTATATCTAATCAGAGGCAGACTGGGAAAATACAAAGTATATGTTCTATGGCTAGATTTAATTTTTTCGGACAGCTTATTAACAAAGCTCTGCCACTGAACATCATAAAGTTTAAAAGATGTTTATTGAAAAAAAACACAAATGTTAACACTTTTAAAATTAAGAAAATAATTTTACCTAATGGAATTAGCTGGTTAAATACACATCGGCCTCTTTTTTGAAATATTTTGCGAACTCCATCTTGCTGTCAGTAGCCAAACTGAAGTGATGCATTCTGGGGTATGTTTGGGCATACATCGGGTCCGTGATGTGAGCGGTAACGGAGCGAAACTGGAGCGGGATAACGCCCCACTCCAACCGAATCATCCTAGAAAAAAAAGTCCCGCTCTGCGCTCCTTTCAAAATTTGTCAGCTCCGCTCCCCGCTCGCTCACGCTCCGCTCCGCTCACATGCTCTGGTTCAGTCACATATATACAACTTCAAGATTCAATAATTTTGTAAAAAGATTTAAAGTAGGACTTCATGACTCAGAGAACACAGACAAGAAACTACATCATTTCCAAGTTGAAATTTAATCCACATTTCAGATTTCCATATATTGTATAATGCATGCAAGGAGATTAATTCTTGGACTTCCTGTGTCTACAGGAAATAGGATGTGCAGCAGCAATCTTGATGGCATGGTGAGTAAAAGTTAGCTCCTTAATTTATTGATTTTACTCTTACAAAACCCTCTTGAACGTGAGTTTTTGCTTTAATTCTGTTTGTAACATCACAATGTTACGTTTAAAAGTGTTTTTATGCACTTTTGAATGTTAAAAAGTCACATTTTATTCCACTCTGTGTCGGACATTATAACATTATTATATAGATGTAAATGTGGAATATTTTCAAATTTCAATCTATGTCACTTTGTGACATAGATTGAAATATGGAACGTGGAGATAGTTAGTTAGTTAGTTAGTTAGTTAGGGAAATGTTTTTTATACAGTTATTAACAACGTAAACGGAAGGAAGCAAAAAACAAGTGTACCTGATGGACATGTGTTGTGTTAGAAATAAAGACAAGGATGCATGTCAGGAAGAAGAAGCTGTGAAATTATCAGAATAGATGGCAAAGCATGTTAATATAACCAGCAAGATAGCATGAAAAAGGTACAAAGCAGGCATCTGTGAAGATTCTCATTCATCCAGGTCATGGTACTTCCAAGCACTTCTAAGAGGCAACTGGTCTTTGTTTGTGGTTCTAGAAGATGTTTCATCTTTTATCCAAAAGGGAAGACCAATGGTTTGAAAATGGAATGAAAGAAGCCATTCATGTTAAACCACAAAGACCACCACTGAACAGAGGCTTTAGTCTAAGACACCACTTACCAGCCACCTACTTGCTGAGAATGTGGAGCCTTAATTTGGTGTGTCATATTGTAATAATCCACAGGCAGACAGAGTATGTGGAATTTGTTTCGGGAGATACAGTAACTTAAAGAAACACCTGAACACATCCCACACGATTCCGAATTATGAGGAGTTCCATCTTCTCCTGAGATATGGGAATCCACGGTGAGATTGAGAAAATATAATATATTTTCATATTTATTCATAGATACCCTGTTATGTTAGTTGCATGGATTTCCTGGACTCATTTATTTTTCATTTCCAACCGCAGAACTTCAGAAAGGTTGGACTGCATATTATGTACAAAGACAAATTTAGTCCGCGTCATTTACAAGATGCGCATTGCATTATGTCAATAAAGGTTAGTGTATTCAACTGGTTTTAATTTGCCAAAAAAGACAAGATCAGTTGCCAATCCATTGTTATTGTTAATAGGAACGTGAACCAATCATGAAGGAGGCTAAAAGAGCAGCCATACTCAAGGACTTTGCTGAACTGCGGAAATCTGATCCCAAAGAGCCCATGGTATCCGTGTTGGACGTGGGGTGCCACAGTGACAATGGTACTTTTAAATTATTTTGATATATACTGAAATTTGGAACCACAGGGTTTAGTTTCCAATTTAAATCTAGTACGCTTCATTACAGAGATTGCCTGTCCGCTTCCTGGTGGCGAGGTTTTTGAAGAGTCCATTGATGAGGAAGAGAGGCAGGAGCAAGAGGGACTGGAGAGCCAGGAGAGTTTCCTTTCCCTGCGTAGTGCCTCAAGTGACGATGATCTTCTTCCCACTAGAAATGATTCTGTTGACAAATGTTCCACCCCAATGCTTGTCAGAAATCATGTGGTTGATGAAAACGTAGCCTCCGCCAGTCACCTACCTCCTTTCACCTCTGTTTCTGGGTTCCGCAAGTCCTCTTCCAGTTACGGTGTTTTAACTTTGGATCAGCAACTCCCCTCCACCGCTCTGCCTGGGTCCATCCATCAATCATCGTCCAGTGACAGTGGGTTTTCGTCGTTCATCCTCCCAGGGCACTTGAGTGGCCAGGATGAAGTCTCAAGTGTTTCCATGTCAAAGGCGTGCAACTGCAACTGGGAGCAAGTCACTTCCAGGTTGCAGCACCTGGAAGAAAAAGTGGATTCTGTGATGGCAGTGCTGACACAGACACCCAACACTATTCCACCTAAACCATCTGAATCAGTTAAAAAAAGGGAACATGTCAGCGAGGGGAAGAAGAACGATCCTTTATACGGTAATTTTACCTTTCCTTCTCAATTGCAATTTGGGGGAGTGAGGAGAGAGAGAGTTACACTTCCTTGATTCTTTTCCTTTTCACCTTTGTGTTTTGGGGATTGTACAACTAATGTTTACTGTTCTTTTTTTGGGGCAATCGGGGGGTCGCTGCAGAAAAGATTCTGCAAGGCTTCCTCACTTCTTCCCTGGGGCCACGGATTGGAAGGAAGGCCAGAGAAAATGCAAAGCAGTCGTCCAGCCATGCTCGTCGCTTTTGCCTCTACATGGCCGCTGGCATCCCTTCCGGAAACGTCTCCCATGACCTAAGGTTCCTGAACCAAATGGACAAGTTACGTGCGTAAGTATTTTTCATCGTCATAACGGCTGTGGCTCAGGAGGTAGAGCGGTCGTCCACCGATCAGGAGGTCAGTGGTTCGATCCCTGGCCTTGGCAGTCCACATGCCGAAGTATCCTTAGGGCAAGATACTGAACCCCAAAACTGCCCCTGATGCTGTGCCATCGGTGTGTAAATTCATATGTACATTCCTTCGGATAAAAGCGTCTGCCAAATGACTAATTGTAATTGTAATATTTTTCTTGATCGAAAAATCACTTTTTTCAGTATTAACCAGGCACACAATACTGACAAATACAAATTCTTATAGGATACATGATGTTTTGAAATAGATGAGAATTTAGAAGTTGGAATATGGAATCTGATGGTGGAACTTTACTTACTTGTAACTTCTAATCTTTTTTCCATAGTTGGCCAACATACCTCTCTGAGAAGGGCTATGCACCCACAACGATCAAAATTATGTTGATCCAAGTGATCAAGTTCTTCAAACACGTTGAAAGCTTATTCCAGAAGGCTAGTAAGCTCAAGCAGACAGACTTCACTACAATTGGATACGAACTGAAGAGACTCATGTCTGAGGTCCAGAGGAAAGTGGCTATCCACCGACAGAAAGTGTTGCGCAATAAGACAGTTAATGTTTTCACTTTCTTCCACTTTGGTATTGTATACTTTCTAAAAATCAAATTGTATATCCAGTATATATTTTGTCATCTAAATAAACTGAGACTTGGAGCCTCAAATTTGCGATGCATGTCACACTCTTCACAGCCGATCAGCTTCTTGCAGCTGAATTCATGATGGCTGCCAGGAAAAAAATTCCTCAGCTGTTTGGTAAGTAGACATCGTTATGTATATTGTATTCCGTCTTCAGAAGGTTACATCCTTATGAATCTGGGTTAGGTTTAGATAAAAGCGTAGTGCCCCTGGGGGGAGCACTGCGAAGGGCACGGGCTCTCGTGGGTAATGGGGATCCAAAGGATCTTGGGACCCTTCTTACTTGTAAGATAAAAGTGGATCTTTGATCCTTAAAAAGTACTTAAAAGTGTGGCCGAATTTTAGAAGTGCATGGAGGATTGGGCAACGGTGCAGGCTGGCAGTGGGACTTTGTATATTTATCAAAATGTCCTCTCCCCTTTCAAGGCCCCTGCCTTGATACTTCCGGTAGTCATTACTTAAAAGGAGCAAGTTTTATAGAATAAGAAAATAAATAATAAGTGCTTGATTGAAATTTTTTTTTAAAAAAAGGGTTAGACATAAAACAAGAGGAGTTAATAAAACATAAGTGCTAAAATGATAAAACAAGTGCTCAAATGGTAAAACAAGTGCTCAAATGCTAAAACAAGTGCTTACAAACAAGTGCTGATAAAAAACACGCCGTATATGCATGCAATGAATAAGAGGGAACCACACATATGTACATTTTAGGATAATAGATTTTTGGGTCGGGTCGGCCCCAGAGGGGCCGGCCCGGCCATGCACACTCCATCCAGCTCCTCGAAGAAGGGACCAGCCCCACACCCCCACTGTGGACTGAATTATGTTAATTAAAAATTGGTATTGAATAATAATAATATATACACATATAACAAAAGGAGCCCCAAAGGTGAGTATATTATCAAATATCTTTATATTATAAATAATTATGCTTATAGTAATTAATAGGGGTTAAAGGTCATAAATACTAGAATTGGTTTATTATAATAATATGTACAAAAAAATGAGAATATAAATAAAATAATAGGTTGAGGTTAGGAGAGATCAATTTTAGATCGGGTCATCCCCGTAGGGGGTGACCCGATCGATGCACGCTCCATCCAGTCTGCCCAGGGATGGGCCAGCCCCATCCCTCAGGTAAGTAGGTGAGTATTTTTATATTTTTATTTTTTATTTTTTTTAATTTTTTTTATTTTTTCATACACACATATATACACACACATATAAACACATACAAACACAGACATATATCCCAGGTAAGTATAGGTAGGTATAAATTAATTAATTGATTTATAAAGTAATATACAATAATAGATATATAAAGTTATATGTCAAGAAATGGAGCTCATCCTTCGCCCCTCAACAATCCACACCAGGAGCATTTTTTTAGAGGGGTTAGAAGGGGGTCATAGGGGTTGGGGTTAGGATTAGGATTAATTAAAGAATAGGGTTAAAATGCATCATAGGGTTAAAGGGTTAGGGTTAGGGTTAGGGGGTTAGGGAATCGGGTCCGAGTCCCTCCCCAAGCAGGGAAGGAAGGTGCACGGTCCATCCAACCCGCATACCGCCTGTCCCCCCGGCCCCAGTATTCCTGGCGAGTGCGCTGGGGACGCCAGTCCCTGCGCCACCCCGTCCAGGGATACATGTTTTGGTTTTAGTTCTCTAAGTCTGGTACTGTTTTTGGTTTTTTAGATTTTGTTGTTTTTTTGTATTTTTTAGTTTTATAATTTTTTTGTATTTTTGTTATTTTATCTAAACTCAAAAATCAAACACCCAACTTAAAACACCTTCCCAAAGACAAAAAAGGAAGGGAAAAAGCCAAAAACCCAGAAAAAACTAAAGTTAAAAAATGGACGAATTGGTCCTTTAAAAAGAAAAAGGAAACTTATCAATTGGACAAATTGGTCCTATAAAAAGAAAAGGAAACTTACCCTTGTAAATGGACAAATTAGTCCTATAAAAAGAAAAAGGAAACTTACCCTTGTAAAACTATCTCGTCCTAAATTATACTTTTTTTGTGTTTTTAAGTTTTCTTATTTTTTTGTATGTTTTGTTTTTATGCAAAAAAACTAAAAACACTTTCCACAAAAAACGGGAAAGGAAAAAGCCAAAGGAAACTTAGAAAAAACCAACTAAAGTTTCAGGCTATTCGCCGTGTAACAAAGGAAATAAAGTAAATTAAACCGCTGTATTCGCGTTAAATTAACAAAAGATGGTGTGCTGTAAAACGACGTTTCGGTCAAAAGCGACCTTCTTCAGGCAAAGCACACGATAAACTCACGAACTTGCAGCAGTTGAGCAGTCTGGAACACGTCTGTCCTCTTCGAAAGCCAAGTGCAAAATGAGACTTCCTACCAGCAAACTCACAAAATGGCGGCTGCACATGCGCTTTAGTGCTGGGTCCTAAACTCCACCTTGTGTCTGTAAACTCCTCAAATGTCTAATAAACTAATGTTTTTAACTTTTTAATCAACTCAAATATGAATTATATGTGTAATGTAACTTATATAACTTTTTAACCCCATATATGAAAAACAAAACCCTAAGTGAAAATAATGAACGTATTCCCCTTAACCCCAAAAAAACTTTTCTATATTTAGATTCGCTGCCCAATGAATTCCCAATGCTCAACCAAATACTACCTCATAATTTATTTAATGTAATTTATATATTTATTTATTAATTTATTTATTTATTTATTAATTAATTTATTTATTTATGTAATCCAATCAACCCAATGGTGTTATTAACTGTAGCCAATCACTTTTTAATACTAAAACCCCTATTAATAAATGTTTTTAGCCCTATATTTGTACTGTTTTAAATTATTTATATACTAATATATTTATTAGAGTTGGGATTAAGGAAAGGGGCGGGGCTAAAAAGTTAGGAGAGATCAATATTAGATCGGGTCATCCCCGTAGGGGATGGCCCGATCGATGCACACTCCATCCAGCTCTCCCAGAGATGGGCCAGCCCCATCACCACAGGTAAGTATATTTTTTTATTTTTTTCAATATATATATATACATATATTTTTTTACATACACACAAAGAGTCACACATATCTTCAATAATAGCATAATATACATGTTTTTAATTATTTATTTATGTCTTTCTTCCACAGGTAAACAGGTAAGTAAATAAGGTAAGTATGAATTAATTTGTAAATAATTATTTATTTATTTATTAATGAATGAAATTGTATATGATATATATATATATATATGTGTGTGTATTTATATATAGGGAAAGGCTGTCCTTCATGCCTCAATCCACTCCGCTGGGGATAATTGGGATATTTTTTTAAAAAAATTATATTAATAAATTAAATTAAAGGGGTGCTAGAGGTTGAGGTTAGGGTCAAATTGAGGGGTTGTGGTTAGGGAAAATATTAGAATAGGGTTGAATAAGTGTAATAGGGTTGGGGTGGTTAGGGTTAGGGCCAGATTAAAGGGGTTATGGTTAGGGTAAGGATTAGGATAGGGATAGGATTAAATTTGTGGTTAATAAACAAGAGGGTTTATTGAGGTTGGGGTTAGGGCCAAATTCAAAGGGTTATGGTTAGGGTAAGGATTAGGATAGGGATAGGATTAGAATATTAATTTAAAAACAATGGGGTTATTGAGGTTGGGGTTAGGGCCAGATTAGAGGGGTTAAGGTTAGGAAAGTTGTCAGGGTTGGGATTAGATTTAGAGTCAGGTTGGGTTTAGGCTAGGATTGGATTGAGAGGTGAAGGATGGACTCAGGCACGAAAATACATTCTCTGGTTAAGACCTTGTGGGTGTGTGGTGCCTAATAGATGTATCCAATTTCTTTCAGCCCTCCTCCTCTGGGCTGTGGACCAATGGGGATTACATTCGAGGACTAGAGCTTGCATCGCTTCCCAGCCATGAAGGATGAAATGTTGAACAACATACCGGTCAGTATTTTTATGTCTTACAATATTATATTTGTGACAAGAAAACCGTACCTGTATAGGCAGTTTTGTTTCACCCACATATCTTTGTTCACATTTTTTACAAGTCATCAAGTACACACAGTTTTTGGAAGAAATATTACACTGTTTAGCAGTCTTGTACACTCTTTGTTTGTGGAAATCAAAAACCCAATCCTGTTGTTTGAAATAGGTATTGTGTGGACCAGAAGATCGATCCAGCTCTGGTTTGACCCTCGCTCTTACCAGGTAATCTTTAAGATTTTTATTCTTTCTGAAGGCAGCTATTATTCTCAGATCATAATCTGGTTGATTTAATCTGAAACAGGTCTCAAAATTGGTTTTAATTTTCCTGACCAATTTTACTGAAGAAGGAGAATAAGTAGTAACAAATGGCAGAGCAGTGGAAGTCTGTATGGCTTTAGTAAGGAGGAAAGTCTTAAAACTCGTTCTTAAAAAAGACCTGGAGTACCCCCTAGTGGCCAAAGCGGAAAACAACACTTTAGTGGCAGCCTTAAAATCTTCAGGTTGTGTGCAGATCCTGTGAAATCTTAATAATTGTGATTTAATTAACCCGGCAAATGTGTGCTTTGGGTGATAACTAGTTTTGTGTAGGAGTGCATGTGTATCTGTCTCCTTGAAATAAACCTTTACATCCAATTGATTGTGTGTCGTGAATTTAGGTCCTTTATATGTGGTCGTGTCCAGAAAATTGATCGAATTGTGATTTAATGTGTATTTTAATTTTATGGAGGGGTTATGATTATTGAGGGTGTTAAAGAATTGAGTGAAATCCTCCTCCGAATGGATCCAGATGCCCCAAATATCATCGAGATAGCGGAAGTAATGCAGAGGTTTTTTAGAACACTTTTCTAATGCTGTGGTTTCCCAAGATGCCATGAAAATATCAGCGTAGGCAGGGGCGAATTTCTTGCCCATTGCTGTGCCTTTGATTTGTAGGAAATATTTTCCATTAAATTCAAAATCATTTCGGGTTAGATTAATTTCAAGTAGTTGTAATAATTCTTTATCTGGTCTTTTTTTATTGGGGAATTGATACAAGATATTTTTAATAGCTAAAATGCCCTCTTGGATGTCAATATTAGTATATAAGCTATCGACATCAATTGTAAATAATATAGAATTAGTAGGTATTTTGAGATTTATGATTTTATTAATAAAGTCGTAAGTATCTTTAATATAGCTGTTGTGTTTTTTTGCCAATGGATTTATATAATGGTCAATAAATTCCGCTGATCTGTAAGTTTCACTACTGCAATCTGACACGATGGGGCGTCCAGGAGGGATTTGGAACGGTTTGCTCCAGCTGGCTGGATCTTTGTGGATTTTGGGGAGTAAGTAAAATCGCCTAGGTCTTGGTTCTGAGTCTCCAATTAAATAATTGCATTGTTTGTTATTAATGAGTTTTTTCTCATGTATTTTGTGAAATATTTTGACAACCTGAGTGAATGTTTCTGGGTAGATTGGTTTTTCCAATTTGGAGTAATATTTTTTGTCTTCCAGCTGTCTATTTCCCTCCCATAGGTACTGCTGCAGGTCCATCACCACGACTACGCTTCCTTTGTCTGCCGGTTTAATAATAATGTTCTTATTATTTAATAATTCTTTAAGTGCCAAATTCTCCTCCGGTGTTAGGTTCGAATTAACTCTGAGCGTTTGAAATTGGTTGTGGAAGTATTCAAGATCTAGTTTGATCAGGTCTCTAATGTGAGGAGGTATTTTAATTTCTGGGGGGGTCCAATTGGAATTGGGCATGAAAGGTTGTTTTTCCATGGTATTATCATCCCCATAATAAGCCCATAATTTGAGTCTTCTGTGGTAATTTTGAAGATCTAGTCTGGTTTGGGGCCTGATATTTTTATTACTGCCTCGAGTTGGAATAAAATTTAGACCTCTATTAAGTAGAGATAATTGTGCAGGGGTTAATTTAACTTTTTGAGTCAAAATCATAACATTTCTGAACCCCTCCTGAAACAGGCTCACGGGGATTCTCAGTTTACCTGGAGGAGCCAGTGTTCAAACATCTTTGCTGCTGTGGGGTGTGACCAGTGAATTTTGTCAATATCTGTGGTAAAGTTTTTGGTGGGAAGCTGAGGAATAAAATTACAATTCTTCATGATGTAACTGTTCAATACCTGTACATTCAGTTGTTCCTTCTGAGGCAGTGCTGAGGAAACATTGATGACAGGGATCCAGATGGTGGCCTCCGGGAACCTGATTTTGGCCACTCTCACAGCCCTCTGCAGCTGCTTGATCGTCGTCTCGCGGGGTTTCTGTTTCCTGCTGTTTAGGCCGAAGGATAAGATGACTGTTTCGACCTCCGTTGTGCAGACAGCCCTGTGCAGGAGGGACTCTGCATGGTGGAAGGAAGCTCCAGGATAACTGTCAATCTGCAGATCCTGGTTTTGAAAAGGAGGAAACCTGGAAACATTAGAGTCCCCTATGATTAAGTGCTTTTTCCTAACACACAGACCCCAGTCCTTTAATTTTTTAGAAGTGTTCACATGTCTTGTGGGTCTGCGTGTAGGTGTGTGTGTTGTTGTTGTTGTTGCAGGTGTAGTGGATGTCAATGTAGGTGGTTGTGGAAGGACCACCTGTGGTTGCAAAGCAGAGCGTGTGGTGACCCCCTGAGAGGGCACGGTGCTCTGGGCCCCCTGGAGCGGTCGTAGTGATGCATCAAAGGAGGATCTGGATGGAGGGCGTGGGCCGATGGGTGTGAGCCTAGGCATAAAGGGCTCAAACCTGCTGCTGGAGTTGGTCATGGGGGTCGACGGCTCTTTCTCTGGTGTCCCCTGAGTCTGTGGCTCTTTCAGGAGTGACCCGGGGGTGTGTGGAGGGGGAGGAGGGGGTGCTGTCTGCCCGATGACTACATCACCTCTGCTGCTGTCAGCCCTCTGCTGTCTCTGAGGTTTGGGCTTAGTTGAAGGCCACTGGGAGGGAGGCATCCTAAAAGAAGTAAAGAAAGGATGAGGAGGAAGGGGGAGAGGAGGAAAGGGGGAGGGGAGGGAGGGGCGGAGGGGAGGAGGAGAGGGGGATGAGGAGGAGGGAGAAGGAAGAGGAGAGGGAGGGAGAGAGAGAGAGAGAGGAGGAGAGAGGGGAGGGGGAGAGAGAGGAGGGGGAGAGAGGGGAGGAGGTGGAGAAGAGGGAGGAGGAGAAGGGATGTTCTCCTCAGCATCCACCGGGAGGAAGGGGGACCAGTCTCCCCCTCTCTGGTCCGTCATCGTGGCAACCGAGGTAAGTGTGGCTCGAGGAGGTGGATGGGGAGATGGAGCAGCTGGTGCCGGTGCGTCCGCGGCCGTGTGCACCTGCGCTTGGATGCTGACCGAGCGCATCACCGGAGCTGAAGGAGCAGCAGCTGCGGGGGGAGCGGGGGGGGCCCCTGCTGTAGTAGCCGCCGCTTGGGTCCGTGGATCAGCCTGAGCGCGGGTGGGGGCTTGTTCAGGAAGATTAGCCTGTAAAAAAGCCTCCACATCCTGCGTCGTTTCAGGCTTCAGTCTGCGCCCCAGATTCTTTCTGGCCCAAGCGGTGGCGACTTGGAAGGGGCCCTGCCAGTCTCGATCAGGGAACGCAGCAAGCTCCTGAATGTCCTGATCTATGCTGTCCTCATAATGCTGTCTCAGGATTACAATTGCTGTATGTTCCCAATTCTTTGCATTTCCCTCCAGCAGCATCTGGGTCGGCTCGCTGGGGGAAGCTGGCTTAATGAAGCTGGCCAGATTTTCCGTGGTTTTTCTGATGATGGGGGGTGGGTGCTCCCCCGACACATTTTTTAGATGATGGGCGGATTTAATAATTTTGTGAATGATGCGAACTTTCTGAGAGAAATCAGGATCATGGGACTGGACTCTATTTTGTGGCAGTCTGTTTTGATTGCCGCTGGGTTGGCGGATGGGCTGCTGGTTACGCCAAGGCTGGTAAGTATTGTTCATTATGGGGCGCTGATTGTAGGAGGGAAAGGCGCTCACCTGTCGCTGTCCTCCGTAGCGCCAGCCGCTGCGCGCCTGGAAGCGTGGCGGCGCAGAAAAGCCCGTTGGAGCCGCCGGGGCTCGGTGAGGAGGAGGCTGGTTGTCCCCGTTTGAGTACGCTGCATAATAACGACGGGGTCGCTGGTCTCCTCTGGCGACGGAGGCGTAGGAGCGCGTCAGCGGGGGAGGCTGGCGGTCGCGGCGGGGATAAGGGTCCGCTCTCCGGGCTGGCTGGTCAGAGCGCCACGTCCGTGGCTCCCGCTGCTGCAGACGGCCTCTGCGGTAGCTGACACGGGTCCAGCCGTCTTCCTCATCAGCGTAATGCATGGCGTTAAAAGTGTGTGTGATGAAAATGGAAAATAGGAAAATAAAGTTTGAAAACAACGCCAAATCGTGGCGTAAAACTTAGAATTAATACTCGTAGTGGAGATAGAGAAGAAAGGACTCCTTCTATTAACACTCGGTATTTATTAAAAAAATCAAAATGAAATAGTAGAATTACAAGCAAGTTACAATCGCGACGTTTCGGTTCTATTCGAACCTTCTTCAGGCAAACTTGCTCAAAAACAATAAGATGTATGTAATAGAAAGTCACGAGTGTTGGCGTAAAGTCTCTCCTTGCGTCTGTCTCAAATGCAAACTAGCGGAGAATGAGCCAGTGTCGCGGCAATAGAGTTTCAAATTCAAAACTTGCCGCTTGTGCTTACGTCATTAGGATGACCCGGAAACTACAGAGAAAACTCAAACGCCAACTACTGGTGACCCTCGGTATTACCACAACAGTGTTTAAAAATCACAAAATGGCGTTTTAAATCGCCGTCACATCACACACATCTGAATTGCAGTTTTTCTGAGAAATAACGCTAAAAGGGAACAGAACTTCAATCCATATGTGAACATAATGATCCAGGAATACAGCAGGAAGTCCAACATGAAGTGTGAATGGAAAAAAAACAGGTAAGTGATCATAACGATTTGAACAGTCCATCATCGTCACGGAGGATAAAGCCAACAGATTACGTAATTATACAAGGATACAGAGTATATATTTGAAATTGAGTCTTGTGTGAAAATATACAATACAGAGTATAATTGGAAAAAACAGAGTATTGTGAATGTATTCCAGAAATACCAGTATAAAATCACTATATGATCATGAATGTGACTTTACATGCAAAATGAGACTCAAAAAAGAGGGAGGGGAAGGGGGAGCCCAAAAGGGAGAACTGGAGGCACCGGCAGGTTAGGAGAGATCAATATTAGATCGGGTCATCCCCGTAGGGGATGGCCCGATCGATGCACACTCCATCCAGCTCTCCCAGAGATGGGCCAGCCCCATCACCACAGGTAAGTATATTTTTTTATTTTTTTCAATATATATATATACATATATTTTTTTACATACACACAAAGAGTCACACATATCTTCAATAATAGCATAATATACATGTTTTTAATTATTTATTTATGTCTTTCTTCCACAGGTAAACAGGTAAGTAAATAAGGTAAGTATGAATTAATTTGTAAATAATTATTTATTTATTTATTAATGAATGAAATTGTATATGATATATATATATATATATGTGTGTGTATTTATATATAGGGAAAGGCTGTCCTTCATGCCTCAATCCACTCCGCTGGGGATAATTGGGATATTTTTTTAAAAAAATTATATTAATAAATTAAATTAAAGGGGTGCTAGAGGTTGAGGTTAGGGTCAAATTGAGGGGTTGTGGTTAGGGAAAATATTAGAATAGGGTTGAATAAGTGTAATAGGGTTGGGGTGGTTAGGGTTAGGGCCAGATTAAAGGGGTTATGGTTAGGGTAAGGATTAGGATAGGGATAGGATTAAATTTGTGGTTAATAAACAAGAGGGTTTATTGAGGTTGGGGTTAGGGCCAAATTCAAAGGGTTATGGTTAGGGTAAGGATTAGGATAGGGATAGGATTAGAATATTAATTTAAAAACAATGGGGTTATTGAGGTTGGGGTTAGGGCCAGATTAGAGGGGTTAAGGTTAGGAAAGTTGTCAGGGTTGGGATTAGATTTAGAGTCAGGTTGGGTTTAGGCTAGGATTGGATTGAGAGGTGAAGGATGGACTCAGGCACGAAAATACATTCTCTGGTTAAGACCTTGTGGGTGTGTGGTGCCTAATAGATGTATCCAATTTCTTTCAGCCCTCCTCCTCTGGGCTGTGGACCAATGGGGATTACATTCGAGGACTAGAGCTTGCATCGCTTCCCAGCCATGAAGGATGAAATGTTGAACAACATACCGGTCAGTATTTTTATGTCTTACAATATTATATTTGTGACAAGAAAACCGTACCTGTATAGGCAGTTTTGTTTCACCCACATATCTTTGTTCACATTTTTTACAAGTCATCAAGTACACACAGTTTTTGGAAGAAATATTACACTGTTTAGCAGTCTTGTACACTCTTTGTTTGTGGAAATCAAAAACCCAATCCTGTTGTTTGAAATAGGTATTGTGTGGACCAGAAGATCGATCCAGCTCTGGTTTGACCCTCGCTCTTACCAGGTAATCTTTAAGATTTTTATTCTTTCTGAAGGCAGCTATTATTCTCAGATCATAATCTGGTTGATTTAATCTGAAACAGGTCTCAAAATTGGTTTTAATTTTCCTGACCAATTTTACTGAAGAAGGAGAATAAGTAGTAACAAATGGCAGAGCAGTGGAAGTCTGTATGGCTTTAGTAAGGAGGAAAGTCTTAAAACTCGTTCTTAAAAAAGACCTGGAGTACCCCCTAGTGGCCAAAGCGGAAAACAACACTTTAGTGGCAGCCTTAAAATCTTCAGGTTGTGTGCAGATCCTGTGAAATCTTAATAATTGTGATTTAATTAACCCGGCAAATGTGTGCTTTGGGTGATAACTAGTTTTGTGTAGGAGTGCATGTGTATCTGTCTCCTTGAAATAAACCTTTACATCCAATTGATTGTGTGTCGTGAATTTAGGTCCTTTATATGTGGTCGTGTCCAGAAAATTGATCGAATTGTGATTTAATGTGTATTTTAATTTTATGGAGGGGTTATGATTATTGAGGGTGTTAAAGAATTGAGTGAAATCCTCCTCCGAATGGATCCAGATGCCCCAAATATCATCGAGATAGCGGAAGTAATGCAGAGGTTTTTTAGAACACTTTTCTAATGCTGTGGTTTCCCAAGATGCCATGAAAATATCAGCGTAGGCAGGGGCGAATTTCTTGCCCATTGCTGTGCCTTTGATTTGTAGGAAATATTTTCCATTAAATTCAAAATCATTTCGGGTTAGATTAATTTCAAGTAGTTGTAATAATTCTTTATCTGGTCTTTTTTTATTGGGGAATTGATACAAGATATTTTTAATAGCTAAAATGCCCTCTTGGATGTCAATATTAGTATATAAGCTATCGACATCAATTGTAAATAATATAGAATTAGTAGGTATTTTGAGATTTATGATTTTATTAATAAAGTCGTAAGTATCTTTAATATAGCTGTTGTGTTTTTTTGCCAATGGATTTATATAATGGTCAATAAATTCCGCTGATCTGTAAGTTTCACTACTGCAATCTGACACGATGGGGCGTCCAGGAGGGATTTGGAACGGTTTGCTCCAGCTGGCTGGATCTTTGTGGATTTTGGGGAGTAAGTAAAATCGCCTAGGTCTTGGTTCTGAGTCTCCAATTAAATAATTGCATTGTTTGTTATTAATGAGTTTTTTCTCATGTATTTTGTGAAATATTTTGACAACCTGAGTGAATGTTTCTGGGTAGATTGGTTTTTCCAATTTGGAGTAATATTTTTTGTCTTCCAGCTGTCTATTTCCCTCCCATAGGTACTGCTGCAGGTCCATCACCACGACTACGCTTCCTTTGTCTGCCGGTTTAATAATAATGTTCTTATTATTTAATAATTCTTTAAGTGCCAAATTCTCCTCCGGTGTTAGGTTCGAATTAACTCTGAGCGTTTGAAATTGGTTGTGGAAGTATTCAAGATCTAGTTTGATCAGGTCTCTAATGTGAGGAGGTATTTTAATTTCTGGGGGGGTCCAATTGGAATTGGGCATGAAAGGTTGTTTTTCCATGGTATTATCATCCCCATAATAAGCCCATAATTTGAGTCTTCTGTGGTAATTTTGAAGATCTAGTCTGGTTTGGGGCCTGATATTTTTATTACTGCCTCGAGTTGGAATAAAATTTAGACCTCTATTAAGTAGAGATAATTGTGCAGGGGTTAATTTAACTTTTTGAGTCAAAATCATAACATTTCTGAACCCCTCCTGAAACAGGCTCACGGGGATTCTCAGTTTACCTGGAGGAGCCAGTGTTCAAACATCTTTGCTGCTGTGGGGTGTGACCAGTGAATTTTGTCAATATCTGTGGTAAAGTTTTTGGTGGGAAGCTGAGGAATAAAATTACAATTCTTCATGATGTAACTGTTCAATACCTGTACATTCAGTTGTTCCTTCTGAGGCAGTGCTGAGGAAACATTGATGACAGGGATCCAGATGGTGGCCTCCGGGAACCTGATTTTGGCCACTCTCACAGCCCTCTGCAGCTGCTTGATCGTCGTCTCGCGGGGTTTCTGTTTCCTGCTGTTTAGGCCGAAGGATAAGATGACTGTTTCGACCTCCGTTGTGCAGACAGCCCTGTGCAGGAGGGACTCTGCATGGTGGAAGGAAGCTCCAGGATAACTGTCAATCTGCAGATCCTGGTTTTGAAAAGGAGGAAACCTGGAAACATTAGAGTCCCCTATGATTAAGTGCTTTTTCCTAACACACAGACCCCAGTCCTTTAATTTTTTAGAAGTGTTCACATGTCTTGTGGGTCTGCGTGTAGGTGTGTGTGTTGTTGTTGTTGTTGCAGGTGTAGTGGATGTCAATGTAGGTGGTTGTGGAAGGACCACCTGTGGTTGCAAAGCAGAGCGTGTGGTGACCCCCTGAGAGGGCACGGTGCTCTGGGCCCCCTGGAGCGGTCGTAGTGATGCATCAAAGGAGGATCTGGATGGAGGGCGTGGGCCGATGGGTGTGAGCCTAGGCATAAAGGGCTCAAACCTGCTGCTGGAGTTGGTCATGGGGGTCGACGGCTCTTTCTCTGGTGTCCCCTGAGTCTGTGGCTCTTTCAGGAGTGACCCGGGGGTGTGTGGAGGGGGAGGAGGGGGTGCTGTCTGCCCGATGACTACATCACCTCTGCTGCTGTCAGCCCTCTGCTGTCTCTGAGGTTTGGGCTTAGTTGAAGGCCACTGGGAGGGAGGCATCCTAAAAGAAGTAAAGAAAGGATGAGGAGGAAGGGGGAGAGGAGGAAAGGGGGAGGGGAGGGAGGGGCGGAGGGGAGGAGGAGAGGGGGATGAGGAGGAGGGAGAAGGAAGAGGAGAGGGAGGGAGAGAGAGAGAGAGAGGAGGAGAGAGGGGAGGGGGAGAGAGAGGAGGGGGAGAGAGGGGAGGAGGTGGAGAAGAGGGAGGAGGAGAAGGGATGTTCTCCTCAGCATCCACCGGGAGGAAGGGGGACCAGTCTCCCCCTCTCTGGTCCGTCATCGTGGCAACCGAGGTAAGTGTGGCTCGAGGAGGTGGATGGGGAGATGGAGCAGCTGGTGCCGGTGCGTCCGCGGCCGTGTGCACCTGCGCTTGGATGCTGACCGAGCGCATCACCGGAGCTGAAGGAGCAGCAGCTGCGGGGGGAGCGGGGGGGGCCCCTGCTGTAGTAGCCGCCGCTTGGGTCCGTGGATCAGCCTGAGCGCGGGTGGGGGCTTGTTCAGGAAGATTAGCCTGTAAAAAAGCCTCCACATCCTGCGTCGTTTCAGGCTTCAGTCTGCGCCCCAGATTCTTTCTGGCCCAAGCGGTGGCGACTTGGAAGGGGCCCTGCCAGTCTCGATCAGGGAACGCAGCAAGCTCCTGAATGTCCTGATCTATGCTGTCCTCATAATGCTGTCTCAGGATTACAATTGCTGTATGTTCCCAATTCTTTGCATTTCCCTCCAGCAGCATCTGGGTCGGCTCGCTGGGGGAAGCTGGCTTAATGAAGCTGGCCAGATTTTCCGTGGTTTTTCTGATGATGGGGGGTGGGTGCTCCCCCGACACATTTTTTAGATGATGGGCGGATTTAATAATTTTGTGAATGATGCGAACTTTCTGAGAGAAATCAGGATCATGGGACTGGACTCTATTTTGTGGCAGTCTGTTTTGATTGCCGCTGGGTTGGCGGATGGGCTGCTGGTTACGCCAAGGCTGGTAAGTATTGTTCATTATGGGGCGCTGATTGTAGGAGGGAAAGGCGCTCACCTGTCGCTGTCCTCCGTAGCGCCAGCCGCTGCGCGCCTGGAAGCGTGGCGGCGCAGAAAAGCCCGTTGGAGCCGCCGGGGCTCGGTGAGGAGGAGGCTGGTTGTCCCCGTTTGAGTACGCTGCATAATAACGACGGGGTCGCTGGTCTCCTCTGGCGACGGAGGCGTAGGAGCGCGTCAGCGGGGGAGGCTGGCGGTCGCGGCGGGGATAAGGGTCCGCTCTCCGGGCTGGCTGGTCAGAGCGCCACGTCCGTGGCTCCCGCTGCTGCAGACGGCCTCTGCGGTAGCTGACACGGGTCCAGCCGTCTTCCTCATCAGCGTAATGCATGGCGTTAAAAGTGTGTGTGATGAAAATGGAAAATAGGAAAATAAAGTTTGAAAACAACGCCAAATCGTGGCGTAAAACTTAGAATTAATACTCGTAGTGGAGATAGAGAAGAAAGGACTCCTTCTATTAACACTCGGTATTTATTAAAAAAATCAAAATGAAATAGTAGAATTACAAGCAAGTTACAATCGCGACGTTTCGGTTCTATTCGAACCTTCTTCAGGCAAACTTGCTCAAAAACAATAAGATGTATGTAATAGAAAGTCACGAGTGTTGGCGTAAAGTCTCTCCTTGCGTCTGTCTCAAATGCAAACTAGCGGAGAATGAGCCAGTGTCGCGGCAATAGAGTTTCAAATTCAAAACTTGCCGCTTGTGCTTACGTCATTAGGATGACCCGGAAACTACAGAGAAAACTCAAACGCCAACTACTGGTGACCCTCGGTATTACCACAACAGTGTTTAAAAATCACAAAATGGCGTTTTAAATCGCCGTCACATCACACACATCTGAATTGCAGTTTTTCTGAGAAATAACGCTAAAAGGGAACAGAACTTCAATCCATATGTGAACATAATGATCCAGGAATACAGCAGGAAGTCCAACATGAAGTGTGAATGGAAAAAAAACAGGTAAGTGATCATAACGATTTGAACAGTCCATCATCGTCACGGAGGATAAAGCCAACAGATTACGTAATTATACAAGGATACAGAGTATATATTTGAAATTGAGTCTTGTGTGAAAATATACAATACAGAGTATAATTGGAAAAAACAGAGTATTGTGAATGTATTCCAGAAATACCAGTATAAAATCACTATATGATCATGAATGTGACTTTACATGCAAAATGAGACTCAAAAAAGAGGGAGGGGAAGGGGGAGCCCAAAAGGGAGAACTGGAGGCACCGGCAGGTTAGGAGAGATCAATATTAGATCGGGTCATCCCCGTAGGGGATGGCCCGATCGATGCACACTCCATCCAGCTCTCCCAGAGATGGGCCAGCCCCATCACCACAGGTAAGTATATTTTTTTATTTTTTTCAATATATATATATACATATATTTTTTTACATACACACAAAGAGTCACACATATCTTCAATAATAGCATAATATACATGTTTTTAATTATTTATTTATGTCTTTCTTCCACAGGTAAACAGGTAAGTAAATAAGGTAAGTATGAATTAATTTGTAAATAATTATTTATTTATTTATTAATGAATGAAATTGTATATGATATATATATATATATATGTGTGTGTATTTATATATAGGGAAAGGCTGTCCTTCATGCCTCAATCCACTCCGCTGGGGATAATTGGGATATTTTTTTAAAAAAATTATATTAATAAATTAAATTAAAGGGGTGCTAGAGGTTGAGGTTAGGGTCAAATTGAGGGGTTGTGGTTAGGGAAAATATTAGAATAGGGTTGAATAAGTGTAATAGGGTTGGGGTGGTTAGGGTTAGGGCCAGATTAAAGGGGTTATGGTTAGGGTAAGGATTAGGATAGGGATAGGATTAAATTTGTGGTTAATAAACAAGAGGGTTTATTGAGGTTGGGGTTAGGGCCAAATTCAAAGGGTTATGGTTAGGGTAAGGATTAGGATAGGGATAGGATTAGAATATTAATTTAAAAACAATGGGGTTATTGAGGTTGGGGTTAGGGCCAGATTAGAGGGGTTAAGGTTAGGAAAGTTAGGGGGGGTTAGGGTTAGGTTTAGGTAAAAGCGTAGTGCCCCTGGGGGGGAGCACTGCGAAGGGCACGGGCTCTCGGGGGCAATGGGGATCCAAAGGATCTTGGGACCCTCCTTAATTGTAATAAAAATGGATCTTTGATCCTTAAAAAATACTTAAAAGTGTGGTCCAATTTTTAGAAGTGCATGGAGGATTGGGCAACGGTGCAGGCTGGCAGTGGGACTTTGTATATTTATCAAAATGTCCCCTCCCCCTTCAGGGCCCCTGCCATGATACTTACGGTAGTCATTACTTCATAGGAGCAAGTTTTATAAGAAAATAACTAAATAAATAAATAATAAGTGCTTGTTTGAAATTTTAAAAGGTTAGACATAAAACAAGAGAAGTTAATAAGACATAAGTGCTAAAATGATAAAAGAAGTGCTCAAATGATAAAACAAGTGCTCAAATGCTAAAACAAGTGCTTACAAACAAGTGCTGGTAAAAAACACACCGTATATGCATGCAATGTATAAAAGAGAACCACACATATGTACATTTTAAGATTGGAGTAAAAACATGCATAGTACTGTTGTTTATTGTCTAAAACCTTTCTTTAAAAAAGTTCAATTTCAAAGTAAAAAACGCTTGCTCCTGCTAAAAAATGATAATCATAATAATAATAATAATGACAACAACTTTCCATAGGTTTTTTATAAGATATGTTTTATTTGAAACCAGGATTTGCAGGAACTCCGGCTGCGGTGAGGGGCTTCACATGAGGAATAAATGTTTTTAGAGATTTTAGAAAGAAATAGTAAAAATCAAGTATATATATGTGTGTATAAAAAGAAGTTAAAATTATAGTAAATGCATAAGAAAATTAAATAAATAAATAGTTAAAAGATCTTTGTAAAATAGTGAATCAATAAATAAGTAAGTAAAAAATTCATGATTTATAGGAGGTAAAAGTTACAATTAAATAAATTTAATATATAAATATGTCTTAAAATATAGAAAATTAAGGAGGTAAATAAATAAATAAATTTAAAAAAAAAAAAAAAAAAAAAAAAAAAAAAAAAAAAAAAAAAGGACAAAAGAGTTTCCTTCTTGGGTCACCGCAGTCGGAGTCCTGCTCAAAACCTGTAGGGGGAGAAGCCCTGAAAAGGGAGGAGGTGAGCACTTCTAGCAAATGCTGCAAAAAAGGTTGTTATTTATCAAGTGGAGATGGACTCATCAACCATACTTTTCGTTTAGGCCGGTAGGGTCTATGGTCTTTAGTAGATGAATCCATCTCCTCTCCGCTGCCTGTCTCTGGGCCGTGGTCCAATCCCTCCTGCTCTCCAGGCCCATGCTCTGGACATTGTGTTGGCCATGGAGTTTAAAATGTGCATACAGGACACTGGTGCCACTCCCGTTGTTCATGATATAAAAATGCTGTTTTATTCTGGTTAAAATTGAATGTTTAGTCTGCCCCACATACATTTTGTGGCAGGCCCTGCACCTAATGGCATATATGACATTATTTGTTGTTGGCTTCAGGGCCTGCCCCGGGTTTATACCTGTTTTTGCGTAAGGGTTAAAAATGTGGGGGAGGGAGATAAAACCAATTGCCGAGCCTCGACGCGCTTCCCCAGGTGTCCTTGAGTCGTTCAGGTCAGAGTGCACCAATAAATCTTTAAGATTTTTGTTCCTGCGGTGGGCGGAGATCAGCCGGTAGTCCCCCAGCGCGTCGCAGTTGTTCCTTGCTCTTTCAAAGTTTGTCTTAAAATTGGAAAGAAGGTTTCTGGTGGTCTCCGAATAGGTGACCACCAGGGGGACAAGATTCGGGCTGGCTGGTCGGGGGACGTTATGGTGGTATTTTTCTTTGAAGGTCCGGCTGACCTCCGCCTTGACACTCCTGAGGAAGCGCCTCGAGTAACCCCTAGGCCTCAGCGCACTAAAGAGGGTGCTTGTAGCTTCCTCCACATGCTCAGGGAAGGTGCAGATCCTGTGGAAGCGTATCAGCTGGGACTTTATCAGACCTCTGTACGTGTGCCTTGGGTGGTAGCTGGTTTTATGGAGGAGTGCATGGCGGTCGGTGTCTTTGAAATGGACTTTGGTGGCCAGTATCTTGGTTTGGTCGCTGGAGTCGCGGAAGAAGACACTCGTGTCCAGAAATTCTATTGAGTGAGGTTGTAGATTGTACTTGATTTTTATCTTCGGATGGTGTGAATTGAGTGTGTCGGTGAAGGTGATGAACTGTTCTGGTGTGTTGTCCCAGAGGCCGAAAATGTCATCCAGGTACCGGAAATACAGTCGGGGTTTGACGGGGATGTTGCTGAGTGCTGTTTCCTCCCAGTGGGCCAGATATATGTCCGCATAGGACGGCGCATACTTCCGGCCCATCGCGCAGCCGCACAGCTGGAGATAGTGCTGGTTGTTGAACATAAAATCATTTCTGGTGAGGGTTATTTCCAAAAGTTTCAGGATGTGGTGGTCAGGGCGAGTTGAATCTGGATGTTTGTTGAAAATTGACTGAACGGCGGCTAATCCTAATGGAGTTTCAATGTTGGTGTATAAAGAGTCTATATCTATTGTAAAAAGGAGGGTGTGACCGGGTACCTGTTGGTTTTTTATTGTCTGTACAAAATGATATGTGTCTTTAATGTAACTGGGGTGGAGTTTGGCGAGGGGGTTAATGAAATGATCTATATATTCTGTTATGGCATATGTTTCTGAACCGCAGTCGCTTACAATGGGGCGGCCGACCGGAACAACAGAAGGGACCGTCCACGTTTCAGGGGGCTTGTGGATCTTGGGTAACAGATAAAAGAGGCGGGGCCTGGGTTCATCGGGGCCGTCCAGGTACTGTTTTTGTTTTGTAGTGATGTATTTGTGTCTGTGTAATGTGTCTGTAATGTTCCTAACTAATGTTTGTGTTTCCTGCTGGAGTGAGGTGTGTAGTGGTCTATAGTATGTGTTGTTGTTTAACTGTCTGTGTGCTTCTAATATGTAATTGTCCCTATCTTGAATAACAATTTGGCCCCCCTTGTCGGCTGGTTTAATAACTATGTGTTTGGATGTGCCTAGTGTTCTGAGGGTGCGTTTGTGTTCCTGGCTAATGTTGGGTGTTCTATGTGGACGGGGGTGCCAGTGTGTGAGTGCCCGGTTGTTATCAGTGATTAGTTGTGTTATGGTGGGTGAGATGGTGTCCGGGTGTGGTTGCCAAGTGGACGGTCCCGTGAAGGGCACAGGCTCCCGCCTCTGGGCCCCCTGAAAGTGGTCTATCAATTTAAGCCGTCGGTGGAAGGCATGAAGGTCCCTTCTGAGTTCCGGCCGGGTGGGAGGATTGGGGGTCGGGATGAAAGTGAGTCCTTTTTCTAGGATCTCCAGCTGCGCGGCTGTGAGGGAGAAAACAGCAGAGAGGTTAGTTATATTGGAGAGTTGTGGGGGAGGTGTGCAGTTGTCTCCCTTTACAAGTTTAAGTGTTCTTTCCAGTACCTGAATATTTGTTCGGCCACCTGGGCAGTCCAGTGAATGTTGTCGGCCGTGGTGTGAAAAAGCAATGGGTTAATTTCCGGAATGAAGTTGTACTTGGAGGCTATGGTGTTATTGAGTCGAGTGAGTAGTGTTTGCTTTCGCTGGTCCAGTTTCCGTGAAAAATTTATGATGGGGAAGTAAATGGTGGCGTTGGGAAAGGTGATCTGGCTGGTGCTCCACATCTGCTGTGCTTGTTTCAAGAAAGTGGATGGTTCATGTTCTGACAGACAGTTGTTGAGACCGACCGAGAGTATTACCTGTGTGACGGTGTGTTGAGGTGGCAGTTTCTTTAAGATGGCGGTGATGTGGTGGAATGTGGCTCCGGGGAAACTGTCTACCTGAATGTGTGAGTGTCTGAATGTGGGGATGCGGGAGAGGTTTGAATCGCCTATAATGAGTATCCTCTTCCGCACCTCCAGCGACCAATCCTGAATTTTACGAAAAGTGCGTGGGTGTGTGTGTGGTTCTGGGGGGTTCGGGGAGCCAGGCGCCGCCGCAGGGACCCTGGTTGGGCGAGAGGTGGATATCTCAGATGTTAAGGTAGTGTTCAGCTTAGCTTTCATTTTACCCTTCATCATCATAGAGTTGTTATCCACCTCAGAGATTTCTAGGGCTCTACAGGCCCCTGCGGCAAACAGCTCTGGCTCCCTCTGCTGTGCGTGTGGTGGATCTGGAGGTGGAGAAGAGGAGATTGTGTTACTACAGGGGAGAGCTACATTGCTGTATGTCTGTGTAGTCTCTGTGGGGTTATGGACTTTGTGTGGAGAGGGGGGGTGGTGGTGGCGGCAGGCTGGGGGGGAGGAGGAGGGAGCGGGGAGGGCCCCGGCAGAGGACCCAGCCGACTGCGACCCCAGGCGGTCGAGTACAGCTCGAGGGATGGGGTTGAGCTGCACCTTTACCTGTCGCCTGGGGTTGCGTCTGGGCAACTGGGGCTGCATCAATCCATCGGGGCCCCCCACCGCCGCCGCAACCTCGCCCCCAGCCAACGCACAGAGGTCTGAAGAGGGAGGAAGTGTAGTTGGGATAGGAGGGAGAGTGGGGGGAACAGGAGAGTCAGAAGGGGGAGAAAGAGTGTCAGGTTTAGGGGGAGAGTGGGGGGGAGGACGGGGCAGGGGGCTAGGGTTGGGATTGAAGGGGTTGGGGAGGTCAGAGGGGTTAAGGTTAGGAGAGAGGTGGGGGGAAGGGGGTGGGAGGAGGTTAGGGGGGTTGGGTTTAGGGGAGAGGTGGGGGGAGGGGGTAGGAAGGGGGTTAGAGGGGTTAAGTTTAGGAGAAAGGTGAGGGGAAGGGGTAGGGGGGAGGCTAGAGGGGTTGGGTTTAGGGGAGAGGTGGGGGGAGGGGGTAGGAAGGGGGTTAGAGGGGTTAAGTTTAGGAGAAAGGTGAGGGGAAGGGGTAGGAGGGAGGTTAGAGGGGTTGGGTTTAGGGGAGAGGTGGGGGGAGGGGGTAGGAAGGAGGTTAGAGGGGTTGGGTTTAGGGGAGAGGTGGGGGGAGGGGGTAGGAAGGAGGTTAGAGGGGTTAAGTTTAGGAGAGAAGTGGGGGGAAGGAGTAGGAAGTAAGGTAGAAAGGTTGGGTTTAGGGGAGGGGTGGGGGGGAGGAGGGGGAGGAGGGGGGTCAGTGAGGTTGGGATTATTCAGGTTAGGGGAAAGATGGGGAGGGGAAGTAGTAGGAGGGGGGTTAAGGGGGTTAGGAAGGTTAGGTTCGAGGTTAGGAGAAAGGTGGGAAGAGGGGGGGCTAGGAGAAAGGTTTGGGGGGTTTGAAAGGTTGAGGTTAGAAGGGAAAGAGGTGGAAGCTGTAGGGGGAGGGTCCAAGGGGTTAGGGAGGTTGGGAATCGGTGAAGCGGTGGTAGTTGGTTGGAGTGGGGGAAAGTCCAGGGGGGACAGGTGAGGCAGAGGAGCATCCGCCTCCCCCAGATGTGGTTCTCCGGTGAGGAGGTCTCTCAAAGTAGAAAGGGAGGAGGCGGTAAGCTTCTGTCTGTACCTCACCCTCCCCCACTGGATCGCCCTGTCAAATGCTATTTGATTATAGGGGGGGACATTCTCCAGCTCCGCAGCAATCACCTGATCATAATGTGCTCTGAGAATAACCATGTTATTGTGCATCCAAATGTTTGTGTTGTTTGTGACTTTATCCTGTGTTACTGTGTTGGGTGATGCGGGTTTGATGAAGTCGGCCAGTCTTTTGACCTTCTTCATCATCCCCTGTGGATACGTGCCCTTATTAAATGAGTTATTGAGGATTTCGGAATGGTGGATGGCTTGTAATAATCGGAAATATTTTTTTGCCTGTAGATGGATTTCTGGTGGAAGGTTATGTGAAGAGGATGAGTGGGTGCTCGCTTCCGGAAGGGGACGAGCAGGGGGGCCACGTTTCTTTGTGCGCCTTTCCCCGCCCGGTCCCCCCCCGGGAGGAGCAGCCAGTGGTGCAAATCTGTTCGATAATGTGAGTGTCATGTTGCTGCAGAGCTGGAGAAGTCACACAGGTAGGTCCCAGCTGATAAGGCGCTGCCACAGATGAAAATGGTGGATGGTCTGTCACCTCCCCAGGGAGGAAGGGGGCAGGGAGCAGAGCAGAGGAAGTGGAGCACCATAAAAAAACACCATAAAATGATACAATAAACACAAGGCTATAAAATGCAATAAACAAAAGCAATAAAATGAAGCAATAAATGAGGGATAACCCTGTAAAACACACTAAAAGTTGCAGAGGAAATCTAAGAAGCTATGAGCAAACAAAAGATAAAAGTTGGTTTGTGGATAGAACCTACAGAGCAGTGATTGGTTTAAAATAACAGTTAAAAATGGAATAAAAATAAAAAAGATAAAAAAAGGGGGAAGGGAAATTAAAAGTTAAAATTTAAAAAAAGGGGAAAAAAAGGAAATTAAAAAATAAAGGTTCAAGCTAAAAATGAATATAAAATAAAATAAAACAAAACCACACTCACGGGTCGACGGCCTGGTGTTGGTATAGGCTTGGGTATGTGTCGACAGGGAGGGGGCCTTTGCTAGGCCCCAACCTCCCTAAATTTCCACTGAGGCCCCCAGTGGGGCCAATAAAAGTAGTTAAAAGCAGTTCAGCAGTTCATGGATGGCAGTATTTCGGTGGTGAGATGAAAGTTCTTCAGTGTGCACACGCTTTAAGTTGTTTTTCACTCACCATTCAGTTCATTTTTCCATGTTTCTTCCTGCTGTAGTGGAGTCTGTTGAGAGCTGGGCCGTGAGGGTAGGAAAAAAAATTGAAAAAATAAAAACAATAAAAGCAATCACTGCTTTAAAAGGCTCCACAAATCCAAATGGAGTTTAAAAGAAATAAAAGAGATTAAAAGTGATTAAAAGGAGGTCCTCGACGTTTCGCCACATCTAGGCTTCTTCAGGAGGAGTGTTATAGTGAGTCACCGGTTAGAGTCTCCATCATTTCAAGAGAAATGTTTGGGGTGGGTCACCCGCATGGTCTCCCTGATTGGACCAGCTTGGTCATGTGACCACCTAAGGAGGAAGAGACTAGTCTAGGGCAGATGCTTGTGACTTAGACAAAGATGGGGGAATGAAAAAAAGGGGGGGAGAAGGAGGAAAGAGAGAGAGAAAAGAGAAGAGGGGGGGGGGGGAGGGAAATGGGGGGTTGGGGGAAGGTTTATTTATATGTAAAACATAAAATAAAATAAAATAAAATAAAAGATGTATAAAAAAATATTTTTAACTCCTTTGTTAGGAAAAAAACCTTAAAAAGGAGAGAGTAGTTTAGACAATGGGGGGAGGGGGGGAAAAAGGTAAAGGGAAGGGCGATTTCCTCTGCAAGATCAAATATAAAAAGGTTAAAATAGTGGCTGAGGTGGGTGCTCGGCTTAGGAAGTGGCACCGTATCCTGCTGCAACAGAAGAGGGTAAAAGATTAGTGCAATTTTAAAAGCAGGGGGCTAAAAAATAGTTAAAAAATAGTTAAAAGGCCCCCGAGGCACTGGCAAGGTTAGGTTTAGGTAAAAGCGTAGTGCCCCTGGGGGGGAGCACTGCGAAGGGCACGGGCTCTCGGGGGCAATGGGGATCCAAAGGATCTTGGGACCCTCCTTAATTGTAATAAAAATGGATCTTTGATCCTTAAAAAATACTTAAAAGTGTGGTCCAATTTTTAGAAGTGCATGGAGGATTGGGCAACGGTGCAGGCTGGCAGTGGGACTTTGTATATTTATCAAAATGTCCCCTCCCCCTTCAGGGCCCCTGCCATGATACTTACGGTAGTCATTACTTCATAGGAGCAAGTTTTATAAGAAAATAACTAAATAAATAAATAATAAGTGCTTGTTTGAAATTTTAAAAGGTTAGACATAAAACAAGAGAAGTTAATAAGACATAAGTGCTAAAATGATAAAAGAAGTGCTCAAATGATAAAACAAGTGCTCAAATGCTAAAACAAGTGCTTACAAACAAGTGCTGGTAAAAAACACACCGTATATGCATGCAATGTATAAAAGAGAACCACACATATGTACATTTTAAGATTGGAGTAAAAACATGCATAGTACTGTTGTTTATTGTCTAAAACCTTTCTTTAAAAAAGTTCAATTTCAAAGTAAAAAACGCTTGCTCCTGCTAAAAAATGATAATCATAATAATAATAATAATGACAACAACTTTCCATAGGTTTTTTATAAGATATGTTTTATTTGAAACCAGGATTTGCAGGAACTCCGGCTGCGGTGAGGGGCTTCACATGAGGAATAAATGTTTTTAGAGATTTTAGAAAGAAATAGTAAAAATCAAGTATATATATGTGTGTATAAAAAGAAGTTAAAATTATAGTAAATGCATAAGAAAATTAAATAAATAAATAGTTAAAAGATCTTTGTAAAATAGTGAATCAATAAATAAGTAAGTAAAAAATTCATGATTTATAGGAGGTAAAAGTTACAATTAAATAAATTTAATATATAAATATGTCTTAAAATATAGAAAATTAAGGAGGTAAATAAATAAATAAATTTAAAAAAAAAAAAAAAAAAAAAAAAAAAAAAAAAAAAAAAAAAAAGGACAAAAGAGTTTCCTTCTTGGGTCACCGCAGTCGGAGTCCTGCTCAAAACCTGTAGGGGGAGAAGCCCTGAAAAGGGAGGAGGTGAGCACTTCTAGCAAATGCTGCAAAAAAGGTTGTTATTTATCAAGTGGAGATGGACTCATCAACCATACTTTTCGTTTAGGCCGGTAGGGTCTATGGTCTTTAGTAGATGAATCCATCTCCTCTCCGCTGCCTGTCTCTGGGCCGTGGTCCAATCCCTCCTGCTCTCCAGGCCCATGCTCTGGACATTGTGTTGGCCATGGAGTTTAAAATGTGCATACAGGACACTGGTGCCACTCCCGTTGTTCATGATATAAAAATGCTGTTTTATTCTGGTTAAAATTGAATGTTTAGTCTGCCCCACATACATTTTGTGGCAGGCCCTGCACCTAATGGCATATATGACATTATTTGTTGTTGGCTTCAGGGCCTGCCCCGGGTTTATACCTGTTTTTGCGTAAGGGTTAAAAATGTGGGGGAGGGAGATAAAACCAATTGCCGAGCCTCGACGCGCTTCCCCAGGTGTCCTTGAGTCGTTCAGGTCAGAGTGCACCAATAAATCTTTAAGATTTTTGTTCCTGCGGTGGGCGGAGATCAGCCGGTAGTCCCCCAGCGCGTCGCAGTTGTTCCTTGCTCTTTCAAAGTTTGTCTTAAAATTGGAAAGAAGGTTTCTGGTGGTCTCCGAATAGGTGACCACCAGGGGGACAAGATTCGGGCTGGCTGGTCGGGGGACGTTATGGTGGTATTTTTCTTTGAAGGTCCGGCTGACCTCCGCCTTGACACTCCTGAGGAAGCGCCTCGAGTAACCCCTAGGCCTCAGCGCACTAAAGAGGGTGCTTGTAGCTTCCTCCACATGCTCAGGGAAGGTGCAGATCCTGTGGAAGCGTATTAGCTGGGACTTTATCAGACCTCTGTACGTGTGCCTTGGGTGGTAGCTGGTTTTATGGAGGAGTGCATGGCGGTCGGTGTCTTTGAAATGGACTTTGGTGGCCAGTATCTTGGTTTGGTCGCTGGAGTCGCGGAAGAAGACACTCGTGTCCAGAAATTCTATTGAGTGAGGTTGTAGATTGTACTTGATTTTTATCTTCGGATGGTGTGAATTGAGTGTGTCGGTGAAGGTGATGAACTGTTCTGGTGTGTTGTCCCAGAGGCCGAAAATGTCATCCAGGTACCGGAAATACAGTCGGGGTTTGACGGGGATGTTGCTGAGTGCTGTTTCCTCCCAGTGGGCCAGATATATGTCCGCATAGGACGGCGCATACTTCCGGCCCATCGCGCAGCCGCACAGCTGGAGATAGTGCTGGTTGTTGAACATAAAATCATTTCTGGTGAGGGTTATTTCCAAAAGTTTCAGGATGTGGTGGTCAGGGCGAGTTGAATCTGGATGTTTGTTGAAAATTGACTGAACGGCGGCTAATCCTAATGGAGTTTCAATGTTGGTGTATAAAGAGTCTATATCTATTGTAAAAAGGAGGGTGTGACCGGGTACCTGTTGGTTTTTTATTGTCTGTACAAAATGATATGTGTCTTTAATGTAACTGGGGTGGAGTTTGGCGAGGGGGTTAATGAAATGATCTATATATTCTGTTATGGCATATGTTTCTGAACCGCAGTCGCTTACAATGGGGCGGCCGACCGGAACAACAGAAGGGACCGTCCACGTTTCAGGGGGCTTGTGGATCTTGGGTAACAGATAAAAGAGGCGGGGCCTGGGTTCATCGGGGCCGTCCAGGTACTGTTTTTGTTTTGTAGTGATGTATTTGTGTCTGTGTAATGTGTCTGTAATGTTCCTAACTAATGTTTGTGTTTCCTGCTGGAGTGAGGTGTGTAGTGGTCTATAGTATGTGTTGTTGTTTAACTGTCTGTGTGCTTCTAATATGTAATTGTCCCTATCTTGAATAACAATTTGGCCCCCCTTGTCGGCTGGTTTAATAACTATGTGTTTGGATGTGCCTAGTGTTCTGAGGGTGCGTTTGTGTTCCTGGCTAATGTTGGGTGTTCTATGTGGACGGGGGTGCCAGTGTGTGAGTGCCCGGTTGTTATCAGTGATTAGTTGTGTTATGGTGGGTGAGATGGTGTCCGGGTGTGGTTGCCAAGTGGACGGTCCCGTGAAGGGCACAGGCTCCCGCCTCTGGGCCCCCTGAAAGTGGTCTATCAATTTAAGCCGTCGGTGGAAGGCATGAAGGTCCCTTCTGAGTTCCGGCCGGGTGGGAGGATTGGGGGTCGGGATGAAAGTGAGTCCTTTTTCTAGGATCTCCAGCTGCGCGGCTGTGAGGGAGAAAACAGCAGAGAGGTTAGTTATATTGGAGAGTTGTGGGGGAGGTGTGCAGTTGTCTCCCTTTACAAGTTTAAGTGTTCTTTCCAGTACCTGAATATTTGTTCGGCCACCTGGGCAGTCCAGTGAATGTTGTCGGCCGTGGTGTGAAAAAGCAATGGGTTAATTTCCGGAATGAAGTTGTACTTGGAGGCTATGGTGTTATTGAGTCGAGTGAGTAGTGTTTGCTTTCGCTGGTCCAGTTTCCGTGAAAAATTTATGATGGGGAAGTAAATGGTGGCGTTGGGAAAGGTGATCTGGCTGGTGCTCCACATCTGCTGTGCTTGTTTCAAGAAAGTGGATGGTTCATGTTCTGACAGACAGTTGTTGAGACCGACCGAGAGTATTACCTGTGTGACGGTGTGTTGAGGTGGCAGTTTCTTTAAGATGGCGGTGATGTGGTGGAATGTGGCTCCGGGGAAACTGTCTACCTGAATGTGTGAGTGTCTGAATGTGGGGATGCGGGAGAGGTTTGAATCGCCTATAATGAGTATCCTCTTCCGCACCTCCAGCGACCAATCCTGAATTTTACGAAAAGTGCGTGGGTGTGTGTGTGGTTCTGGGGGGTTCGGGGAGCCAGGCGCCGCCGCAGGGACCCTGGTTGGGCGAGAGGTGGATATCTCAGATGTTAAGGTAGTGTTCAGCTTAGCTTTCATTTTACCCTTCATCATCATAGAGTTGTTATCCACCTCAGAGATTTCTAGGGCTCTACAGGCCCCTGCGGCAAACAGCTCTGGCTCCCTCTGCTGTGCGTGTGGTGGATCTGGAGGTGGAGAAGAGGAGATTGTGTTACTACAGGGGAGAGCTACATTGCTGTATGTCTGTGTAGTCTCTGTGGGGTTATGGACTTTGTGTGGAGAGGGGGGGTGGTGGTGGCGGCAGGCTGGGGGGGAGGAGGAGGGAGCGGGGAGGGCCCCGGCAGAGGACCCAGCCGACTGCGACCCCAGGCGGTCGAGTACAGCTCGAGGGATGGGGTTGAGCTGCACCTTTACCTGTCGCCTGGGGTTGCGTCTGGGCAACTGGGGCTGCATCAATCCATCGGGGCCCCCCACCGCCGCCGCAACCTCGCCCCCAGCCAACGCACAGAGGTCTGAAGAGGGAGGAAGTGTAGTTGGGATAGGAGGGAGAGTGGGGGGAACAGGAGAGTCAGAAGGGGGAGAAAGAGTGTCAGGTTTAGGGGGAGAGTGGGGGGGAGGACGGGGCAGGGGGCTAGGGTTGGGATTGAAGGGGTTGGGGAGGTCAGAGGGGTTAAGGTTAGGAGAGAGGTGGGGGGAAGGGGGTGGGAGGAGGTTAGGGGGGTTGGGTTTAGGGGAGAGGTGGGGGGAGGGGGTAGGAAGGGGGTTAGAGGGGTTAAGTTTAGGAGAAAGGTGAGGGGAAGGGGTAGGGGGGAGGCTAGAGGGGTTGGGTTTAGGGGAGAGGTGGGGGGAGGGGGTAGGAAGGGGGTTAGAGGGGTTAAGTTTAGGAGAAAGGTGAGGGGAAGGGGTAGGAGGGAGGTTAGAGGGGTTGGGTTTAGGGGAGAGGTGGGGGGAGGGGGTAGGAAGGAGGTTAGAGGGGTTGGGTTTAGGGGAGAGGTGGGGGGAGGGGGTAGGAAGGAGGTTAGAGGGGTTAAGTTTAGGAGAGAAGTGGGGGGAAGGAGTAGGAAGTAAGGTAGAAAGGTTGGGTTTAGGGGAGGGGTGGGGGGGAGGAGGGGGAGGAGGGGGGTCAGTGAGGTTGGGATTATTCAGGTTAGGGGAAAGATGGGGAGGGGAAGTAGTAGGAGGGGGGTTAAGGGGGTTAGGAAGGTTAGGTTCGAGGTTAGGAGAAAGGTGGGAAGAGGGGGGGCTAGGAGAAAGGTTTGGGGGGTTTGAAAGGTTGAGGTTAGAAGGGAAAGAGGTGGAAGCTGTAGGGGGAGGGTCCAAGGGGTTAGGGAGGTTGGGAATCGGTGAAGCGGTGGTAGTTGGTTGGAGTGGGGGAAAGTCCAGGGGGGACAGGTGAGGCAGAGGAGCATCCGCCTCCCCCAGATGTGGTTCTCCGGTGAGGAGGTCTCTCAAAGTAGAAAGGGAGGAGGCGGTAAGCTTCTGTCTGTACCTCACCCTCCCCCACTGGATCGCCCTGTCAAATGCTATTTGATTATAGGGGGGGACATTCTCCAGCTCCGCAGCAATCACCTGATCATAATGTGCTCTGAGAATAACCATGTTATTGTGCATCCAAATGTTTGTGTTGTTTGTGACTTTATCCTGTGTTACTGTGTTGGGTGATGCGGGTTTGATGAAGTCGGCCAGTCTTTTGACCTTCTTCATCATCCCCTGTGGATACGTGCCCTTATTAAATGAGTTATTGAGGATTTCGGAATGGTGGATGGCTTGTAATAATCGGAAATATTTTTTTGCCTGTAGATGGATTTCTGGTGGAAGGTTATGTGAAGAGGATGAGTGGGTGCTCGCTTCCGGAAGGGGACGAGCAGGGGGGCCACGTTTCTTTGTGCGCCTTTCCCCGCCCGGTCCCCCCCCGGGAGGAGCAGCCAGTGGTGCAAATCTGTTCGATAATGTGAGTGTCATGTTGCTGCAGAGCTGGAGAAGTCACACAGGTAGGTCCCAGCTGATAAGGCGCTGCCACAGATGAAAATGGTGGATGGTCTGTCACCTCCCCAGGGAGGAAGGGGGCAGGGAGCAGAGCAGAGGAAGTGGAGCACCATAAAAAAACACCATAAAATGATACAATAAACACAAGGCTATAAAATGCAATAAACAAAAGCAATAAAATGAAGCAATAAATGAGGGATAACCCTGTAAAACACACTAAAAGTTGCAGAGGAAATCTAAGAAGCTATGAGCAAACAAAAGATAAAAGTTGGTTTGTGGATAGAACCTACAGAGCAGTGATTGGTTTAAAATAACAGTTAAAAATGGAATAAAAATAAAAAAGATAAAAAAAGGGGGAAGGGAAATTAAAAGTTAAAATTTAAAAAAAGGGGAAAAAAAGGAAATTAAAAAATAAAGGTTCAAGCTAAAAATGAATATAAAATAAAATAAAACAAAACCACACTCACGGGTCGACGGCCTGGTGTTGGTATAGGCTTGGGTATGTGTCGACAGGGAGGGGGCCTTTGCTAGGCCCCAACCTCCCTAAATTTCCACTGAGGCCCCCAGTGGGGCCAATAAAAGTAGTTAAAAGCAGTTCAGCAGTTCATGGATGGCAGTATTTCGGTGGTGAGATGAAAGTTCTTCAGTGTGCACACGCTTTAAGTTGTTTTTCACTCACCATTCAGTTCATTTTTCCATGTTTCTTCCTGCTGTAGTGGAGTCTGTTGAGAGCTGGGCCGTGAGGGTAGGAAAAAAAAATTGAAAAAATAAAAACAATAAAAGCAATCACTGCTTTAAAAGGCTCCACAAATCCAAATGGAGTTTAAAAGAAATAAAAGAGATTAAAAGTGATTAAAAGGAGGTCCTCGACGTTTCGCCACATCTAGGCTTCTTCAGGAGGAGTGTTATAGTGAGTCACCGGTTAGAGTCTCCATCATTTCAAGAGAAATGTTTGGGGTGGGTCACCCGCATGGTCTCCCTGATTGGACCAGCTTGGTCATGTGACCACCTAAGGAGGAAGAGACTAGTCTAGGGCAGATGCTTGTGACTTAGACAAAGATGGGGGAATGAAAAAAAGGGGGGGAGAAGGAGGAAAGAGAGAGAGAAAAGAGAAGAGGGGGGGGGGGGAGGGAAATGGGGGGTTGGGGGAAGGTTTATTTATATGTAAAACATAAAATAAAATAAAATAAAATAAAAGATGTATAAAAAAATATTTTTAACTCCTTTGTTAGGAAAAAAACCTTAAAAAGGAGAGAGTAGTTTAGACAATGGGGGGAGGGGGGGAAAAAGGTAAAGGGAAGGGCGATTTCCTCTGCAAGATCAAATATAAAAAGGTTAAAATAGTGGCTGAGGTGGGTGCTCGGCTTAGGAAGTGGCACCGTATCCTGCTGCAACAGAAGAGGGTAAAAGATTAGTGCAATTTTAAAAGCAGGGGGCTAAAAAATAGTTAAAAAATAGTTAAAAGGCCCCCGAGGCACTGGCAAGGTTAGGTTTAGGTAAAAGCGTAGTGCCCCTGGGGGGGAGCACTGCGAAGGGCACGGGCTCTCGGGGGCAATGGGGATCCAAAGGATCTTGGGACCCTCCTTAATTGTAATAAAAATGGATCTTTGATCCTTAAAAAATACTTAAAAGTGTGGTCCAATTTTTAGAAGTGCATGGAGGATTGGGCAACGGTGCAGGCTGGCAGTGGGACTTTGTATATTTATCAAAATGTCCCCTCCCCCTTCAGGGCCCCTGCCATGATACTTACGGTAGTCATTACTTCATAGGAGCAAGTTTTATAAGAAAATAACTAAATAAATAAATAATAAGTGCTTGTTTGAAATTTTAAAAGGTTAGACATAAAACAAGAGAAGTTAATAAGACATAAGTGCTAAAATGATAAAAGAAGTGCTCAAATGATAAAACAAGTGCTCAAATGCTAAAACAAGTGCTTACAAACAAGTGCTGGTAAAAAACACACCGTATATGCATGCAATGTATAAAAGAGAACCACACATATGTACATTTTAAGATTGGAGTAAAAACATGCATAGTACTGTTGTTTATTGTCTAAAACCTTTCTTTAAAAAAGTTCAATTTCAAAGTAAAAAACGCTTGCTCCTGCTAAAAAATGATAATCATAATAATAATAATAATGACAACAACTTTCCATAGGTTTTTTATAAGATATGTTTTATTTGAAACCAGGATTTGCAGGAACTCCGGCTGCGGTGAGGGGCTTCACATGAGGAATAAATGTTTTTAGAGATTTTAGAAAGAAATAGTAAAAATCAAGTATATATATGTGTGTATAAAAAGAAGTTAAAATTATAGTAAATGCATAAGAAAATTAAATAAATAAATAGTTAAAAGATCTTTGTAAAATAGTGAATCAATAAATAAGTAAGTAAAAAATTCATGATTTATAGGAGGTAAAAGTTACAATTAAATAAATTTAATATATAAATATGTCTTAAAATATAGAAAATTAAGGAGGTAAATAAATAAATAAATTTAAAAAAAAAAAAAAAAAAAAAAAAAAAAAAAAAAAAAAAAAAAAAAGGACAAAAGAGTTTCCTTCTTGGGTCACCGCAGTCGGAGTCCTGCTCAAAACCTGTAGGGGGAGAAGCCCTGAAAAGGGAGGAGGTGAGCACTTCTAGCAAATGCTGCAAAAAAGGTTGTTATTTATCAAGTGGAGATGGACTCATCAACCATACTTTTCGTTTAGGCCGGTAGGGTCTATGGTCTTTAGTAGATGAATCCATCTCCTCTCCGCTGCCTGTCTCTGGGCCGTGGTCCAATCCCTCCTGCTCTCCAGGCCCATGCTCTGGACATTGTGTTGGCCATGGAGTTTAAAATGTGCATACAGGACACTGGTGCCACTCCCGTTGTTCATGATATAAAAATGCTGTTTTATTCTGGTTAAAATTGAATGTTTAGTCTGCCCCACATACATTTTGTGGCAGGCCCTGCACCTAATGGCATATATGACATTATTTGTTGTTGGCTTCAGGGCCTGCCCCGGGTTTATACCTGTTTTTGCGTAAGGGTTAAAAATGTGGGGGAGGGAGATAAAACCAATTGCCGAGCCTCGACGCGCTTCCCCAGGTGTCCTTGAGTCGTTCAGGTCAGAGTGCACCAATAAATCTTTAAGATTTTTGTTCCTGCGGTGGGCGGAGATCAGCCGGTAGTCCCCCAGCGCGTCGCAGTTGTTCCTTGCTCTTTCAAAGTTTGTCTTAAAATTGGAAAGAAGGTTTCTGGTGGTCTCCGAATAGGTGACCACCAGGGGGACAAGATTCGGGCTGGCTGGTCGGGGGACGTTATGGTGGTATTTTTCTTTGAAGGTCCGGCTGACCTCCGCCTTGACACTCCTGAGGAAGCGCCTCGAGTAACCCCTAGGCCTCAGCGCACTAAAGAGGGTGCTTGTAGCTTCCTCCACATGCTCAGGGAAGGTGCAGATCCTGTGGAAGCGTATCAGCTGGGACTTTATCAGACCTCTGTACGTGTGCCTTGGGTGGTAGCTGGTTTTATGGAGGAGTGCATGGCGGTCGGTGTCTTTGAAATGGACTTTGGTGGCCAGTATCTTGGTTTGGTCGCTGGAGTCGCGGAAGAAGACACTCGTGTCCAGAAATTCTATTGAGTGAGGTTGTAGATTGTACTTGATTTTTATCTTCGGATGGTGTGAATTGAGTGTGTCGGTGAAGGTGATGAACTGTTCTGGTGTGTTGTCCCAGAGGCCGAAAATGTCATCCAGGTACCGGAAATACAGTCGGGGTTTGACGGGGATGTTGCTGAGTGCTGTTTCCTCCCAGTGGGCCAGATATATGTCCGCATAGGACGGCGCATACTTCCGGCCCATCGCGCAGCCGCACAGCTGGAGATAGTGCTGGTTGTTGAACATAAAATCATTTCTGGTGAGGGTTATTTCCAAAAGTTTCAGGATGTGGTGGTCAGGGCGAGTTGAATCTGGATGTTTGTTGAAAATTGACTGAACGGCGGCTAATCCTAATGGAGTTTCAATGTTGGTGTATAAAGAGTCTATATCTATTGTAAAAAGGAGGGTGTGACCGGGTACCTGTTGGTTTTTTATTGTCTGTACAAAATGATATGTGTCTTTAATGTAACTGGGGTGGAGTTTGGCGAGGGGGTTAATGAAATGATCTATATATTCTGTTATGGCATATGTTTCTGAACCGCAGTCGCTTACAATGGGGCGGCCGACCGGAACAACAGAAGGGACCGTCCACGTTTCAGGGGGCTTGTGGATCTTGGGTAACAGATAAAAGAGGCGGGGCCTGGGTTCATCGGGGCCGTCCAGGTACTGTTTTTGTTTTGTAGTGATGTATTTGTGTCTGTGTAATGTGTCTGTAATGTTCCTAACTAATGTTTGTGTTTCCTGCTGGAGTGAGGTGTGTAGTGGTCTATAGTATGTGTTGTTGTTTAACTGTCTGTGTGCTTCTAATATGTAATTGTCCCTATCTTGAATAACAATTTGGCCCCCCTTGTCGGCTGGTTTAATAACTATGTGTTTGGATGTGCCTAGTGTTCTGAGGGTGCGTTTGTGTTCCTGGCTAATGTTGGGTGTTCTATGTGGACGGGGGTGCCAGTGTGTGAGTGCCCGGTTGTTATCAGTGATTAGTTGTGTTATGGTGGGTGAGATGGTGTCCGGGTGTGGTTGCCAAGTGGACGGTCCCGTGAAGGGCACAGGCTCCCGCCTCTGGGCCCCCTGAAAGTGGTCTATCAATTTAAGCCGTCGGTGGAAGGCATGAAGGTCCCTTCTGAGTTCCGGCCGGGTGGGAGGATTGGGGGTCGGGATGAAAGTGAGTCCTTTTTCTAGGATCTCCAGCTGCGCGGCTGTGAGGGAGAAAACAGCAGAGAGGTTAGTTATATTGGAGAGTTGTGGGGGAGGTGTGCAGTTGTCTCCCTTTACAAGTTTAAGTGTTCTTTCCAGTACCTGAATATTTGTTCGGCCACCTGGGCAGTCCAGTGAATGTTGTCGGCCGTGGTGTGAAAAAGCAATGGGTTAATTTCCGGAATGAAGTTGTACTTGGAGGCTATGGTGTTATTGAGTCGAGTGAGTAGTGTTTGCTTTCGCTGGTCCAGTTTCCGTGAAAAATTTATGATGGGGAAGTAAATGGTGGCGTTGGGAAAGGTGATCTGGCTGGTGCTCCACATCTGCTGTGCTTGTTTCAAGAAAGTGGATGGTTCATGTTCTGACAGACAGTTGTTGAGACCGACCGAGAGTATTACCTGTGTGACGGTGTGTTGAGGTGGCAGTTTCTTTAAGATGGCGGTGATGTGGTGGAATGTGGCTCCGGGGAAACTGTCTACCTGAATGTGTGAGTGTCTGAATGTGGGGATGCGGGAGAGGTTTGAATCGCCTATAATGAGTATCCTCTTCCGCACCTCCAGCGACCAATCCTGAATTTTACGAAAAGTGCGTGGGTGTGTGTGTGGTTCTGGGGGGTTCGGGGAGCCAGGCGCCGCCGCAGGGACCCTGGTTGGGCGAGAGGTGGATATCTCAGATGTTAAGGTAGTGTTCAGCTTAGCTTTCATTTTACCCTTCATCATCATAGAGTTGTTATCCACCTCAGAGATTTCTAGGGCTCTACAGGCCCCTGCGGCAAACAGCTCTGGCTCCCTCTGCTGTGCGTGTGGTGGATCTGGAGGTGGAGAAGAGGAGATTGTGTTACTACAGGGGAGAGCTACATTGCTGTATGTCTGTGTAGTCTCTGTGGGGTTATGGACTTTGTGTGGAGAGGGGGGGTGGTGGTGGCGGCAGGCTGGGGGGGAGGAGGAGGGAGCGGGGAGGGCCCCGGCAGAGGACCCAGCCGACTGCGACCCCAGGCGGTCGAGTACAGCTCGAGGGATGGGGTTGAGCTGCACCTTTACCTGTCGCCTGGGGTTGCGTCTGGGCAACTGGGGCTGCATCAATCCATCGGGGCCCCCCACCGCCGCCGCAACCTCGCCCCCAGCCAACGCACAGAGGTCTGAAGAGGGAGGAAGTGTAGTTGGGATAGGAGGGAGAGTGGGGGGAACAGGAGAGTCAGAAGGGGGAGAAAGAGTGTCAGGTTTAGGGGGAGAGTGGGGGGGAGGACGGGGCAGGGGGCTAGGGTTGGGATTGAAGGGGTTGGGGAGGTCAGAGGGGTTAAGGTTAGGAGAGAGGTGGGGGGAAGGGGGTGGGAGGAGGTTAGGGGGGTTGGGTTTAGGGGAGAGGTGGGGGGAGGGGGTAGGAAGGGGGTTAGAGGGGTTAAGTTTAGGAGAAAGGTGAGGGGAAGGGGTAGGGGGGAGGCTAGAGGGGTTGGGTTTAGGGGAGAGGTGGGGGGAGGGGGTAGGAAGGGGGTTAGAGGGGTTAAGTTTAGGAGAAAGGTGAGGGGAAGGGGTAGGAGGGAGGTTAGAGGGGTTGGGTTTAGGGGAGAGGTGGGGGGAGGGGGTAGGAAGGAGGTTAGAGGGGTTGGGTTTAGGGGAGAGGTGGGGGGAGGGGGTAGGAAGGAGGTTAGAGGGGTTAAGTTTAGGAGAGAAGTGGGGGGAAGGAGTAGGAAGTAAGGTAGAAAGGTTGGGTTTAGGGGAGGGGTGGGGGGGAGGAGGGGGAGGAGGGGGGTCAGTGAGGTTGGGATTATTCAGGTTAGGGGAAAGATGGGGAGGGGAAGTAGTAGGAGGGGGGTTAAGGGGGTTAGGAAGGTTAGGTTCGAGGTTAGGAGAAAGGTGGGAAGAGGGGGGGCTAGGAGAAAGGTTTGGGGGGTTTGAAAGGTTGAGGTTAGAAGGGAAAGAGGTGGAAGCTGTAGGGGGAGGGTCCAAGGGGTTAGGGAGGTTGGGAATCGGTGAAGCGGTGGTAGTTGGTTGGAGTGGGGGAAAGTCCAGGGGGGACAGGTGAGGCAGAGGAGCATCCGCCTCCCCCAGATGTGGTTCTCCGGTGAGGAGGTCTCTCAAAGTAGAAAGGGAGGAGGCGGTAAGCTTCTGTCTGTACCTCACCCTCCCCCACTGGATCGCCCTGTCAAATGCTATTTGATTATAGGGGGGGACATTCTCCAGCTCCGCAGCAATCACCTGATCATAATGTGCTCTGAGAATAACCATGTTATTGTGCATCCAAATGTTTGTGTTGTTTGTGACTTTATCCTGTGTTACTGTGTTGGGTGATGCGGGTTTGATGAAGTCGGCCAGTCTTTTGACCTTCTTCATCATCCCCTGTGGATACGTGCCCTTATTAAATGAGTTATTGAGGATTTCGGAATGGTGGATGGCTTGTAATAATCGGAAATATTTTTTTGCCTGTAGATGGATTTCTGGTGGAAGGTTATGTGAAGAGGATGAGTGGGTGCTCGCTTCCGGAAGGGGACGAGCAGGGGGGCCACGTTTCTTTGTGCGCCTTTCCCCGCCCGGTCCCCCCCCGGGAGGAGCAGCCAGTGGTGCAAATCTGTTCGATAATGTGAGTGTCATGTTGCTGCAGAGCTGGAGAAGTCACACAGGTAGGTCCCAGCTGATAAGGCGCTGCCACAGATGAAAATGGTGGATGGTCTGTCACCTCCCCAGGGAGGAAGGGGGCAGGGAGCAGAGCAGAGGAAGTGGAGCACCATAAAAAAACACCATAAAATGATACAATAAACACAAGGCTATAAAATGCAATAAACAAAAGCAATAAAATGAAGCAATAAATGAGGGATAACCCTGTAAAACACACTAAAAGTTGCAGAGGAAATCTAAGAAGCTATGAGCAAACAAAAGATAAAAGTTGGTTTGTGGATAGAACCTACAGAGCAGTGATTGGTTTAAAATAACAGTTAAAAATGGAATAAAAATAAAAAAGATAAAAAAAGGGGGAAGGGAAATTAAAAGTTAAAATTTAAAAAAAGGGGAAAAAAAGGAAATTAAAAAATAAAGGTTCAAGCTAAAAATGAATATAAAATAAAATAAAACAAAACCACACTCACGGGTCGACGGCCTGGTGTTGGTATAGGCTTGGGTATGTGTCGACAGGGAGGGGGCCTTTGCTAGGCCCCAACCTCCCTAAATTTCCACTGAGGCCCCCAGTGGGGCCAATAAAAGTAGTTAAAAGCAGTTCAGCAGTTCATGGATGGCAGTATTTCGGTGGTGAGATGAAAGTTCTTCAGTGTGCACACGCTTTAAGTTGTTTTTCACTCACCATTCAGTTCATTTTTCCATGTTTCTTCCTGCTGTAGTGGAGTCTGTTGAGAGCTGGGCCGTGAGGGTAGGAAAAAAAAATTGAAAAAATAAAAACAATAAAAGCAATCACTGCTTTAAAAGGCTCCACAAATCCAAATGGAGTTTAAAAGAAATAAAAGAGATTAAAAGTGATTAAAAGGAGGTCCTCGACGTTTCGCCACATCTAGGCTTCTTCAGGAGGAGTGTTATAGTGAGTCACCGGTTAGAGTCTCCATCATTTCAAGAGAAATGTTTGGGGTGGGTCACCCGCATGGTCTCCCTGATTGGACCAGCTTGGTCATGTGACCACCTAAGGAGGAAGAGACTAGTCTAGGGCAGATGCTTGTGACTTAGACAAAGATGGGGGAATGAAAAAAAGGGGGGGAGAAGGAGGAAAGAGAGAGAGAAAAGAGAAGAGGGGGGGGGGGGAGGGAAATGGGGGGTTGGGGGAAGGTTTATTTATATGTAAAACATAAAATAAAATAAAATAAAATAAAAGATGTATAAAAAAATATTTTTAACTCCTTTGTTAGGAAAAAAACCTTAAAAAGGAGAGAGTAGTTTAGACAATGGGGGGAGGGGGGGAAAAAGGTAAAGGGAAGGGCGATTTCCTCTGCAAGATCAAATATAAAAAGGTTAAAATAGTGGCTGAGGTGGGTGCTCGGCTTAGGAAGTGGCACCGTATCCTGCTGCAACAGAAGAGGGTAAAAGATTAGTGCAATTTTAAAAGCAGGGGGCTAAAAAATAGTTAAAAAATAGTTAAAAGGCCCCCGAGGCACTGGCAAGGTTAGGTTTAGGTAAAAGCGTAGTGCCCCTGGGGGGGAGCACTGCGAAGGGCACGGGCTCTCGGGGGCAATGGGGATCCAAAGGATCTTGGGACCCTCCTTAATTGTAATAAAAATGGATCTTTGATCCTTAAAAAATACTTAAAAGTGTGGTCCAATTTTTAGAAGTGCATGGAGGATTGGGCAACGGTGCAGGCTGGCAGTGGGACTTTGTATATTTATCAAAATGTCCCCTCCCCCTTCAGGGCCCCTGCCATGATACTTACGGTAGTCATTACTTCATAGGAGCAAGTTTTATAAGAAAATAACTAAATAAATAAATAATAAGTGCTTGTTTGAAATTTTAAAAGGTTAGACATAAAACAAGAGAAGTTAATAAGACATAAGTGCTAAAATGATAAAAGAAGTGCTCAAATGATAAAACAAGTGCTCAAATGCTAAAACAAGTGCTTACAAACAAGTGCTGGTAAAAAACACACCGTATATGCATGCAATGTATAAAAGAGAACCACACATATGTACATTTTAAGATTGGAGTAAAAACATGCATAGTACTGTTGTTTATTGTCTAAAACCTTTCTTTAAAAAAGTTCAATTTCAAAGTAAAAAACGCTTGCTCCTGCTAAAAAATGATAATCATAATAATAATAATAATGACAACAACTTTCCATAGGTTTTTTATAAGATATGTTTTATTTGAAACCAGGATTTGCAGGAACTCCGGCTGCGGTGAGGGGCTTCACATGAGGAATAAATGTTTTTAGAGATTTTAGAAAGAAATAGTAAAAATCAAGTATATATATGTGTGTATAAAAAGAAGTTAAAATTATAGTAAATGCATAAGAAAATTAAATAAATAAATAGTTAAAAGATCTTTGTAAAATAGTGAATCAATAAATAAGTAAGTAAAAAATTCATGATTTATAGGAGGTAAAAGTTACAATTAAATAAATTTAATATATAAATATGTCTTAAAATATAGAAAATTAAGGAGGTAAATAAATAAATAAATTTAAAAAAAAAAAAAAAAAAAAAAAAAAAAAAAAAAAAAAAAGGACAAAAGAGTTTCCTTCTTGGGTCACCGCAGTCGGAGTCCTGCTCAAAACCTGTAGGGGGAGAAGCCCTGAAAAGGGAGGAGGTGAGCACTTCTAGCAAATGCTGCAAAAAAGGTTGTTATTTATCAAGTGGAGATGGACTCATCAACCATACTTTTCGTTTAGGCCGGTAGGGTCTATGGTCTTTAGTAGATGAATCCATCTCCTCTCCGCTGCCTGTCTCTGGGCCGTGGTCCAATCCCTCCTGCTCTCCAGGCCCATGCTCTGGACATTGTGTTGGCCATGGAGTTTAAAATGTGCATACAGGACACTGGTGCCACTCCCGTTGTTCATGATATAAAAATGCTGTTTTATTCTGGTTAAAATTGAATGTTTAGTCTGCCCCACATACATTTTGTGGCAGGCCCTGCACCTAATGGCATATATGACATTATTTGTTGTTGGCTTCAGGGCCTGCCCCGGGTTTATACCTGTTTTTGCGTAAGGGTTAAAAATGTGGGGGAGGGAGATAAAACCAATTGCCGAGCCTCGACGCGCTTCCCCAGGTGTCCTTGAGTCGTTCAGGTCAGAGTGCACCAATAAATCTTTAAGATTTTTGTTCCTGCGGTGGGCGGAGATCAGCCGGTAGTCCCCCAGCGCGTCGCAGTTGTTCCTTGCTCTTTCAAAGTTTGTCTTAAAATTGGAAAGAAGGTTTCTGGTGGTCTCCGAATAGGTGACCACCAGGGGGACAAGATTCGGGCTGGCTGGTCGGGGGACGTTATGGTGGTATTTTTCTTTGAAGGTCCGGCTGACCTCCGCCTTGACACTCCTGAGGAAGCGCCTCGAGTAACCCCTAGGCCTCAGCGCACTAAAGAGGGTGCTTGTAGCTTCCTCCACATGCTCAGGGAAGGTGCAGATCCTGTGGAAGCGTATCAGCTGGGACTTTATCAGACCTCTGTACGTGTGCCTTGGGTGGTAGCTGGTTTTATGGAGGAGTGCATGGCGGTCGGTGTCTTTGAAATGGACTTTGGTGGCCAGTATCTTGGTTTGGTCGCTGGAGTCGCGGAAGAAGACACTCGTGTCCAGAAATTCTATTGAGTGAGGTTGTAGATTGTACTTGATTTTTATCTTCGGATGGTGTGAATTGAGTGTGTCGGTGAAGGTGATGAACTGTTCTGGTGTGTTGTCCCAGAGGCCGAAAATGTCATCCAGGTACCGGAAATACAGTCGGGGTTTGACGGGGATGTTGCTGAGTGCTGTTTCCTCCCAGTGGGCCAGATATATGTCCGCATAGGACGGCGCATACTTCCGGCCCATCGCGCAGCCGCACAGCTGGAGATAGTGCTGGTTGTTGAACATAAAATCATTTCTGGTGAGGGTTATTTCCAAAAGTTTCAGGATGTGGTGGTCAGGGCGAGTTGAATCTGGATGTTTGTTGAAAATTGACTGAACGGCGGCTAATCCTAATGGAGTTTCAATGTTGGTGTATAAAGAGTCTATATCTATTGTAAAAAGGAGGGTGTGACCGGGTACCTGTTGGTTTTTTATTGTCTGTACAAAATGATATGTGTCTTTAATGTAACTGGGGTGGAGTTTGGCGAGGGGGTTAATGAAATGATCTATATATTCTGTTATGGCATATGTTTCTGAACCGCAGTCGCTTACAATGGGGCGGCCGACCGGAACAACAGAAGGGACCGTCCACGTTTCAGGGGGCTTGTGGATCTTGGGTAACAGATAAAAGAGGCGGGGCCTGGGTTCATCGGGGCCGTCCAGGTACTGTTTTTGTTTTGTAGTGATGTATTTGTGTCTGTGTAATGTGTCTGTAATGTTCCTAACTAATGTTTGTGTTTCCTGCTGGAGTGAGGTGTGTAGTGGTCTATAGTATGTGTTGTTGTTTAACTGTCTGTGTGCTTCTAATATGTAATTGTCCCTATCTTGAATAACAATTTGGCCCCCCTTGTCGGCTGGTTTAATAACTATGTGTTTGGATGTGCCTAGTGTTCTGAGGGTGCGTTTGTGTTCCTGGCTAATGTTGGGTGTTCTATGTGGACGGGGGTGCCAGTGTGTGAGTGCCCGGTTGTTATCAGTGATTAGTTGTGTTATGGTGGGTGAGATGGTGTCCGGGTGTGGTTGCCAAGTGGACGGTCCCGTGAAGGGCACAGGCTCCCGCCTCTGGGCCCCCTGAAAGTGGTCTATCAATTTAAGCCGTCGGTGGAAGGCATGAAGGTCCCTTCTGAGTTCCGGCCGGGTGGGAGGATTGGGGGTCGGGATGAAAGTGAGTCCTTTTTCTAGGATCTCCAGCTGCGCGGCTGTGAGGGAGAAAACAGCAGAGAGGTTAGTTATATTGGAGAGTTGTGGGGGAGGTGTGCAGTTGTCTCCCTTTACAAGTTTAAGTGTTCTTTCCAGTACCTGAATATTTGTTCGGCCACCTGGGCAGTCCAGTGAATGTTGTCGGCCGTGGTGTGAAAAAGCAATGGGTTAATTTCCGGAATGAAGTTGTACTTGGAGGCTATGGTGTTATTGAGTCGAGTGAGTAGTGTTTGCTTTCGCTGGTCCAGTTTCCGTGAAAAATTTATGATGGGGAAGTAAATGGTGGCGTTGGGAAAGGTGATCTGGCTGGTGCTCCACATCTGCTGTGCTTGTTTCAAGAAAGTGGATGGTTCATGTTCTGACAGACAGTTGTTGAGACCGACCGAGAGTATTACCTGTGTGACGGTGTGTTGAGGTGGCAGTTTCTTTAAGATGGCGGTGATGTGGTGGAATGTGGCTCCGGGGAAACTGTCTACCTGAATGTGTGAGTGTCTGAATGTGGGGATGCGGGAGAGGTTTGAATCGCCTATAATGAGTATCCTCTTCCGCACCTCCAGCGACCAATCCTGAATTTTACGAAAAGTGCGTGGGTGTGTGTGTGGTTCTGGGGGGTTCGGGGAGCCAGGCGCCGCCGCAGGGACCCTGGTTGGGCGAGAGGTGGATATCTCAGATGTTAAGGTAGTGTTCAGCTTAGCTTTCATTTTACCCTTCATCATCATAGAGTTGTTATCCACCTCAGAGATTTCTAGGGCTCTACAGGCCCCTGCGGCAAACAGCTCTGGCTCCCTCTGCTGTGCGTGTGGTGGATCTGGAGGTGGAGAAGAGGAGATTGTGTTACTACAGGGGAGAGCTACATTGCTGTATGTCTGTGTAGTCTCTGTGGGGTTATGGACTTTGTGTGGAGAGGGGGGGTGGTGGTGGCGGCAGGCTGGGGGGGAGGAGGAGGGAGCGGGGAGGGCCCCGGCAGAGGACCCAGCCGACTGCGACCCCAGGCGGTCGAGTACAGCTCGAGGGATGGGGTTGAGCTGCACCTTTACCTGTCGCCTGGGGTTGCGTCTGGGCAACTGGGGCTGCATCAATCCATCGGGGCCCCCCACCGCCGCCGCAACCTCGCCCCCAGCCAACGCACAGAGGTCTGAAGAGGGAGGAAGTGTAGTTGGGATAGGAGGGAGAGTGGGGGGAACAGGAGAGTCAGAAGGGGGAGAAAGAGTGTCAGGTTTAGGGGGAGAGTGGGGGGGAGGACGGGGCAGGGGGCTAGGGTTGGGATTGAAGGGGTTGGGGAGGTCAGAGGGGTTAAGGTTAGGAGAGAGGTGGGGGGAAGGGGGTGGGAGGAGGTTAGGGGGGTTGGGTTTAGGGGAGAGGTGGGGGGAGGGGGTAGGAAGGGGGTTAGAGGGGTTAAGTTTAGGAGAAAGGTGAGGGGAAGGGGTAGGGGGGAGGCTAGAGGGGTTGGGTTTAGGGGAGAGGTGGGGGGAGGGGGTAGGAAGGGGGTTAGAGGGGTTAAGTTTAGGAGAAAGGTGAGGGGAAGGGGTAGGAGGGAGGTTAGAGGGGTTGGGTTTAGGGGAGAGGTGGGGGGAGGGGGTAGGAAGGAGGTTAGAGGGGTTGGGTTTAGGGGAGAGGTGGGGGGAGGGGGTAGGAAGGAGGTTAGAGGGGTTAAGTTTAGGAGAGAAGTGGGGGGAAGGAGTAGGAAGTAAGGTAGAAAGGTTGGGTTTAGGGGAGGGGTGGGGGGGAGGAGGGGGAGGAGGGGGGTCAGTGAGGTTGGGATTATTCAGGTTAGGGGAAAGATGGGGAGGGGAAGTAGTAGGAGGGGGGTTAAGGGGGTTAGGAAGGTTAGGTTCGAGGTTAGGAGAAAGGTGGGAAGAGGGGGGGCTAGGAGAAAGGTTTGGGGGGTTTGAAAGGTTGAGGTTAGAAGGGAAAGAGGTGGAAGCTGTAGGGGGAGGGTCCAAGGGGTTAGGGAGGTTGGGAATCGGTGAAGCGGTGGTAGTTGGTTGGAGTGGGGGAAAGTCCAGGGGGGACAGGTGAGGCAGAGGAGCATCCGCCTCCCCCAGATGTGGTTCTCCGGTGAGGAGGTCTCTCAAAGTAGAAAGGGAGGAGGCGGTAAGCTTCTGTCTGTACCTCACCCTCCCCCACTGGATCGCCCTGTCAAATGCTATTTGATTATAGGGGGGGACATTCTCCAGCTCCGCAGCAATCACCTGATCATAATGTGCTCTGAGAATAACCATGTTATTGTGCATCCAAATGTTTGTGTTGTTTGTGACTTTATCCTGTGTTACTGTGTTGGGTGATGCGGGTTTGATGAAGTCGGCCAGTCTTTTGACCTTCTTCATCATCCCCTGTGGATACGTGCCCTTATTAAATGAGTTATTGAGGATTTCGGAATGGTGGATGGCTTGTAATAATCGGAAATATTTTTTTGCCTGTAGATGGATTTCTGGTGGAAGGTTATGTGAAGAGGATGAGTGGGTGCTCGCTTCCGGAAGGGGACGAGCAGGGGGGCCACGTTTCTTTGTGCGCCTTTCCCCGCCCGGTCCCCCCCCGGGAGGAGCAGCCAGTGGTGCAAATCTGTTCGATAATGTGAGTGTCATGTTGCTGCAGAGCTGGAGAAGTCACACAGGTAGGTCCCAGCTGATAAGGCGCTGCCACAGATGAAAATGGTGGATGGTCTGTCACCTCCCCAGGGAGGAAGGGGGCAGGGAGCAGAGCAGAGGAAGTGGAGCACCATAAAAAAACACCATAAAATGATACAATAAACACAAGGCTATAAAATGCAATAAACAAAAGCAATAAAATGAAGCAATAAATGAGGGATAACCCTGTAAAACACACTAAAAGTTGCAGAGGAAATCTAAGAAGCTATGAGCAAACAAAAGATAAAAGTTGGTTTGTGGATAGAACCTACAGAGCAGTGATTGGTTTAAAATAACAGTTAAAAATGGAATAAAAATAAAAAAGATAAAAAAAGGGGGAAGGGAAATTAAAAGTTAAAATTTAAAAAAAGGGGAAAAAAAGGAAATTAAAAAATAAAGGTTCAAGCTAAAAATGAATATAAAATAAAATAAAACAAAACCACACTCACGGGTCGACGGCCTGGTGTTGGTATAGGCTTGGGTATGTGTCGACAGGGAGGGGGCCTTTGCTAGGCCCCAACCTCCCTAAATTTCCACTGAGGCCCCCAGTGGGGCCAATAAAAGTAGTTAAAAGCAGTTCAGCAGTTCATGGATGGCAGTATTTCGGTGGTGAGATGAAAGTTCTTCAGTGTGCACACGCTTTAAGTTGTTTTTCACTCACCATTCAGTTCATTTTTCCATGTTTCTTCCTGCTGTAGTGGAGTCTGTTGAGAGCTGGGCCGTGAGGGTAGGAAAAAAAAATTGAAAAAATAAAAACAATAAAAGCAATCACTGCTTTAAAAGGCTCCACAAATCCAAATGGAGTTTAAAAGAAATAAAAGAGATTAAAAGTGATTAAAAGGAGGTCCTCGACGTTTCGCCACATCTAGGCTTCTTCAGGAGGAGTGTTATAGTGAGTCACCGGTTAGAGTCTCCATCATTTCAAGAGAAATGTTTGGGGTGGGTCACCCGCATGGTCTCCC